>NC_090228.1:31592235-31902276 GCF_024489055.1 Chanodichthys erythropterus | reverse complement strand
CAATCACACTTTAGTAGAAAGTGTTTCTCATCCTCACAGTGTCTACAGATCCTCTGCTCTCTCACTGTCCATGTTTGTCTATGTCTTCCTCTCTCTATTTCTAGATCATGGTCACTTAATCTAGATTTGGAAAGGATTTGTCTTTCTTTAAAGTCTGCATGAACCAGAAGTTGCAAACAACTTTTCTCCAGTGTTGTGACGTATTTCCAAGTGAAACGGAATATTGAATAGAGGGCAGAGTTTTACTTTAATGTGATTCTGCTGAGGTTTCATTGGTGAGGAGGGTTTTATATTGGACTGAATCAGGATCAGACTGATGGAGGTGATGCCAGAACTGAACACATCTCTTCTGGATCTCAATGTTCAGTGGGTACAAACCTAATTCAGCCCTGCAGGCATTGTTGAATGTGCTTCTGTGAACCCCTAAAATGTTTTTTGACCTCTTTGTGGTGTAGAGTGAGGTCAGGAACGGTAGAACGCTCCAGCACTGATGCCAGATCTTTTATGTAGATGTTAAAGAGTCTGACTGCATCCCTGCCTCACTCCACATCCCTGCCAGAAAAATGCTGTTCTGTGTTTATTGATTTTCACTGCACATTTACTGTTGGTGTTCAGGGATTGTATAGTATCAAAAGTTTTCCCACCAATGCCAATTTTGTAGGAGTTTGTACAGTAAACCGTCATGCCAAATTGAATCGAATGCTTTTTAAAATCTACAAAACATACAAATCATTTTCTTTGTCCTTGATGTTTTTGTCAATTAGAGTGTGAAGAGAATAGATGTGGTTGGATGTGTGTTGTTTTGGTAAAAATCCAGTTTGTGCTTTATTTAAAATGCTGTGTGTGACAATCCAGCTGTTTATGATGCTGCGGAACAGTTTTCCTAACGCACTGCCCACACAGATGCCACGATAATGATTGGGGTCAAATCTATCACCTTTTTTAAAGGTCCCGTTCTTCGTGATCCCATGTTTCAAACTTTAGTTAGTGTGTAATGTTGTTGTTAGAGTATAAATAAAATCAGTAAAATTTTAAAGCTCAAAGTTCAATGCCAAGCGAGATATTTTATTTAACAGAAGTTGCCTACATCGAACGGCCGGTTTGTACTACATCCCTCTACTTCCTTCTTTAATGACGTCACTAAAACAGTTTTTTGACTAACCTCCGCCCACAGGAATACACAAGAGTTGCGTTTGTAGAGTGTGTTTGTTGCCATGTCGTCGAAACGCTGTTATTTTCATCCCGCAGTCCAATCACCGGGTCTGATTCCGGCTCAAATTGATAGGGTAAAATTAAAGACATGTTTACAATAACACTGAGCGCGTGCATCTCCACGGTATGGTAAGAGGCGTGACCTTTCCGGGCACGGTGCGCTCAGAGCTGCTGTCGAATCACAACACAGGAACCGCTGGTACAATCAGAACTCGTTACATATTTCTGAAGCTGCTTCAAAACTGTGCATGAATGTATGTATTTGTTGACATGGTTTTAAAGTTATTGTTATCCAATTTGTTGTCCTTAAAACGTCTTAAAATGCACATTTGTACACCAAGGAAATCAAAATTTTGGGGGGAAGACCCACCCACATTTTTTTGCTTCCGACACCCATAATTTATTAGTTTTTGATAGAAACGTAGAAGAAGCCAGCTGCTGTCTTCTTCTACACACTGCTCTTCTTTTATGCACTGCAGGCTATGCTCTTTGTTACTTAATTATGTTGTGGATCATGTGTAGGCTAATTTTATTGTCGTACTTAAAAAGTTTCAGATTGATCCTCGTTTTTATTTATTTTTTCTATTTCGGAGCTTATTCTCTTTAATGTTGTGGATCGTTTGTAACTTCATTGCATTTTAATTCAATGTACTGTCGTTCCAATTTCCATAACCGTTGTGTTATTATGATGATGATGATGCTAGCTCCACGGTCATTTAATAGGCCTAGCCAATTGCTGCAATGTTTCTTTTACGCGGCTGAAAATAACCGTGCTTTCTGTTACTGAGCCTGTGTCTGTCACTAGTCCTCTTAAAAGTGGAAGCTTGTGCGTAGCTTTGTTGCATTATATTGAAACTTTGTTGATGTTGTTATTGTCATGCGTGTTCTGGTTATTTGCGCATGATTAAACATGAGTCTTTATATGGCGATAAAACAAAGCTTTGTTGCGTTTTTTTTTTTTTTAGTGGGGTTTGGGGGTACGCCAACCCGGTTGGGACATAGAAGGGGGTGCGCAGGAAAAAAAGTTTGGGAACCGCTGGTCTAGAGGCAGTGCCATCAGCCTGGTCTGCACCCCTTTCAGCCAAACTGTACTCAGGGTATCCGTGGGTCCTTAAAAAGTCTTAAATATATTTTTCCTAATAAAAGTCCTTAAAAAGTCTTAAAGAGATTCAGATTCGATAAGTCTTAAATATTTTTCGTTGCATTACCGCAAAAATTTCTATAGTCTGACAGACCCAGACACTGACTGATCATTGTACAGAAGATTTTTTTTCTTGCGGTAGTTATTGCGTTGCATCATCAGAGAGAATTGAGGTAGCAGCCAGGTAGCCGTAATAGGTAAGTGCAAATTTAATGATAAATGGCTTGAGAAAGATGAATTCTCCTGGTGTTTGAGGCCAGCGCTGGTAAATGTCTAAGTCTAAATGAGACATAAGTCTCATTTTTGTGTCATTAGTATTCACTAAGTTACAGTTCATTCAACTATCAGATTGGACTTCCTTCAGAGAGTGTACACAAATAAAAGATATTCCACAGATTAAAATGGTGTATAACTCTTAATTATATGTGCAACATTGACAGAGTATTTTGAGTCTCTTTCACACTGGTAAGATAAAAACCGAGGTGGTATCGACGGCGATACCTCCTACTCCAGAGCGTTAAAGGGATAGTTCACCCAAAAATGAAAATGTGATGTTTATCTGTTTATCTGTGAATGGGAACTTCTACTATAAGAGTAAATTAAACTTGCTTAGACAAATCCAAATTAAACCCTGCAGCTCGTGATGACACATTGATGTCCTAAGACACAAAACGATCAGTTTGTGCGAGAAACCGAACAGTATTTATATAATTTTTTACCTCTAATACACCACTATGTCTAACTGCGTTCAATATGCTGCTCAGCTAGATTATTTTGGTTAATCTTCCTCATGATCTCCACCATGATCTTCACAGCTTCTTCTGGTCCAAAACATGCTACCATCTTATCCACTGTGTCTAACCTATCTGTATTCTCCATATCAGAATTTGATATACACCCATGTTTTTTTAAGTGCCACTGAAACTTCTTCAGTTCAGCTTTATTCAGTTCATTCAGTGATTTCTCAAGAAGTTCTTTAACAGACGCCATCGCCCTTCAGAGATTCACAGCTGCAGGAAAAAAAGAAAAAGATCTGAAGTAGTTTCACTCTTAACATGCTAACAATGAGAACCCCAGCAACCATCCCAGAATGCCCTAGCAACAAATTAGCAACCATTTAGCAACACCCTAGCAAGTTAGCTGCTGCTCCCCACCTCCTTTTCCAGAAGTGTTTCCTCGGATACTCTGCCAAACACCTAATAAAACAATAGCTTGTATTCTTTGGAACTTAAACCTGTTACACCAAAACTTTTTTCACAAAACTAATAGAAACAGATTTCAAAAGGACTCATGACACAAGAGTGAAACTGTGGAAAATCACTGTGTTGTCAAAAGACCCACAAACAACATATCTAAATTTACAGGATATAGATTTCCATGAAATAGTTTCAAGTCCCAGAATTAACGCTGCAGATAAATTATTTGTTATTAAAGCCTCTATGTTCACAAACCACTGTCAATTTCAACATGAAAGCAAGCATTACTGTATGTGTGATTTGGCATGGCAGTCAAAACAAATAATAATTAACAACTGCCTTACCTAATGCAGCAAAATCCTGCTTTTTGACTAGGCCTGGTTGCAGAATCAAAACGGCTGCTTCTGAAATTAGTGAGGGTATTTCTCATCCTTTTCTATATGATAGAAGGAACTGTAGGTGTCCTGGTCGGGCCCGCACTGCATGGTCACTAAAGTTAATCATTGGCATGCTTTTTCAAGTCTTGCCGATTTAAACATTCAAGCGAAAGAGAACTCGCATGTGCTGTGTGATAAGTTTGTGTACACACCCGAAATGCTCACAGCTGCGGGTTTCGGACAGCTTGCAAATAATATAATTATTTATCTTTTATCTCTCCTTGTGCCTAAACAGACAAGTTCACATAAATGTATCCCCAAATGCCCGCCTTTTCTTACAGAGCAGAAACATGCACAGGGATGTTTATAGGGGTGGCAATTAGGCATGTGACGGTATCAAATTTTCATGTTGCGATTAAGTGCTTTAGCTTTTATCACGGTATACGGTATTATCACGGTATTGAAATAAGTTGCAAAAAAACGTTTTGTCATAGAATAACAGGTTTAAGAACTCTTTTTTTCTTATAACAAAAATAACTCTGAATGTTTAAATACAATAATACAATACACAACAAAAATATAAAGTCAAATTTTCAAACAGATTAAAATGCAAAAGAATTAGGCTATAAAGAACAACAGGAAACACGTCACAATATGGTCTCATTATTTTATGCATTAACTAAGATTGAGCAACAGCTACATTTGTTACAGAAAGTATTATTTTTTTGTTAATGTTAGTTAAGAAATATAACTGCTCATTGTTAGTTTTGTCTCAGCTTCATTAAATAAGTTCTTTTGATTTTAGTAGTGTTATTAAACAGTGACTGTCATTAGTTAAATCTATACTATACCTCTTGTACTCTTTCTAAATAATCTCTGAGCTGGCTAAATAAAAAATGAGACTTTATACTCTTCCCTTAGTACTGAGATTGTTCATTCAATTGCTAATTAAGAGGACTGGGATGAGGCACACCTTAGGAGCCATAATCTAACACATAACTAATATATAAATTTAATGCAAGCATAATATTTCAATCAGAATTTTATGATATTTAAGACCACTTTCACACGAAGCCAGAGCTTTCCCTATCCAAACTTGTCTCCTTGTCTCAAGGAATATCTGTGACACATGAAACCACTGAAACCGACTCAAAACGATGTAGTATACATGCCAGACCAGTATGTGGCACTGTAATTCTTACACTAAAAATGGAGAACAAGACTTGGAGCTGATCTTTAATTTGCTTTCACACCAGTATCTCTGTTGTTTGACATCACAATTATTTCAATAATTTGAAACTGTCTGTAGTGACAATATTCGGTTACACACTTTTATTTACATTTATTTCACAGTACTTCATACAGATTAAGAATGCGCATCACAGGGAAAGGGATCCCACGACCTGCCATAGTGAAGTTCTCTGACACATGAAGTAGATTACCAGCAGGGGGCAGTTGTTTTATTCTCAGTTATAGCATGTATTTAGGATTGGTCCACTTTTAAATAACATTTCCTGATAATTTACTCACCCTCATGTCATCCAAGATATTCATGTGTTTCTTTCTTCTGTTGAAAAGAAATTAAGGTTTTTGATGAAAACATTCCAGGTTTTTTCTCCTTATAGTGAACTTCAATGGAGCCCAATGTTTTAAAGGGGTGGTTAAATGCGATTTCACTTTTTTAACTTTAGTTAGTGTGTAATGTTGCTGCTTGAGCATAAACAGTATCTGCAAAGTTACAGTGCTGAAAGTTCAATGCAGACGGAGATATTGTCTTTTAAAGTTATGGCAGCTTACTGCCTACAAAAACAACCAGTTTTGGACTACAAGGGGTTAGTGACATCATAAACCCTCAAAACATGCCCCTGGGAACACGCAACAAAGTGGGCGAGGCCATGTCACGGCATGTGGAAGCGAAGAGTTGTGTACACCGGACGCGAGCGGCGCGTCAAAAGAGAAACGAACCCATTATAATCTGTGTTATTTTCTACACTGGATGCGGCGCTGAAGACAGCTACCAGAATCTACACGAGTTCAATGCTGGATGGCTATTACTGAATGCACAAAGGCTTTTACTGAAAGATGAAGCAGTTCCCACTTTAAAAGCAGAAGCTGCGGTTTATTGGCTTCAAACTGTAAGAACTGCTTCAAACAGTGACAGAATATCTAAACACTTTGACACAAATACAAAATGAAATACCATTCATAAACGTCCTTTAAAAGCCGTGATTGCGATTGACCCTCTTCATCTAGGTCTAATTCGGGCTCAATTTGATACAGCAATATAGACGCCATTATTTACATTTTGACTGAAGCAAAGGATGGTAAGGGGCGTGGCGTTTCCGGACGCTTCAGCGAATCATGATACACTGGGCCAGCTACCAACCTGCTAACCAATCTGAGCACACTGTGTATTTTGGAGGGAGCGGCTTCATAGAAGCAGGAAGTCAAACGAGCCGTTCATATGACAGTGGAAACAGAGGTGTAGAATAAAGCTAATATATATGAAAAATACAGCGTTTTCAAAAAAACGAAGCATTAAGAAATGTTAAACTGTGCCCCAAGAACACAATAAAGCGTAGAAAAAAAACACTGAACCACCCCTTTAATGTTTCCTGCTGGTGTTTATTAAATATAAGTGTTCATCGACTTTCTGCGTCGAGCCTCTTATCTTGGATCATCTAGTCAAGTCTATGATTTATCAGTCACTGATTTATCATAATCTCAAAGCATTATGGGTATAGAATCTCTCATCATTCTGTTCTTATTCATCAACACAGTTTCACTGATGATTTATAATCAACCCAAAACCCAGGATAGAGCGGTTGAGTGAATGTGGTCTGGACTGTGTGGATGAGGATCATTGTGTCTCCAGAGACGCTGTAGAAGGACAGAGTTCCTGCACTGTGATCCACATACACTCCTATTCTACTGCTGATGATGGGCTTTACATGAAGATCAGTTTGTTTGTTATTGTGACTGAATGAGTAACTGGATGAAGAGCAGAACAAACTCCAGGACTGATCATTATATCCAAACACACGCTCAATACCCCATCCCTTCCTGCTGATGCTCTTATATGACACTGATATATACACACCAAACACATCACTCAATCTCCCAGTAACAGCATCCACACACACTCTCTCCACACAACACCTGCTCCCAATGATCAAATCTGTCTGGACGATAAGGATACGGCTGGACTGTGTCAGTGTAAGTAATCACTCTGTTCCCCTCAGACAGATGGAGATGTTCATGTGCTGTGTTCAGATCCAGAGTGAACTGATGGGAATCTGATGAGGATAAAACACATCAGGATCAGGAATTATTAATCAGATTTTTTTAATGAACACTGTAAAAATAATTTTATAGAAACTTTTAGTCTTAAGTTCAGATCTGACTAGTTAATTTAGGATTTCTATTACAAAAACAAATCTGTAATTGATTTAGGATTCTTATCATATCTTACAAAATCTCATTTTATCTGTAGTTCGGAAATCTTGAGTTCGGTACTCCACTCTCTGGTCTGTTACCAAGCAACCAACAAACATGTGAGAGCGTGTGTGTGTGTTTGTGTACGTACTGCTTACAGTTTTTCTCAATTGCTAAACCAATAAAAACCCATTGGCTGAACAAAGTTCTCAGTTGCCTGAGGAGGAGGAGGAGTCAAGTCAGGTCACCTTTATTTATATAGCGCTTTTTACAATGCAGATTGTGTCAAAGCAGCTTTACATTGATAATTGGTCAATGCAGGCAGATCAAAAGCACTGTTGAATAAATGTCAAGAATACTGTTGAATATCAAATGTCAAGTCAAATTAAATTAAATTAGGGCTCCACGATTAATCGTATTTTATCATGATAACGATATCTGCTTCTCTCGATTGATTTTAAATAATCGTCACGATATTGGCCCGCTCTATGAAAATGAACATAATTTGGAAATATTGGAAGTAATATTAGGAATTTCGCTGTTTTATCTTTTAAAGTTCCTAAAGGTTTTACCAGTTTTCATAATGTTGATCAGCTAGAAATGATTTTTCTTTGCTTTACGAATTTGCCGGGCAATTTGAATCTGGTTTGTCTTATTGCAAACGAATTGTGTTGCTTTAAAATCTAATGTGAATACATATTACAAAGCGCTCACCAAAACCATGTTTTGTATTGATTTACCATCTAACGAAGTTATCATAGTTGGTTAAATTTAAGTCTTTGTGTCACCTACAGGCCTTTTGGGTGAAGTGTAGGTTTGTAAAGAACTTGCAAAATAGCCATAGTTACATTACTCTTTTGATAGAATAAACATGATTAATAATCGTGATTATAATTTTGAGGAAACTGTGGCACTGGCTGTCGTGTCGATGATGTCTTCACAATGGATGATCTAGTCGGCTGCGTTGTGGTCGTGTCAAGGCACCAGTCCTCTCTCTCATCTGGAAACGGCCCCGAATCCGGTTGACTACAGTAAACCTCGGGATAAACAGAAAGACTAATATTAGCGTAGATGCCATTCTTTTTCTGATGTAACGAGTACATCTGGTGTTATAGGAAGTGTTCCCGGTTCCGGCTGAACTAATTTATGCAGCCTAATAATCCTTTAACGGATTTGAAAATATAAATAGATAATGTGTTATGTGTATGCCAGGTTAAAGAGATGTGTTTTTAGTCTAGATTTAAACTGTCAGAGTGTGTCTGCATCCTGAACAATGCTAGGAAGATTGTTCCAGAGTTTAGGTGCCAAATAGGAGAAGGATCTACCGCCTGCAGTTGATTTTGATGTTCTAGGTATTATCAGCTGGCCTGAATTCTGAGATCGCAATAAACGTGAAGGACTATAATGCATTAAGAGCTCGCTTAGGTACTGGGGAGCTAAACCATTTAGTGCTTTGTAAGTAATTAACAAGATTTTAAAATCTATACGATGTTTAACAGGAAGCCAATGCAGTAATGATAGAACTGGGCTAATATGGTCATACTTCCTAGTTCTAGTAAGAACTCTAGCTGCTGCATTTTGTACGAGCTGTAGTTTATTTATCAAGCGGGAGGAACAACCACCCAGTAGAGCGTTACAGTAATCTAACCTTGAGGTCTGAACGCATGAACTAACTGTTCTGCATTTTTCATTGAGAGCATATGTCATAGTTTAGATATATTTTTAAGATGGAAGAAAGCGGTTTTACAGATGCTAGTAACATGGCCTTCAAATGAAAGATTGGTATCAAAGAGCACACCCAGGTTCCTAGCTGACGACGAAGACTTAACAGAGCAGCCATCAAGTGTTAGACAATATTCTAGGTTATTACGTGAAGAAGCTTTTGGTCCAAAAATTAGAATCTCTGTTTTTTCTGAATTTAGTAGTAGGAAATTACTGGTCATCCAGTTTTTTATATCAGCTATGCATTCTGTTAATTTTGTGAATTGGTAAGTTTCATCAGGGCATGAAGAAATATAGAGCTGAGTATCATCAGCGTAACAGGAGGGGAAGAAAGAGAAGGAGGAAGAAAAAAAATGCGCAACTGACACTGAGAGCTTTGAGTGACTAAATATCAGTTCAACCTGATTGAAAATATTTATGTTATCTGTGCTATATTTCATCTGCAAATACCAATCAAGGTATTGCAGTAATCTTTATAAAGATCCGATTGGCCATTAACTATTAAATGCATCATAATGCATTAATAAGAGAAGTTCTCCACATGAAAGACCTGCGACTGCAGATCAACGTGGTACTGCATTTCTCTCCAATATAGTAGGAAATTAGCTAAATGAAATGTGGAGGATGCAAGATGATTGACAGGCCAGTTTACGGTGACAGGATGTGACAAAGACGCAGTTGTATGACATGATAGTATTTCCTAAAGCTTCTCTACTCTTTTGCTACACACTCAAAAATAAGTACTTTTTGTTCACAGAAAGAGTACATACTTTACGTAGCAAGTACTTAGTAGAAGTAGGCGAATTGGGAAGCAGCAAATTACTCACTTATTAACACAATCGCTTGCCACCACCTACTGGCGGTTTAGTTTAATTTTTAAAAGGTAAAGAGAAACAGGTAATGAGCGGTAAGTGGGTAAAGTGCTGGATGACATACACCTGTGTCTCGTTGCAGTAATAGGCATGGGGAGACCGGATAAAGCCAGCTGGAAACAGGAAGCTGGGAGAGAAAGAAGCTGAAGATTTGTGTGGACATCTGTGGGAAGCTCTGAAGAGCTGGCAAGCGTTGCTGTGCAGAGAAATTGACTTTGATTTAATAGTGCTGTTAGTGTGACTTTGTTTGTGAAGAAAATACCATTAAACACATGGGTCTTAGCAAGCCGACCATGTCTCCTTCCTTATATATTATTTGAACGTTGTTACAGTGGTGCTGAAACCCGGGAAGGAAGGAGAACGCTGCCACCATCATGCAGACCCCATCAGGATCGGCGTTTGTGGACATCATCCAATTGCTCACGGGACTCCAACAGGAACAACATCAGGCGATACTGGACATGAGGGCCAATCAAGATCGGAGATTCCACGCCCTCGTTCAGACGCAGCAGGAGGATTGCAAGCTGTTCCGGAGCTTGGGACAGCTCCAAGCCCGGCCACTGCCACTCACATGGCCCTAAACAAGATGGGACCACACGACGATCTTGAGGCGTTCCTAGAATTGTTTGAGAGGACCGCGAGGCATGTGAGTGGCCACAGACCAACTGGCCAGCTGCAGTCCAGAACCTCTTGGTGTATGAAGATCTCAAGCGAGCCATACTCCAGAGGGTCGGCCTGAGCCCAGAGCAGCAGCGACAGCGCTTCTGGTCCTTGGATCTGGGAGAAAGTGGTCGACCCTTTGTAATGGCGCAGCAGCTCCGGGAAACATGCCGCAAATGGTGGTGCTGGAGCAGTTCATTGTGCGCCTGAAAACTGCACAGTGGGTCCAGTGCCACCGACCGTCGTCGCTGGATCTGGCCATCCAACTGGTGGAGGACCAGATGGTGGCGTGCCTCGGTGAACCCCTACCATCTACCTCTCTCTCTCCCCCAAACCCAGTGGTTTCTTCCTCTCTCCCTCTCTAAACCTGTCCCTTTACCCAGGTCCCGAACCAACCTGACTCCTCGAGCCCCACCCCGCTGGAGGGGGTGTCAGCCGCAGGAGCCTCATGCTTGCCAGAGGGCGGGGCAGTCCAGCCCAGGCACCACCTCAGCTTCAGTTTCCCCACACTCCCCACATCAGTTTCTTGACCCACTTCCTGCCACTAGGGTGGTGGGGAGGTCCAGGCGCTGCGGGGATCTGGGACACTTTGCGGACAGGTGTCCTGTCATGGAGGTGTCCATCCTGCAGGCCACCCCCGATAAAGCCGGGTTATACCAAATACCTGTGAGTATTAAGGGGGGTACTTATCAGGCTTTGGTGGATTCAGGTTGTAACCAGACCTCATTTCATTAAAGCCTGATACAACCGGGGAATTAGATAAGAGCCACGTGGTTAAGGTGAGGTGTGTGCATGGGGATGTTGTAGAGTATCTTTTAAGGTCTGTGACCGTACAATTTAGGGGACAAAAACAGCGTTGAGGTGGCAATTAGTCTGCACCTCAGACATCTGCTAATTTTGGGAATGAATTGGCCAGCTTTTAATCAGTTATTTTGGTGTTTATCAGCGGATGTCTCTTGGGAAAAAATAAAGCAGGGACGAGGGGTGAGCGTGCAGGTAGGGGAAGCTGATCCGGGACCAGTGGGACCTGACTCAGGGGAACCGAGTGTGCTTTGGAGGCTGGACCTCTCTAGTCGCGATGATTTTCCCCTGGAGCAGTCTCAGGATGAGTCGCTGAAAAATGCATTTGAACAGGTCCGCTCTATCAACGGGCAGCTTCTCCAACCAGCTCGATCACCTTCCTATCCTTATTTTGCCATTATAAAAGACCTGTTGTATTGAGTGACCCAAGACACTCAGACAAAACAGGATACAACCCAATTGATAGTACCAAAAAGCAAATGGAAATGCATTTCCAGGCGGCTCACTGTAATCCCATGGCTGGGCATTTAGGACAGGCAGCGTTTATGTCACAAACCTTACAAGAACTGTATGAATTATTGGGCATTAAAGCGATTCACACCAGCGTCTATCACCCACAAACAGATGATCTGGTCGAACATTTTAATCGCACTTAGAAAACCATGATTCGTAAGTTCATTCAAGAAGACGCTAAAAATTGGGATAAATGGCTGGAACACCTCTTGTTCACTGTGCGCGAGGTCCCGCAAACCTCCACGGGGTTTTCCCCCTTTGAGCTTCTTTACGGACATCAGCCCCATGGGGTGTTGGTCATTCTGAAGGAAACTTGGGAACCAAGCTGCTGAAATTTGCACCGGGAGAGAAAGTACTTGTATTACTCCCAATGTCCAGTTCTAAATGACTTGCAAAGTGGCAAGGACCCTTTGAGGTCACACGGCAAGTAGGAGATCTCAATTATAAAGTGGTTCGAACGGACAGGTGTGGGGCGCGTCAGATTTATCACCTCAACCTCCTTAAAAAATGGAGCAAGGAGGAGCCGGTGATGTTTTCTCTCCCCTTATTGTTGCAGACTGACACGTCGGACAGGGGGCTTGGGGCAGTCCCAGGAGATAGAGGGTGAGGAACGACCGATGCTGTACATTAGCCGGAAGCTCTCTAAGAAAGAGGCTAAGTACAGCACCATAGAGAAGGATTGTCTGGTGATCACTCAAGTTTACCCTCTGTTCGGACCACGCACCCCTGCAGTGGCTCCACCGCATGAAGGATACCAATTTGTGGATCACCTGTTAGTATCTGGCATTACAGCCCTTTAAATTCAAGGTGGTCCACAGGCTGGGGGCGCAGATGGCTGTGGCTGACTTTCTCTCCAGAAATGGGGAAGAGGGGCTGTAGGCCGAATGCCTCCCCGGCCTGAGTCGGGCGGTGGGGGTATGTGGCAAGGGGGGCGTGGCTCAGCAAAGTCTGCAGCGGTAGAGAAAAACAGGTAACGTGCAGTGAGTAAGTAGGTGTCAAGTGCTGGATGACATACACCTGTGTCTCGTTGCAGTAATTGGTAAAAAGTCAGCTGGAAACAGGAAGCTGGGAGAGAGAGAAGCTGAAGACTCGTGTGGACGTCTGTGGGAAGCTCTGGAGCTGGCAAGTGTTGCTGTGCAAAGAAACTGACTTTGATTTAATAGCGCTGTTAGCGTGACTTTTTGTTTGGGAGGAAAATACCATTAAACACACAAGTCTCAACAAGCCGACCGTTTCCTTCCTTCTATATACTTTGAACATTGTTACAATGAATATTCTAATTGGCATATGATGTCATCTAATGACATTTAGCGACTTATATACACTATATTGGAATAAAGTATTTGGACACCCCTCCAAATCATTGAATTCAGGTGTTCCAATCTCTTCTATGGTCATAGGTGTATAAAATCAAGCACCTAGGACAGCTTCTACAAACATTTGTGAAAGAATGGGTCGCTCTCAGGATCTCAGTGAATTCAAGCATGGTACCGTGATAGGTTGCCACCTGTGCAATAAGTCCATTCATGAAATTTCCTCACTACTAAATATTCCACGGTCAACTGTTAGTGATATCATAACAAAGTGAAAGCAATTGGGAACAACAGCAACTCAGCCATGAAGTGATAGGCCACGTAAAGTCACAGAGCGGGGTCAGCACATGCTGAGGCACACAGTGCACAGAAGTCGCCAACTTTCTGCAGAGTCAATAGCTGCAGACCTCCAAACTTCATGTGGCCTTCAGCTCAAGAACAGTGCATCCAGAGCTTCATGGAATGTGTTTCCATGGCCGAGCAGCTGCATCCAAGCCTTACATAACCAAGTGCAATGCAAAGTGTCAAATGCAGTGGTGTAAAGCACACTGGCCACTCGCCACTGGACTCTAGAGCGGTGGAGACGTGTTCTCTGGAGTGACCAATCACGTTTCTCTGTCTGGCAATCTGATGGACGAGTCTGGGTTTGGTGGTTGCCAAGAGAACGGTACTTGCCTGACTGGATTGTGCCAAGTGTAAAGTTTGGTGTCCCCTATTAATTTGGTGGGATTATGGTGTGGGGTTGTTTTTCAGGGGTTGGGCTTGGCCCCTTAGTTCCAGTGAAAGGAACTCTTAATGCTTCAGCATACCAAGACATTTTAGAAAATTTCATGCTTCATAAGAATTAGAGTGGAGAACTGTGAGCCAGGCCTT
The DNA here is from genome assembly GCF_024489055.1 of Chanodichthys erythropterus. Taxonomy (NCBI): domain Eukaryota; kingdom Metazoa; phylum Chordata; class Actinopteri; order Cypriniformes; family Xenocyprididae; genus Chanodichthys; species Chanodichthys erythropterus. The sequence goes on along the minus strand of NC_090228.1, from coordinate 31,888,161 downwards.
CCCGCCAATACCACTGCCTGACCTTACAAATGCGCTTCTAGAAGAATGGTCAAAAATTCCCATAAACACACTCCTAAACCTTGTGAAAAGCTTTCTCAGAAGAGTCGAAGCTGTTAGAGCTGCAAAGGATGTCATTAAAGTTCATGTGCACGTAAAGGCAGGCATCCCAAAACTTGATAAATTATTAAAATTCTTTAAATTAATATTAAAAAGGCATTAAAAAGCACTAAATTAAGTTGATGATAGCCGTAGGAACCCTAAATTTCCAAATTCGAACACTGACCATACAACTTAATAATAATGTATATCTTTCTATGAGTATATGTATTGTTGTAGTTCTGACTGTACATTGACCTTGTTTGTTTAATAGTAACAAAAAGTTTCTGTACAGCCCTAACTACAGCCTAGTGTATTATTCTGTCATGTATATTTCTATGTTGAGATCAGAAATCATTCAGTTGATTTGTGATATTCTCTGCCTTTTCCATTACAGGTGTAATAATCAAAATATAGAGGGGGAAAAATATAAATATATAGTTCTTTTATTGTATTTTACTTGCCAAAATGTTTGATGTAAACCATTTGTTATTATATTTTGATTTATATTTTGTAAAGACGAGTCCTTTCTTCAAGTTTGAGTGACAAACTGATTGTCTGTGATTGTCCAATCAGGATTCAGTCTGGTGGAAGAAGGCTGAACAGAGAAGCATGAGGGGAAGAAGAAGAAAGCAGAGAATTGTGCGGATCGAGTCTCACACGTAGGGACAAATGATATCAGAAAATAAACAGATTACCGTTGTTTAGCATGGTTAAATTGACTCTGACTGTTCCCATCTAAAAAAGAAACTGTAACACTAATAAAACTCTGGCTAGTGACGTCACTGCCATTATATGTATGAGGTGCCTCGCATGATTCAAGTTAGTCGTTGCGCTTTCTCCAATGGTAAGAGAGACAGACCCTCTTATTTCTCTATAATAAGACAATCTTTGAATTTCCTTTCTGATCTTCAGCATGAACTGCGATATCCTGCTACTGTTCCTATGTCTTTAACATTGTCATTGCAACATGGAAGTGCTCAACTATGAGGCGCCAGTCTGGACAAAAGGAAAGCGAATGCTGCGAGAGGGAGCGACAGTGTTTGAGAGAGACCGGCGGCGTTTCTCAAGAAGTGTTGTCAAAAATATTAGTATTGATATTGAAATATCTTAAATGATTCCAATACTACTTTCTGCAGTATCAATACACAGATACGGAGCTCCTCTCCAACAGCGAGTTGATATGCAGCCGCCTCCTCTCATTCAGTCGTCTCATTCACTCCGGTTAAATAGTGTTGGTGTGACCGGGTCTGAATTTCAGTGCGGGAATTAGGGCTAAACGAAGAATGAAAAAGAACTTCGTTTGAAGTATATCAGTGCCCGGTTGCATAAAGCACCTTAAGTTTTTCCCTTAAGTATGACACTTAAGGCGTGATTTCCCCTTAACTAAGGGAATGACTTAAGGGTGTTGCATATAATCTCTTAAACTGTTCTCTTAGGTAAGGGAAACCGTTAAGTGTTTAACGACAGCATCCCAGGTTTTGCCGTTAAAAAATTCTACTGTTGCCATGGACACGTTATTTGTTAATACGTATCGTGGTAAGTTTTCACAGAAAACAACATAATATGGATAAGGAAAACAAAAAAGAAAACCAAATATGAAAGAGACGAGAAACTCAAATTGATTGTTTACTCAAAATTGAGATTTCTGCCGTCATTCACTCACCCTGACGCCCTCATGTCGTTCCAAACCCATAAGACTTTCATTCATCTTTGGACAACAAATAAAGATATTTTTAATATTCTCTCATCATTTATGTCCATTTATTGAAAGACATCCATATGATTACGGCTGTGTCGGAAGCTCAAATGTGCGCGCAAGAACCAATGAGGGTTGTTTTTGCGTGTGATGCACGCACGTTTGCGCTTCCGTTTACCATATAAGATATGTTATAAGATGTTATATTTCATCAATGTTTATGTGAATAAACCGCTAAAGTACAATTTGTCTATCATATAAAGCGCCGATCGTGGCACGTTATACGACTTGGATTGAACCTGCTCACTCTGTGTAACACTTAAGGTGAAGTTTTACGAACCTTACGATATACTTAGGGAAATGAAGGTTAAGGGGCTTTATGCAACACTTACGCATTACTTAAGTGAAAAATATATACTTAAGGGAAATTCTTAAGGGTTTATGACGTTTCGCCTAAAGAAACCCTTAAGTAACACTTAACGGTTATTTTCTGCAACACCCTTAAGTTTAAGGGAAACATAAGGGCGATCTTAAGGGAAAATTACACTTAAGGTGCTTTATGCAACCGGGCACAGGGCCTTAAGTGCTTGCATAGGGACTGACTTAGCTCTAGTGTAGAGTTATACCACCCACACAGCTCTTTCAAGATGAAGAACAACTTCTGAACAATGTCAATTTGACCAAATTCAGGTAATCCTACAAAATCGACAAATAATGCCTTGCAAACTTTCATTTTCAAACCATGAGCTCCTAAATTGTATGCAGAAACAACAAATTGTCAAATGTACACTTTAGTAATTTTTCCTAGCTGTGGTAAGCAAATTCCATTTTCTTTCAAGGATTTGAGGTCTTTTAGGAGTGGTTCTAACGCTACGTATAGCCATATGTTTTAACATCATCAGTTTTACATAGTAGGGCCAAGTATATGGAGGACCATAATGAATTGGACCCAGGAGGTAGTCTTAACTCCTGTCCTGAGAAGAAGCTATTTTGCATCAAATGAAGACCATCTTTAAAAACTGATACAGACCTTTCGCCTCAGTTTCTTGTGTTTTCAGATTCTAGAAATATAACGCCTTCTGTTTTATTTTATTTTTAGAGGAAAAATAAACATTAATAATTGTCTCATTAATTTGCATCCGGTTTAAGGGTGATTTAACCCTTTAATTAACATTTTGACTAAATGATCAATTTTAGATTTTTCTAATTCCTCTAGGCAAAAATAGAACCATGCCACAAGTTGGTGCAAATGGAAACCAGTTATTTTCTTGTGTGTAGAAGTCAATTCTTGATTGTCCTGAGAAGACCAATGGGGGAATGCTGTTCTGCACTGGTAATAAATGCCAGCATTTCCTGAAAGGTTATTGTTGATTGTTTTTCTGTAAAATTAAGAAAAGAGGATGTAAAAAATGTGTTAAGAGGAAACAACCACAAAATTGTACATATTGCACATATGCATGTCATAACTATACAACAGTTGAATCAGTTAGTTGTATTGAATCTGATTTACCCTGTCAAACTAACTGGCAATATTGTGTCTAAAATTATATTTTATTGATATTTTATTGAAGCTTATTGAACTGCTGTATAAAAGGCAATATCACACAACCTTGCAGTTATTCTGAATATCAGAACAGCTGTGGCATTTTGTGCCTACAGCAGAATTAAAGCCTTGCTAATATTCAGAATAACAGCACGACAGTGAAATTGCACAACAGCATAATAATAAAATGACAACAGTAAAAATTAACCCAGTCTAATTACCCTGAATTGCATTCAGCAGGAGCTCCCAGTAGAAAAAAAGTGTCTTTCTCCATTTATCCGAGGTTGCTTCCCTCTTCACTCCAGCAAATTGTGAACAGGGCTCTGGATTCATCTCTGGTTAGTTTGTTCTGCTCATTTGTAAACGAGGGAAGGAAGAACTTACAGTTTTGTTCAACAAGTTGCCATAGGAGTTCATCACATCCTTAAATTGAGCGATCATGTCTGCTGTAATAAAATAAATGGTTTCTAAGAAATGTCTGTCACAGTCTGTTCTGTTCAGTTTCAGTTACCATAGTGTATATTATATATAATTATTAATTAAAAAAACAATATGTACTCACAATCCATATAATTTAAATATGAGCGTGTAAAAATTTTAAAAATCCTTTGACTAATTTTAATACACAGCTACACCAAATAAATATCTGGACATGAAGCACTGATTTAAGTTTAAAATTATAGAATCATCTGTTAATCTTAAATCTTATGCTAAAAAAAAAAAAGTCAAGCAAAAAGAGGAACACTGCCATAATATCACAGTAATATTAATGTTGCAGTACTCTGAGGTCATATTTAAAGCCATATTCACTAATAATGAATTGATAATTGAAACACAATTGTGGTGTGACACAAGACGTATAAAAGAAGCGCCATTTCAGTTACCCGATGAGTGGATAATAGCATCCGGCGGGGGTTTGATGGATTCACTGGTATATTTTACTGATATTAGAGAGGATTATTAGAAAAACTCACAGTCTTTAATAGTTTCCCAGTATTTTCAGTACAACATGTATTTCACCAATTCATTAAACTCTGAATTTCTCGTTTGTTATTTGTATTTATATTGTGATTGTAGACAGCAGTGTGTCAACAGGACTTTTATTTTGGTCTGGTGGTGTGACGTCATAAGTCCGCTCCTGCATCTGTTGTGATTCTGCTGAAGAGGGTTTGTGTTTTAAGTGTTTAAACAGATAGAAATTTAAGCTTTAGAATTTAAGAGATGCAGAATTAATTATTTATTATGCAACATTGCATTGCTTTATCTAACATTTATTAACGTTGCGTGAGGAAAGTAAGGAAACGTTAATGAAAACACACGAGTAACATTAAAGGTGAGTCTCATTTCGCTCCCTATATCGTGAATCAGTTGATCATAAACACGAAATAAAGAAACGGAGCTTTTGGAAACTCCGAGTCAATTGAATCAATTGCTCAGAAAATGATTCACTGATTCTTTTTCTGTCTCGATTTCTGTGATCACTAAATACCTAAAGTATAATTTGTGTACCAGTGCACTCAATAACTGAACTAGATCTGATTGAGACAAACTCAGAGACTTAGATTGCATTTATTTATTTTTTTTATTTCTGTTTATTTTTATAATCTTACACAGGACAAACACACAGAAAAACTCCTGGTGAAGCGACGTGAGATCCACGTGACACTATTATAAAGATGGAGTTTATTAAAGAGGAGATTGAAGACGTGAAGATTGAAGAAACATTCAGAGTGAAACCTGAAGAAACTGAGGAACAAACAGGTTGGTTTCATTCTCAAAGCTGAACTCAGTCATTTGATCCTCATTAAAATGTCCAACTCTACAGAAATGAATGATATTTTTGAAGATTGTCTTAAGAGTGTCCTAATTAAAGCACTGTATTTGACATGGAGCGGGTCGCCTCATGGACAGACATCCTTAAAAGTGCTGTATTAACATAAGATACCTGAACATAAACAGGTCTGTGCTGTGATTTTCATAACAAACCAAAAATATTTGAGGTCATCTTATGATAGCATCAAAATTCTTTAAAGGAACACTCCACTTTTTTTGAAAATAGGCTCATTTTCCAACTCCTCTAGAGTTAAAAACAGTTGAGTTTTACCGTTTTTGAATCCATTCAGCCGATCTCCGGGTCTGGCGGTACCACTTTTAGCATAGCTTAGCATAGTTCATTGAATCTGATTAGACCGTTAGCATCTTGCTTAAAAATGACCAAAGAGTTTCGATATTTCCCATATTTAACACTTGACTCTTCTGTAGTTAAAATGAGCCTATTTTCAAAAAAAGTGGAGTGTTCCTTTAACAGTTGTTTTGCACCATTACTTTGGCATGGTGTCTGTCAAATGGAGTAAAATCGAATGCACAATATGGTTTTTTGGCCTTATCAGATCACGACACACTGGGATTGAATTTGTTTGCGCTGCATGTTTCAAAGCGAAGCACACTCTTTGCTCTCGCGATCAGTTCATCATCCGGTGTTTTCTGCGTCTCAGTGAATGAATGCAGTGAACTCCATTGGTGCATCCCAAATTTTACAACATTTTCTAGTATAGTGTGATTACTGTGTTCACACTGAAAATTACAAACAGAAAAGGTGCACTTTAAATACCTGGATGATGCATGAACTGAAATCAAAGTGTGGAAATGTTGGACACTTAAAGGGATAGTTGACTAAAAAAATTATCATTGTTTACCATCATAGGTTATATGACTATCTTCTTTCAGATGAACACAGTCGGCTAAGCCTTGTCTGTAAATCCAGGCCTAAATGTTTTAAAAATTGGGCTAAAATGTTGTAACACGCACTGCCAAACAAGCATTCTTTTTTCAATGAATTTACAACATCAACATGAAACTAAAGAAATGAGACCTACACTTTCCCTGCCTCTCCCCACAGGCTCTCAAATAAAACCATTTTAGGATTATAATTAGATTTTACACACTTAAAACATCATATCACATTTCGAATGTCGCATTATTTAACAAGTTATCAAATTTTTCTTCAATATCATACAGCCCTAGTGTAAGAGTGCTGGTGCATTGTTTGGGACACTACTCATCTTTACCTATGCTGTGAGTTTAGTGTGCATTTGGGAATGTAGAGGACACCAGCTATGCATTATTTCCACATTTGCATAATTTCCAAAATTTTTTGGGAAGGTGATTACAGTTTTTCACTAGATTTGTAATGGGACACAAATTTAAACCTGTTTTCACAGAAACAAATTTTTCGCCATAATGAAAGCTCAAATGCAGTTTCCGTAAAAATAACAGCTATATGGCCATTCCTATCATAGGAAGAAATAATTAAACTATATTGCCAAAAGTTTTGGGACGCCTGTCTTTATGTACACATGAACTTTAATGACATCCCATTCTTAATCCGTAGGTTTAATATGGAGTTGGCCCAAGCTTTGCAACTATAACTGATTAAACTCTTCTGGGAAGGCTTTCCACAAGGTTTTGGAGCATGTTTATGGGAATTTTTGACCATTCTTCTATAAGCTCATTAGTGAGGTCAGGCAGTGATGTTGGCGAGAAGGCCTGGCTCACAGTCTCTGCTCTAATTCATCCCAAAGGTGTTCTATCGGGTTGAGGTCAGGACTCTGTGCAGGCCAGTCAAGTTCCTCCACAAAAGAAACCCACTAAGGAGATTGACAAGAGTAGTTGTTTGCAAAATAGACCATGTTATTTATTCCAAAACTCCTGAGAGAGTTGTTTGATATAATATGTAATATGTACCACACGTTTAACACTCTGGGGTCGGCGGTCAAGCCGGCGTGATCGCCGCGTTTTTTTAGTGAAAGAGACTCAAAATACTCTGTTAATGTTGTACATACAATTAAGAGTTATACACCATTTTAATCTGTGGAATATTTTCATTTGTGTACACTCAGAGTAAAAACAAAATGTTGTGCTTTTTGTAAAATAAAGAAAACTAACATGATGCGTGATCTCTCGTCTCCCTCTGAACGAAGTCCAATCTGATAGTTCTCAGAAAATGAACTGTAACTTAGTGAATACTAATCACAAAAAATTATACTTATGTCTGAAAAAAAATTGAAATGTCAGGTTTTAAATCGTGTAAGTCAAATCGAAAACAAACATTCTGTGTTTATGTAATCTGTATGAAAAGAGAGTCATGTCAGAAGTCTGTGATTCAGCTCATTATCCGCTAATGCGGCCACGCCCACGGAGTCAGCGCTATTCAGACGCAAATTCACAGGCAATACATGCATTCATCATCTCAATCGTGTATTTATTTTCTTTGTGTTTGTGTCTTACAGTGTTTTGAATAGCCATAGTTAGCGATCTCTAGCCTCTGTTAGTTCGGTTAGTTCCTGGATCGCCTATTCTTCTTTAGTGCTCAGGCATTTGTGGACAAAAGGGGCAGAGCGCCCTCCTGCTGCAAGTATGAATTGAAAACAAAGCATCCAGCACTCATAGTAATGACAATAAATCCTGAATATTACTCATCTGTATAGAAAATTGACAAACATATGAGAATCCATCAATATTTCTCCAAATGTGCATGCTTAAAAGCAGGCTAAAAGCCTATATGAAATGCCATAGAGGTAACATAATTGTTCAGACACTTTGCATCTCAGAAATACATTATATTTTAAAAAATATAATAGAATACCATTATTTTAAATTGTAATAATATTTCAGTGTTGCTGTTTTTTCTGTATGTTTGATATACACCATGAGCTTGAGACATGATCAATGTCTCACAGGTTTTTTCACAGCCTACCTGACTGAAAGAGCTCATTATTATGCAAGTCATTTCAGGTCATTATTATGTGATTCTTTTGTCTTCTCAGGTGAGAATCACCCATTATTCGTGATTATTTACACCTCCACGCATACTGTTTCTTGACCAAATATGTTTTAGAAAATGTTTTATATGAACAAGCAGGCAGCATAATTTTTACCTCATTTTGAAGCAAAAACTCTAGTCTACAACCTCAAATACCCAGAAGTCTTGTGAACACAGATTTAATATACTTTTTTTGATTTCAGTGATTTAAGTTTTTTGTTTTTTCAATAACCACGCATAAACGTTATTCCTTCAAAAACACAAACATGTACATACATGTTCCTCACATATTATTGTAGCCTCGTTTGTGCTGAATACAGTGTATTGACACTTTTTCCATTAATATGTTTATGAACAACTGAAAAAAGCACAAATGTCAGGGCATGCCAAAACTTCTCCAGGCCCCAAATCAGCCTCAGACCCCTGAGGGTTAAAAACAAAAAATGACAGCGCTGACAGCATAAAGAAAGCATCTGATCATAGCGATGTGGATACGTTTGCACCAGCTCTGTTCAGCATTTCAGTGAAGGTGCGGTTGTTTAAATAGCACTTTATACTTTAGACTGCTTTAAAGCAAGCATCTTTACAGTATTAAATATAAATATCAGTCATGAAATGGATTATGCACTGGTTGTTAAATAGTTTAGAAATTAAAAACTGCTATACTGTGAACCCATACACATAAAGAATCCTGCAGTCACTTTACTGTTTTCTCTTAGATTGCACAAAATAGTGATATAAATGAAAAAATACTGTATTGATTAAAATAAAGTTGTAAGATTTTATGCATATGGTGGTGTGTTCTTTATGGCCGTTTTTATATCGTATCACCAGATTCTTGGCAATAAACAGCCCTAGTCATGTTGGAACAGGAAGGGGCCATCCCCAAACTGTTCCCACAAAGTTGGGAGCATGAAATTGTCCAAAATGTCTTGGTATGCTGAAGCATTAAGAGTTCCTTTCACTGGAACTAAGGATTCAAGCCCAACCCCTGAAAAACAACCCCACACCATAACCCCTCTCCACCAAACTTTACACTTGGCACAATGCAGTCAGGCAAGTACTGTTCTCCTGGAAACCACCAAACCCAGACTCGTCCATCAGATTGCCAGACAGAGAAGAGTGATTGGTCACTCCAGAGAACACGTCTCCACTGCTCTAGAGTCCAATGACTGCATGCTTTACATAGGGCTGCACGATTAATCGCATGCTATTCTCACGCGCATTTCGTCAGTAAAGCCGGTTCCCTGATTACCGCTAAATCGCCATCACCTGCTTTCAAATGAAGCGGCATTTAATAGACAGAGCCGTAGATCACTGAAAAGCCACGCAATATCGCGTTCATATCGCAGATGAATCGCCTGCGATAATGAACGCGATATTGCGTGGCTTGTCTGTGAACTACGGCTCTGTCTTTTAAAAGGCGCTCCGTTTAAAAACAGGTGACTGCGATTTAGCGGTAATCAGGGAACCGGCTTTACTGACGAAATGCGCGTGAGAATAGCATGCGATTAATCGTGCAGCCCTAGCTTTACACCACTGCATCTGACACTTTGCATTGCACTTGTTGATGTAAGGCTTGGATGCAGCTGCTCGGCCATGGAAACCCATACCATTATCTCTCTACGCACTGTTCTTGAGCTAATATGAAGGTCACATGAAACTCTGTAGCTATTGAGTTATTGAGGCACTGTGTGCCTCAGCATGCGCTGACCCCGCTCTGTGATTTTATGTGGGCTGCCACTTCATGGCTGAGTTGCTGTTGTTATCAATTGCTTCCACTTTGTTATGATACCACTAACAGTTTACTGGAATATTTAGTAGTGAGGAAATTTCACAAATGGACTTATTGCACAGGTGGCAACCTATCACGGTAACATGCTTGAATTGACTGAGCTCCTGAGAGCGACCCATTCTTTCACAAATGTTTGTAGAAGCAGTCTGCATGGCTAGGTGCTTGATTTTATACACCTGTGGCCATGGAAGTGATTGGAACACCTGAATTCAATGATTTGGAGGAGTGTCCCAATACTTTTGCCAATAGTGTATATGAAGAAAATCCAGCAAAATGTTCTGGCATGTTTACCAACCCTTAGTTTCCCAAAACACTCAGGGTGTTAAGCCCAAAGTGTACTGTCAGCGATACACTACCCCCCCACGAAAAAATTCATAATCAAACTACTAAGCCATCACTGACAGAAATAACAAAATAGGTATCATTTTAAGCTAAGCTTTTTAAATGCATCCAACAGTTTTGTTCAACTCTTAATGAGAGCTGAATTATCCCGTTAAACTGGAGTGTACCGCCCTTGGCTGCCACCTAGCTAAATTTTTCAAAACTAATGTCCTGATCACCACAAAAAAGGTTTCATTTGAAAGCTTAGAGTATAAACTTTACAAAGAATGTAGCCAATTTGATAAACTCCTAAGTAGTGCTGAGTTATTTGCTTAAAAAAAAATGAAACATGGTCCAATTGTGGAAATTTGCACATCGTTTGCAGCAGATTCTCACGATTAAAGAGTCCAACATCAACATAATCCCTTGCGTCGATCACAAGATATTCCTCGTGAAGGAACAATTTTAAAATTTGATGTAATTTTTTAGCATTTTCTCAGCGCGAGAATGTCCACATTTATTTAATTTTTATTTTAAAATTAAAGTTTTCTTTCAAACAATACCAACCTTTTGACTCTAGCTATAATTTTGCTCTTTAATTTTTTGTATATCGCTCAGAAAAAAACAACTCTGAAAATGTCTTTAGGGCTTAAGGGGTAAATAAATATAAACCGGGACTGTCATATTACATAACATAATAATGAAAACACTATTGTATTAAAACATTTTGAATTCTTAGGTTAGCTGTCGTTTTTCAGCGTGCTGTTACACAAAGACCGCGTCCACGACAGTTACACATCCTGACTAGCAGTCAAGTTCCCTTGTGCATCATTTTATGCTGAAATAAGTTATATGCTTGTTGGATAAATATCAAAACATTTTTGATGTCTGCTGCTTTGTGGCACAAAACTGGAATTTCTTTTCTCTTTTTTCACCTTAGACTTGATGGCGTTGAAAGAGGAGAGTCAAGATCTAAATGAAATGGAAGAGAAAGATCTATATAAGACAGATTGTGATGTCATAGCTGAAGAAAAATCTTTTAATTGCTCACAGACTAAAAAAAGATCTCAAAAGACAAGTAATGAAAGTTATTTCGCCTGCCAACAGTGTGGAAAGAGTTTCAGTCAAAAAGGACATCTAAACTGTCACATGAGAATTCACACAGGAGAGAAGCCTTACACATGTCAACAGTGTGGAAAGAGCTTCAGCCATCATGTCAACCTTAAAGTCCACATGAGAACTCACACTGGAGAGAAGCCTTACACCTGCCAACTTTGTGGAAAGGGTTTCGGTCATAAAGAAATTCTTAACAGGCACATGAATGTTCACACTGGAGAGAAGCCTTTCACATGTCAACAGTGTGGAAAGAGCTTCAGTGTACAAGCAAACCTTAAAGTCCACATGAATGTTCACACTGGAGTGAAGCTTTACGTCTGCCAACAGTGTGGAAAGAGCTTCAGTACACAAGCAAACCTTAAAGTCCACATGAGAGTTCACACTGGAGAGAAGCCCTTCACATGTCAACAGTGTGGAAAATGTTTCACTCAAAAAGGACACCTGAACAATCACATGAGAGTTCATTCTGGGAAAACGTCTTACATATGCCTTCAGTGTGGAATGAGTTTCACTCAAAAAAGAAGCCTTGATGGGCACATGAGAATCCACACTGCAGAGAAGCCGTTCACATGTCAACAGTGTGGAAAAAGTTTCACTCACAAAGGAAACCTTAATAAGCACACGAAGATTCACACTGGAGAGAAGCCTTACACCTGCCAACAGTGTGGAAAGAGCTTCAGTGAACAAACACACCTTACAGGCCACATGAGAGTTCACACTGGAGAGAAGCCGTTCGCATGTCAACAGTGTGGAAAGAGTTTCAGTCATCAAGGAAACCTTAAAGTCCACATGAGAATTCACTGGAGAGAAGAGCTACAGTTGACAACGGTGTAGATGGAGTTTTAAACAACACAGCAATCTGATTTATGGCCATTGACACAACCGGCTTAAAGTCGGACATGGCAAAATCTGTAAAACAAAATACAACATGGTCATCCATGCCTTTAAGTTGCATGAGTGTTAAGGCCCTCATATACTTCAAACGAAATCGAAGAACGAGCTGATGTGACGTCATTTCGAACAAAATGGTGACAAAAAGAAATTCGATTTTTGTTCTTTTTGGAAGTTCGAAACAGCTTGGCAAAATGAACTTTCAGGAAAAGTTCGCTCTAGCTTTGTATGATACTGTAATGGTGCTTGATTTTAAGCAATCTATTAAATAAAGCTGCTATACAAATAAATGTGCCTGGAGTGCTAATTTGCAGAGATCATGCTAGCATGATGCTTTTATGATTTCTATAAAAAATGCTTGCTATTTTCTCATTTTTGTCGTGTTTATTTTGTTACTGAGTGTAGAGCACGTATTTACATATTCATCTAACCGTCACTCTCAGCAGTGTGGGGGGCGTCAGATGTTCGATTACAGTATATCGCTGGTCGCACATTTCAAACTTTGTTTACCTCTATACGAAGAACGAAAAAGAACTTAATTTGAAGTATAATGGGGCCTTTTGAGCCAGCACAAACATGTTTGATATTTCCGACTCTTGATCTGACTGCCTCTGATGTGATACCCACGATAGCCAATTAGTGCGAGTAAGCTTCACCAACCAGATGTTGTGTGGTTCCTAGCTGAAACTTGGCAGCCACAAACATGCCACAAAAATGGAGTATTGAGAAAAAAGTTCACCCATATTCTTTTTTTGTCCTTTGGTTTTCTTCCCATAAAACAAAACTTGTGGCATGAGAACCAGATGACATAGCCATTTTTACTCCATGAGAGATTTTTTTCATGGGGGAATAATTACCTGGAGTGTTACACATATGATGTACAGTTAGACTAAGCATGCATTAATTTGAACAGCTATCGCCTACCCCTTACCCTCGTCTCTTGAAACAGAGTGGCAAGGTGTAAGGAAGAAAATATTCCCCCAAGAAATGGGACACCCCTACTACACACCTTCATACCTAGTTTTTTATTAGTGTCCTGTAACATTTAACCAGTATGAACACGAATGAAGTGCGCATATCAACAGAAATCAGGCCCAAGCCGTTTAACAGATACTCACTCCCAACATTGTTTTCTGCTGTATTTTGGACGGCACTAGGTTTCGGTTTGAAACGTATGAGCCTTCGAGTTTCCCAAGACTGGTGAAGCCGCTTTTCCATCTGGCCAAGCTGTTTGTTTAACCGTTGCATCTCATGCCGAGTCGGCCGGTACAGATATGGGTTCATTTTCTACTGTTTGTATTACATTGCAAAGAGCTAACGGAGCTCTTTGCAAAGAAATACAAACAAGTCAGTTGTTGCCTTGGTAACGCAAGAGTTTACAGACAATACAAGATGTAAATAGTGACTGAACTATGAAGGATTACAGATATTTCTTTTAACTGTATTATTCAGTTGTGTTCACATCATTCAAATGACGGAGAAACTGGCAGCCAGGTAACACAAGTGATCAATCCTGAGTGGAAATATCACTACCATGATCTCTACCATGATAAAGCAAACAAACATAACACTCCACTCTAAATGTTAATTAGGGTTTGGCAATTTTTATTTTTTATTTTTTAGATAAATCGTTTTTTAAAATGTGGTTGCCATGAATCAATCCTCTTATTTACCTTGCGTGATGTTATAGCAGGCACTGTTTCATTCATTCATTGCTTAACATGGTGGATGCCTTTCGTTGTGAAAGAAGTTCTGGACAGTTGAAGGAACTGACGGTGTCCTGGCCGGGCCTGCAATGCATTGTCATTGTTTATCATTGGCATGCATTTTCAAGCCTTGACGATTTAAACTTCCGCATGAACCGGAAGTTGCAAACGACTTTTCTCCAGTGTTGTGACGTATTTCCAAGTGAAACAGAATATTGAATCGAGGGCAGAGTTTTACTTTAGCGCTCCTCCTCCCCATCTCTCGCTCATAGCAGACAAACGTTTGGAGGGGAGTGATTTATGCATTTTCAACCCACTGACGTTATCAGAGAAGGAACGCCATTCCAGACCGTAAGTAACATTTCAGATTTTGATTAAAGATTACCGCGACAAACAATTTTTTGTTCTGTGTTTTAACTTGCACGGATTGATTGTTCACCACAAGACTAGTAATATGCACTAACAAAGTAAATGGGGTCGATTTTGATTTCATCTGTACTTTGAGCATTCAAGGGGAAGAGAACTTGCACATGCTCTGTGAGAAGTTTGTGTGCACACCCGAAACGCTCACAACTGCGCATTTCAGACAGTGTGCAAATAATATAATTATTTATCTTTCACCTCTCCTTGTGCTTAAACAGACAAATTCACACACATTTATCCCAAAATGCCCGCCTTTTCTTACAGAGCGGAAACATGCACAGGGATGTTTATATGGGTGGCAATAGAGGTGCTTAAATCAGTGACGGTGGGCATTCCGGACAGGCCCGTTGCAGCCCAGGCCTCCTTTAAATTTTTAAAACCAGTACGGTGCCTGTAGAAGGAGCACTGTTCTTTCTTCACTGTTCTTTCGCCATGCTTCTTAAGGTGATCTACAGAGAGAAAGAGAGAGGCGTTTAATGGCACATTGCATGCCAAAGCCTGAGAGGCAAGAGGAGTGGAAAACCTACCCAGAATCCTGGCAAGTCCTGGCCTGTTTAAGGGCCACCTCATGAACCACCATCTTGCACCTCACAAAGCATATCATATTGTGGGTCTCCCTTCTCATGGAGACCATGGCAGTATAGGAGAGTAAGCAAGCAGGCAGTGGGGTCTCGCATAGGACAAAACTGAGCCACATTCTTTTAAATAATTTTGAATGTTTGGCTCAGAAATTTTGGAAATCTGCATTTAGCCAAGCCCTCATTTTGGAGGTGCAATTTAAAAATGTCAAGCTAGCCAGTGGACATGTACGCAATTAAGTTCTTAATGCAAAATATTTTGGAGGCCACATTGTTATGAGCTTCGGTGAGGGGTAAGAAGCAACAAGTGCCATACTCACTTAATCCCACCACGTGATCCAGGAAAGGGTGCAGTGTGTCAATGGAGCGGGAGGGCCCAGCGGCCGGCCCATATGTATCACATTCCTATACCATGAGCTATATAATCTCTCTCTCATTGGTTAAATCTATACTGCATCTACTCTTTCTCTTTCTATATAATCTCTGACCCTGCTAAATAAAAAATGAGACCTCTTCTGAAATTATTTGTATTATTCAGAAGCACAATGCAGGTCAGACAGACGTGGTAGATGTGAGGGTAAATGATGAGAGGAATTTCATTATTGGGACAACTGATCTTTAATTGTGCTTTCACACCAGTATCTCTGTTGTTTGACATCACAATTATTTAAATAATTTGAAACTGTGTCTGCAGTGACAATATTCGGTTACACATTTAGACATTTATTTCACAGTGCTTCTTACAGATTAAGAATGTGCAACATAGGGAGAGGGATCTGCCATAGTGAAGTTCTCTGACACATGAAGTAGATTACCAGCATAGGGCAGTCGTTTTATTCTCAGACAGTCCTTCCAGAAAAATGTGAATTTTTTTTGTGATTGTTGCGGGCAAAAATCCTTGATTATGTGGCACGTTTTCTTAAAAAATGCGATAGAATATGCGGGACATTTTTGCAATTTTATGCGTTGAAATTGCGGGAACTTGCAAAAACTGTGGTTTGATGAAAAAGAGAAAAAAAAGGTGATTTCCCCAACACAGAATATTTAAGTTCTCATTCTGTTTTATTTCAGACCATAATTAACACATGGCTCAAACTTCCATCTGTGGTCCAACACGCAGTTGCACGCAGTGCAAAATAATTTGCCCCCACTTTCATGTAACACACTGGGAAACTGCTTTGCGCTGTCTTTTGTGCTTATTTTAGTTGGCAAATGAGAATGATTTGCGTGCTTCATCATGGTATCACTGATTTCACAGCAGGGTTTGCAGATGATGTTCACGTCGCGTAATTACGTCACTTCATAAGGTTCCCATGGCAATAGGGGGAAATAATGGCGCTTTACTTGTGTGAAGTAAATGCAACATTTTTCAACTTTCTGCTAAGATATATGTGACTTTTTTGCAACGAAAATACAGGGATTATGAAATCATGCTAGCCCCGCATATTTTACTTGCTGAAATCGGCAAATTATGGGGCGAAAGTGCGGCGTATTTGAAAAAATGTGACCCCCGCATAAATATGCAGACTTTGGCTGATTATGCGTTAAATCAGGCGATCGCATAATCACGCTTTTCTGGAGGGACTGGTTATAGCATGTACTTAAAGGATTAGTCCATTTTTAAATAACATTTCCTGATAATTTACTCACCCCCATGTCATCCAAAATTAAGGTTTTAGATGGAAACATTCCTGGATTATTCTCCTTATAGTGGACTTCAATGGAGCCCAAACGGTTGAAGGTCAAAATTACAGTTTCAGTGCAGCTTCAAAGGGCTTTAAACGATACCAGACGAGAAATAAGTGTCTTTTTGAGCGAAAGAATGTCATTTTCAAAAAAAAAAATGTAATTGCTTTATATAAACAAATGATCGCCTTCTATATGCTTCCTCGTTCAATATTGCATTACACAGTTTGTATTTACATAAAAGTGTTTTGTACATCTTGTTATGCAGTTACCTGAAAAGAAGTACAATACAGATGAATAAAGAAATATTAAAGAAGAGCACTGCAGTGATGACATATTAACTCTAAATGAAGCGCATCACATGTGCGCCACCTACTGAAGCGTGCAATGACGTCATGACGCAGGTATGCCAAATGAAAATAATTCAATAAATGCACATAACACTTTTGTTGAACGTACGGCACAAATAGTAAATTAAACACTATTTAGGAATATTAGAAAAACAACATTTATTTAATTTAATTTATAATGGATTCAAAGAAAATGTACCTCATAAACATAATTCAATAGATCAGAACTTGTATCAGTATATCATTACTTTTATTCAATTTCAGTATATCACAACAACACCGGCGGGGGATTTTAAATTGCTAATTCAAAAAAAAGTACGTAAAATTTTATGAAAGTAAAATGTTCACGCAATGGACAAGCACTGTTATGAGTGCCTGTCAATACATTTTAATGATGGGTAATATTATATTTAATGAAAAACACAACAACACAAACGCGCTTAAATAGGCGCTTTTACATTTCTCTTGAAACCAAATCCAAATTAGTCAAAGGTGAGGCAAAATGGGCAAAGTGAAATAAAATATAAATTTTTCCTAGCAAGTTTTTAGAATTTTTGTTTAAATATTATTTAGTCTGTTTGAATTTTAATGATTTAATTATAATTTAATTAATTGCTTGTCATCAACTTACAAACCCCCTGCAGTAAAGGATTAACATGTTTTACAGAATATTGAGTGGTTTCTAAACCAATATTGAGAAAAATAATATTTGTTCCATAGTTATTATTAATTTTTTTTTATTAGTAAAACCATATCCACAAAAAGCCATGTTTTAGGGTTTATTTGCACAGAAACTATAGTAATATAAATCTGCAAACAAAAAAAAACAAAAAAAATGTTTGCATAAAATCCTTTTATCATAGTTAAAGGATGTTTAGTTCAGGAATAACCACAATGCTTAAGGAAAATTCCAGCTAACATTATAAACCGGACCAAATGCAAACCTAACTGGACGTTCACAATGTCACCTGTTTGTTTTGATCTGTCTCATCTGTTAGTTTCCTTGACTGTTTTTCTGGGTTTCTCTTGTTCTTCACCTTGTTTCCGTCACTTATCCTTAAACTTATCCTTAAAAGAGAAGACTTTTCTTTTTATTTAGCAGGGTAAATAATATTCAACAGTGCTCATCGTTTACTCAACCAGTACGACTCTAGCGCTCGACCTGAAGTTCAGCTGTAGTTTTAATGTAATGAAGAGACTCTGTAACATCTCATTGTTACTGTTTTGATGTCTTCATGGACTCTTATTTTTGAATTCTTTTTGCCTTGTTGTTTCTGGTTTTCAGTTCCTGTGTTTCCATTGCTCTAATTAATTCCCATAGCAATCCTTGTTTGTGACCATGACAACTCATCACCATCAGTCTCTTGTTATCTAGTGTATTTAAACCAGGGGTCTCAAACTCAAATTGTCAGGGGGCCGTTTCTGTGATTGACACCTTATAGGAGGGCCATATTAACATTCAAGTGTAAGAAAGCGCAACATTTCAGAAAATTTACTTTCCTTTGCATTATTTCTCATTTACTTCGAATTTCATTAGGCCTACTAAAATATTTTTATACCTATACTATAAATATTTTATTTACCATACTTAATGTAAACAGCAGTGTCTCTCTCATTGTTACAGAGTGTAATATAATTATATAATACTATTACTGATATAGTACTACTAATATAATACTATTAATTGCAATAGTCTGGTGCAACTTCTCACATCCAACAAGGTGCATGGAATAAAAAAAGTTAGTAATTTAGGAACAAAACTAGCAACACTTGTGGCGTGGAGGGGTCAGAAATAAACAAAAAACTGGAGCTATATATATCAACTTTATTTTGCCAAAAAATAAAAATCTCTCATTGTTACATACATTATTAGTTTTTAACATTTAGTGGAAGTATTTTCCCTTACTTTATGTTAGCTTAAATAACATTAAAATCTTGCACTGAACAACATTGTACAGAACAAATACAATCCCTGAATACATTTGTACACTCTTCTGTTTCTTGACAGACACCTGCAGCGCTTGTGCTCACACAGCTGAGACACATTTGTCCAAGATGCCGTTTGAGCATCGGTAATGTTTAATGGCTGCATCGGACGCGTTTCGGTGGTTTAAATAGGCGCTCATGACTTAAAGTTGAGTGCTTTTACTGTAATTTAGGCAAGCGCGCTCATAATAGAAGCGATTGAGAGCGCGGCTCATGGTTGCATAGCAATGACAGACGCCACTGGAGCGAAAGCGCATTGGAAAGAAGGAGAATGCGGCGCAGCCGCTCATGTGACGCGATATGTGAATGCCCCTTAGAACGGCGACTTTTTCTTTGCATATCAGACAGGTAGCAACTAGAGAATAATAATAATAATTTAGCGGGCCGGATTATGTTTTATTTTTGAGATCAGTTGTGGGCCGGATGGAGGGGGAGGGCGGGCCGTAAATGGCCCGCGGGCCGGCAGTTTGAGACCACTGATTTAAACCCTCAGTCATGTTCGTTGTCGTGTGTTAATGTTTGCAGCTGGTGTTTATTAAATAAGTGTTCATCGTCTTTCTGAATCAAGCCTCTTATCTTGGATCATCTAGTCAAGCCAGTGAGTGACTGTTACTGATTTATCATGAGCTCAAAGCATTATGGGTAGAATCTCTCTAGAATCTGTTCTGATTCATCAACACAGTTTCACTGATGAATTAGAATTATCAACACTAAACCCAGGATAGAGTGGTTGAGTGAATGTGGTCTGGACTTTGTGGATGAGGCTCATTGTGTCTCCAGAGACGCTGTAGAAGGACAGAGTTCCTGCACTGTGATCCACATACACTCCTATTCTACTGCTGATGGACTTTACAGGGAGATTAGTCCATATCTTATTGTGTCTGAATGAGTAACTGGAGAAATAGCAGATCAAACTCCAGGACTGATCATTATATCCAAACAAACACTCATTACCCCGTCCCTTCCTGCTGATGCTCTTATATGACACTGAGATATTCACACCACCTCTCCACTCAATCTCCCAGTAACAGCGTCCACACACACTCTCTCTACACAACACCTGAGGCCACTCATCAAATCTGTCTGGATGATCAGGATACGGCTGATCTGTGCCACCAAGAGTAATCATTCTGTTGCTCTCAGACAGACGGAGGTCTTCATTCACTGTGTTCAGATCCAGAGTGAACTGATGATAATCTGATGGAGATAAAACACATCACAATCAGGAATTATGAATCTGATCTTTTATTGTACACTGTAAAACTGATTTTATAGAAACTTTCTATCTTCAGTCTTCAGTTCAGATCTGACCAGTTAACTTAAGATTTTTTTTATTACAGATTTGTATTACAGAAAAAAATCAGATTCTTATCCAATCTTATAAAATATCAATTTATCTGTAGTTCGGAAATCTTGAGTTCGGTACTCAACTCTCAGGTCTGTTACCAAGCAACCAACAAAGTGTGTGTGAGAGAGAGAGAGAGTTTGTTTGTGAGTGAGTTTGGAAGTGAGTGAGTGAGAGGTGTGTGTGTGTGTACATACATTTGCGTACTCCTGCTGTAATCCTGATCTCTCCTCCATGATCCACACTACAAAATGCACACAGTGTCACAGTTAATCAGTAAACACACACACGCTCTTTCTCTTTCACTCACTTTCTCTCTCTCTCACACTCACACTCACACTCACACACTCACACTCACACTCAATTTCAATTGAGCTTTATTAGCATGACTGAATCACAATGTTGCCAAAGCATTAACATATTATATATAAATAATAAAATAACAAACAAAACATATACAGTGGGTACGGAAAGTATTCAGACCCCCTTAAATTTTTCACTCTTATTGCAGCCATTAAGTTCATTTTTTTCCTCATTAATGTACACACAGCACCCCATATTGACAGAAAAACACAGAATTGTTGACATTTTTGCAGATTTATTAAAAAAGAAAAACTGAAATATCACATGGTCCTAAGTATTCAGACCCTTTGCTCAGTATTTAGTAGAAGCACCCTTTTGATCTAATACAGCCATGAGTCTTTTTGGGAAAGATGCAACAAGTTTTTCACACCTGGATTTGGGGATCCTCTGCCATTCCTCTTTGCAGATCCTCTCCAGTTCTGTCAAGTTGGATGGTAAACGTTGGTGGACAGCCATTTTTAGGTCTCTCCAGAGATGCTCAATTGGGTTTAAGTCAGGGCTCTGGCTGGGCCATTCAAGAACAGTCACAGAGTTGTTGTGAAGCCACTCCTTCGTTATTTTAGCTGTGTGCTTAGGGTCATTGTCTTGTTGGAAGGTAAACCTTCGGCCCAGTCTGAGGTCCTGAGCACTCTGGAGAAGGTTTTTGTCCAGGATATCCCTGTACTTGGCCGCATTCATCTTTCCCTCGATTGCAACCAGTCTTCCTGTCCCTGCAGCTGAAAAACACCCCCCACAGCATGATGCTGCCACCACCATGCTTCACTGTTGGGACTGTATTGGACAGGTGATGAGCAGTGCCTGGTTTTCTCCACACATACCGCTTAGAATTAAGGCCAAAAAGTTCTATCTTGGTCTCATCAGACCAGAGAATCTTATTTCTCACCATCTTGGCAAACTCCATGCGGGCTTTCATGTTTCTTGCACTGAGGAGAGGCTTCCGTCGGGCCACTCTGCCATAAAGCCCCGACTGGTGGAGGGCTGCAGTGATGGTTAACTTTCTACAACTTTCTCCCATCTCCCGACTGCATCTCTGGAGCTCAGCCACAGTGATCTTTGGGTTCTTTCTTACCTCTCTCACCAAGGCTCTTCTCCCCCGATAGCTCAGTTTGGCCGGACGGCCAGCTCTAAGAAGTGTTCTGGTCGTCCCAAACGTCTTCCATTTAAGGATTATGGAGGCCACTGTGCTCTTAGGAACCTTAATTGCAGCAGAAATTTTTTTGTAACCGTGGCCAGATATGTGCCTTGTCACAATTCTGTCTCTGAGCTCTTCAGGCAGTTCCTTTTGACCTCATGATTCTCATTTGCTCTGACATGCACTTTGAGCTATAAGGTATTATATAGAAAGGTGTGTGGCTTTCCTAATCAAGTCCGAATCAGTATAATCAAACACATCTGGCTCATATGAAGGTGTAGAACCATCTCAAGGATGATCAGAAGAAATGGACAGCACCTGAGTTAAATATATCAGTGTCACAGCAAAGGGTCTGAATACTTAGGACCATGTGATATTTCAGTTTTTCTTTTTTAATAAATCTGCAAAAATGTCAACAATTCTGTGTTTTTCTGTCAATATGGGGTGCTGTGTGTACATAAATGAGGGAAAAAATGAACTTAAATAATTTTAGCAAATGGCTGCAATATAACAAAGAGTGAAAAATTTAAGGGGGTCTGAATACTTTCCGTACCCACTGTATGTATACATGTCATATGTAGCACAGTAAATAAATCCATCTCAGTAAATGACTAAATAAAGCAAGTCTCTAGAGAGTTATTCGTCTTTAATGTTGTGAATGGCTAACACATATTTTGCAGCTAGTGTAGCTGTGTTATCATCTTCACCAAGAATGAAGGGCATTTTCTCAGTATCTTTAAGCAGGTTTGGATTTTACAATTCTCTTTACAGTGTGCAAAGGCCTTAGTAACATTAAGTAAGGTTAATAAAAGTATTGTTCATTGTTAATATCAACATTTACATTTTTACATATTAAAGTTGTCTCTTACGTTAGTTGTAATGCACTATGAATAAACATGAATGAGCAATGTATAATTAATATATTAGTATTTTTTATATTTAAAAATTACAACTAATTTAGACATTTTTTAATTCAAAGAACCAATGTAAGAAAGAATTAAAACTGAACACAATCTTGCTGCTCAAACTGTATAAAACAATTTTTAATATTTTTTTTTCTCTCCGTTATTATTTTACACTTACTTGTACTTTTACTTTAAATACTTATGTATGTTTATAAAAAATTTTTTTTCGTACTTAAGTACAAAAAACATCACATACTTTAAAACTTTTACTCAAGTAACATTCTAAACAGTGACTTTAACCTCTACCAACATCATTTTCTGGTAATATATCTATACTTTTGCTCAAGTATGGTTTTCGAGTACTTTATACACCTCTCAGTAAAAAGAGAACGTAATCAGGCTCTGTCTTTAAGTCCAAGTCAAGTCTCGGGTTAGTAGTTTATGAGTCCAGATCAAGTCGCAAGTCGTTTATTTTTGCGACTTGCGTTTCCATCTCTGATGATTATGAATGGTAAGTTGTTGTTTTTTAATTCTAATTGCAATATAGTGTAGTGTCTGTGAATATTAAAATGCAAAAAGTCTTTTTGAATACGAATCCCGCATGTTCTGTATGTCACTGTGTGAAATGAATGACACAGACGAGTCTTAGCCTACATTAGTAAACATGTCTTATTGGCTTTTCCCAAAATATTGCTATACTGTGATGAGTGAAATTAACTGAAATACATAATACTGAAATAAAATATGTTAGCAATGTATTAAACTGTACATTAACATTTATAGACTTTATAATATAACTAATTATACCTCACAGAGGTAATATGAATGTTTTGGCCTGTTTTGGACAAATTATGAAGAGTTTACTATAGAAGAGTTTACTATAAAATAGCCACTATGTGAAGGGCCACATCAATGAAGCTTTTGTTCACAATGAATTATGAAAAGTCAGCTTTGCATCACAGCAATAAATTCTATTTTAATTAAATTATAATTCTATTTTAAAGTATATTAACATTATTCACATTATTTTAAATTGTAATAGCTGTTTTTTCTATATTTTTGATCAAATAAATGCAGGTTTTGAGCATGAAACATCTTTCAAAAGCATTAGAAATAGTAATGTGTCCAATCTTTTCACTAGTATTGTATATAATTTAAAATATAATAGGCCTATACAAAATTTTCTTCACATGATGTGCATGCATGAGATCACAAAAAATCATGTTTTCTGTTAAAATTGGACATTATATTAAAGTTAATACAATAGTTTATATGATCCTGTTATCGGCATGTGCCTTTGATTCTCATTCATATCGTTAACTATATTCTAAATAAATTACTTTGTCCTGATGGTCTTTCTCCCTCAAATAACCAACTGAAAGGCTCATTATGTGGGTCTTTGTCTCCTTAGGCGTGAATCACAGCATTATTCAAGATTAGTCACGTCTCCACACATACTGTCTTTCTAAACAAAATATCTTACAAAAATTTAAATCAATATATTTTCTTTGAAGCAAAAATTCTACTTTTATATAAAAATTCAATTTCAAATTCAGGTTTTTTAAGTTGTTTAATCAAAACTCTTCCTGTTCTACATACTTTAGTTTATCCAGTCTGTAGTTTGGATCCTTCAGCTTGCCGTTGAGCAGCTGAACTCCTGAATCTCCTGGGTGATTGTAGCTCAGATCCAGCTCTTTGAGATGTGATGAGTTTGAACTCAGTGCTGAAGACAGATAACCACAGCCTTCCTCTGTCACCATACAGCTAGATAATCTACAAAGACACACAGCAACAGTCCACATTACATTAGTTTGGCAATCAGATTAGTTACTATCACACACTGACCTGTGCATTTTGTATTTGTAACTGTTACTTTCTTTAGATTCAGTCACAAAAGTAAAAAAATGTCTGTGGGAGTGTACCACAGTAAAAGTATTCAATTACTTTTATAATTGTTAATAAATTCTTTGTTTCCCTATAATGTCTTCAAATATTAAATAACTTTAAATTTAAAATAACTAAAGCTTATATTTTAACATAACAGCTTATATTTGTGACACAGCTTATATTTTAACAGAAAACCTCAGCGAGCTAATGACAATAAAACACCAGTGACAACATCAGTGACTTAATTGTTGAGAAGATTTATAAACAATTCTTATTACAAAATTGGGAAAATGTTTGTCACAAGTTGGAGTGGCCCAAACTCACTTGCAGGAGTGCATGTGGAGTAGCATTTACTGCAATAGACTCAAACTCCGCTTCTGGAGGGCCACTGCCCTGCTGAGTTTAGCTCCACCCTAATTAAGCATATCTGATCTAGCTAATCAAAGTCATCAGGATTACTACAAACTTCCAGGTAGGTGTTTTGGAGCTGGCTGGATCTAAACTTCTTTGTACGCTGTTAACTTGGTTACCTGGATTTGATTGATGAAGATTTGGCATGATCTTTGATCTTTGACATGGTTTTTTGACACTCATCCTGGACTTGCTGCCATAGCAACAGGTCCTTAAGCTTAAACCTGCTCATGAGCAGGCTTATTTCATGTTAACAGGATTTGATTGCCTCTTTTTAAGCGGAACTGATACTTAAGATCTGTCCCAGCCACTGCTAATTTATTTCAAAAATACTCTACTTATCCAGGGACAATAATTTAAAATGATAATTTACAAATTAATTTGAAAATAATATTATAATGTTGTGTAGTCTATAGACAGCCAGTTTTACTCATTGAAAGATTTATTTGTGATGGAATAATAACTTTACAGTTGTATTATGAGTTTTACACGCATGCTATACAGTTATTCTGAGCTGTGCATTAATTTGAATGGTGACACGATTATGGGAGTGGCTTGATGCAGCGCAGGAGATGCAGATAACTTGATCTTGACTTTAATTAATTTTTAATTAACTTTAATTAATGCTGTTACGTAACAAATCTACTTTAAAGATAAAATCTGCCCTTTTCAAGGAACTTGAGAATCTCAGACAACTTAATCCTGATATTTTAATCCAATCCACAAATTTGTTTGAAGAACCAAATTAGCCAGAAAACAGTTATCACGATTAAAATATCTAGCATCTGTCAAATCATCTCAGATGTATTAAGCGAGGTACGTAGAACGTGCCTCAGGACAGACTGAGTTTTAGACCACTGATTTGTTGTGAACTGAGCCACCCTCACACAAAGGATCATGAGTTGCTTCACAACCTTTACAATTTGGTATTCATATTAAGCCATATCCTGTTCTCTTAAAGGTGATACAGAGGATCTTTTTGTCGACTGAGAAACCAAAGACTGTTAGTGAGTTTTTGAAATGAGTGCATGCGTAAGAACAACCCCCCTCCTTCACAGCTCATTTCGAGGGAACGCCTCCCAAAACTCGTGCACGAGTATTGGAACACAAGTGTTTGTTTACCACCGGCATTCGCTGTGTCGTGTTAGTGGATTCATTATGTCGGACTCACCGCAGGTAACTCATAATCTGCAGTTGTTACTCCTGACAAAAACATTGCATGCGGCGCCTGTGGAAAGTTACTGCCCTCTGGCAGTGATTGACAAGCCAGAGGGCCAATCGTTTAAGCGATGATTTTATTCCTTTCAGTGCACCTAATAAATAGTCTTTTATCAGTTAGTAAAGACAGTTTCAAGTAATATTGCAAAAATGTATAAAACAAAACATCTTATGTAGCACCTTTAACCATACATTGTTAGAATTCATAAAAAAAAAGGTGCCCGGCCAACTGACAACTAATACCATTTTATTTAATTGCCTTTTGGTGTGTGGTGTAAATTTTGATCCTGATCTGGCTGAAATGCTTGGGTGTCCTGCACACAGCCACTAGATGGCACTGCTAGCTTGTTCAGTGCTGTCAGAAGCAAACCATGCAAGAAATTGAAGCATTTTACAGTTTTAGTGGTTGTTTAAAGCCATTATGCAATTTCAATACAGTCCATTCCCACATTTTTTCCACATAAGGTAACACTTTAGTATGGGGAACAATTCTCACTTTTAACTAGTTGCTTATTAGCTTCCATATTGGCTGTTTATTAGTATTATAAAGCACATATTAATGCCTGACCTGAATGACCTTATTTTACAACATCCCTAAAATCCTACCTGATAGATACCTAAACTTAAATGCTATAACTACCTTACGATCTATTTATAAGCAGTATACTAAGAGTTTGAGGCAAAAGTTAATGGTAAATATGTTTTACATACCAAAGTGTTACCCTACAAAATATTTACCTACATCACCATACATGTCATTTTCTTTTGCAAAATTATTTTTTAATTTTACAGTTTGTAAGGTTCTGACATCCAAACGTATGTAACACTAAGTAATGTAAAATTAAGTAAGCCTAAAACAAATTATGTTAAGAAATTATTGTATGTATATTCTACTTTCTCTTATCTGCATTTCACCTCTGCTCTAGCTTGTTTCCTTCTAATAATTCTGACATTATATAGGCTCTGTGATAAACTGTTTGTTATGTTCCTAGATTCGTCCATGCTGATAGCCTGCACTCCTGTCAAAGAAAACATTATCACCTCACATTTTAAAATCATTAACCCCAAGTTGTTTCAGTGAGACCGTCTGTGAAAAGTCTTTAGGGTAAATAATCAGCAAAATGAGTCAACAACTTTACGCATTTAAGTTATTTTTCACATAAATCTGGTCAGCTCACTCACTGCTCATACACTCTAAAAACTCTCTAAATCTCCAATACAATATCAGAGGGTAAAAATGTCATTAGAGTTCTTAGAGTTATGTCTATGCTCTTGTTACCAGATGTAATCCTTAACGTTTGGTGCTGAGATTCTTCAGGACAAGGCCTTGATGCCATGAAGATGGTGAGTTTCCCCAATAGCTGCCACAGATCAATAATTTCCCAGATCAAGAGACTGAAAACAACAGGCTTCAATCTGGATTAATCTATTTTGATAGGTTTAATGTTACATTATTAGCCTAGAAAATATGCTCATTTTACTAGAAACCTCATAGACCGGAAAGGTAAATCATACTTCCGGTTATGAGTCGGGCGCAACTTGCGCTAAGGAAAAATGTGGATATACTACTACAACTAATAATAATAATAATAATAATAATAATAATAATAATAATATTAAAATGTAAAGTTATTAACAAGATCTTTTAAAAACATAATTAATTTATTATAAAATGAGTGGAAATAGTTGTAATGTGTTATGTGTCTTTTCTTTTTCATTGCAGCACATCACTGACAGGCCATCATATTTATCCAAATGAGGTTTGTAAATGCATGAATTCTTTATATTTTACATTAATCATTAATTTGTGTCACCAGATGCGATACTTTG
The DNA here is from genome assembly GCF_024489055.1 of Chanodichthys erythropterus. NCBI lineage: Eukaryota > Metazoa > Chordata > Actinopteri > Cypriniformes > Xenocyprididae > Chanodichthys > Chanodichthys erythropterus. The sequence goes on along the minus strand of NC_090228.1, from coordinate 31,860,058 downwards.
TTCAAAATTTTGGATTTTGAACTGTACTATTTTTATTGCTGTATCTCAGGTATCCCCAGTTGAAGGCATGAAGACATCAGATCTTGGCCTGGACAGATGTACCAACAGTACACCACAATGACCTCTGCTTTTGCATGGATGGCTAATTACTACCATGTTCTGTGAGGGTATTACTATAGCAAAACTGAGCACTTGTGACACTGGGATTTGTAGTTGTAAAGAATAGTCACACATCAGTACACTTAGAGAAGCATCGTTTTAGCATAAGGTAAGCAAACCATCTGCATTGATTTTCCGTTAGTTTTGAAAGGTGTGTCTGACGTTGGTCTTTGATGCCGTGAGAAACATCGATTGTAGGTTGATACTATATGTCAGTGTGCTATCTGGGTGTAGCCTGAAAAGTTCAGCCTAAATAAATAAAGGTCCTAGAAAGCCCATGCAGAGCAGTCAGGATTTACAGCTTTGCAGGTGCCAACGTTTCTGCGACATTTTCCCAATTAGCAAACACTCCCTGAGCAACGTCTTGGCAATGGAACTTTGTGAATTGGGTCAACATCGGCCCGATGTATGTGTGTTATCTGGGTAGTTAATTATTTTAAAACCATTTACCTCAATATCTCCAGCTGACAGTTTGGACTCTTCAGTCCATCAGAAAGAAGCTTCACTCCAGAATCCTGTAGGTCATTGTTACTCAGGTCCAGCTCTCTCAGGAAGGAGTTTGAGGATTGTAAAACTAAAGACAAATGTTCACAGGACTGAGCAGTAAGATTACAGCACTGTAGCCTGTGTAGAGAAAAAAACAAACAGCAACAGTAATATTTTTTATGAAGCGTTTGTAATCAGGAAAATCCTTTGACTGTAGTGATGTAAGCAAAGCTAAAACAATTTTCTCTTTATAAAACATTAAACCTGTAGATATATCATCACACACATAACATTTAGTCATTTTTCTGAACAGTCTAGGCCAGGGGTACTCAACAGGCGGCCCGCGGGCCGCATCCGGCCCATCAGCATTAAATTTGTGGCCCGCATGCATCATGCTACATATAAATGTATTTTTCTTATAATTTGTGTTCAAAATTAGCATTAATATTATGTTTTTTACACGTACACTAGGGTAGGCGTACAGTGCGCGTGACGCTGTAATCATCAGCAGAGAACGTGTATAGTGTACGCGCGCAGCAGTTTTTCTAACTGCAAAGAACAATATAAACTGTAGGCACTTTGCACGCGCGCATTGAATAGTTTTTGCACTAATTTAGTTTGTCCACAAGGTGTCAGCACTGAAACGGGCTGTTGTTTCAGTCTGAAAAGAAACGGAGAAGACAGAACAAGAGTAACAACAAACACAATAGCCGACCGTGTTGAAGAGCGCTCGTTTGAGGGGATTAAAAGATACCAGCAACTCTGGTTATAGTTAGATAATTCATGAGATTGTGATTGAACATTAAAAAAAAAAGAAAAAAAAAAGATTTTTGGATTCTGACCAAATTAATAATAATAATACAAATAATAAAACATTTATTCTCTGAGTTTAAATAGGTGCTATAAAAAGTGTTAAAAAGGTGCAACTGAATATAAGACTATAAAAAAGTGCAATGTTTTCGTCTTACGGACAAACTCATCAGCCAGTGAACAACAGCCAGACCTTAAATTTCTTGTGAAAACAGTGCAGACATTTCAAATGAACAAGGATTTTTTTTCATCAGTTCTTGTTTTCTTTATGCATTTGTACATTAAGAATACAGCAAGACAAGCTATTAATCCTTTTTTAAATGCCATTTATCATGTTCAGTGACACTTTAAAAAGGACACCATACTATTAAGACTTAGCTAGATAATAAACTGCACTTTTAGTAAATAAACAGTAAAACTACAAATATTGTCTTAAGTAGGCCTAAATAAAAGTCTTACGATCCAAGTTATAATTTGTGGCCCTTCGCGTTTCATTTGATTAAAATGCGGCCCTCTTGGCCTCTGAACTTGAGTACCCCTGGTCTAGGCCAACAAGTCAACAATGTAAAATGAAGGCCCAATTACGAAAGACCAAATGTGTATATAAATTAATGTAAAGAAGACTCTTACAGTGCTCTTCTGGTGTTTTTGATCACTGGCATCAGTCTCATTAGTGCTTCATCAGATCTTCTGTATTTCTGCAGTTCAAACTTCTCTTGAGTCTCTTCTGAAATCAAAAGCACAAATACAAGACCAGACCACTGAGCAGAGGAGAGATTCTGTGCTGAAAGATTTCCTGAGCTCAGATTCTTCTGGATTTCCTCCACAAAGTTATCATTCAGCTCACTTAGACAATAGAAGAGATTGATGGTTCTCTCTACTGATTTCTCCTTCTGTATCTTCTTTTTGATATAGTCAGCAGTGTCTTTGATGTTCTCTGTTTTGAGTTCCAGTTCTGGCAGTAGTTCCATCAGGTCATTCTGATTGGACTCCAGTGAGAGACCCAGAAGGAACCGGAGGAAAAGATCCAGGTGTCCGTTCTCACTTTGTAAAGCCTTCTTGACTGCAGCCTTATGAAGCTGAAACAGTGGCTTTTTGGACAATTTCCATGTGAGTTTTTCTCTCCAAGATAGAGGAAATACGTCAGCTTTCTCATCTTTTCCCATCAAAAACACATAAAGAGCAGCAAGGAATTCCTGTACACTGAGATGTACGAAGCTGTAAACGTTTCTTGCCTTTTCCTCCTGAAACATTCGAGTGCATAACCCAGAGAACACAGACCCTTCACTGACATCTAGTCCACATTTCTCAAGATCTTTTTTGTAGAAAATCAGGTTTCCTTTCTCCAGCTGTTGAAAGGCCAGTTTCCCAAGCTTCAGAATAATCTGATCAAAAGACCTTGCATTGGCTTTAGGTTCAGGGTCATCACAGTATTTTTCTTCCATCTGTTGCTGCTGAGAAATTAAGAAGCTTGTGTACATCCCTGTGAGAGATGTGGGAGTTTTGTCATTGCTCTCTTGAGCCAGGAGAGGCTGAAGTACACTGAGAGAGATCCAGCAGAAGACAGGGATATGGCACATAATGTACAGACTCCTAGATTTCTTTATATGACTGATGATTTTTTCAGAAACCTCAGTATTGCTGTTATTTTTGAAGTATTGCTCTTTCTGCTCATTGTTAAATCCTCGCACCTCTGTCACTTGATCAATGTAGTTTCGGGGTATCAGACTGGATGCTGCTGGTCTGGATGTAATCCAGATGAGAGCAGAGGGAACCAGATGTGTCTTGATAAGGTTTATTATTATCTTACTTACTGTTGTTTTTTCATTTGCATTTGTAAATATGTCATCTTCTTTAAAGCTCAAAGGAAAGCGACATTCATCCAGCCCATCAAAGATGAACATAACTTTACCGTCACCTTCAGGAAGAGAGGGCAATTCTTCAGGACACCTAAAGAAGTATTTGTTAAGCAGTCCCATGAGACTGTACTCTTCTTTAATCAAATTCAATCTACGGAATGGAAGTGGAAATATGAAGACTATATCCTGATTTCCTGTTCCTTCAGCCCAGTCAAAGATGAATTTATTGACAGAGACAGTTTTTCCCACTCCTGCAATCCCCAATGTCAGCACTTTTCTGTTTCGTCGACCCATGTCACACTGGACATTAAACATGTCATTAAACTTGATTGGCTTCTCCTTGGTAGTCAATCGGTTGTGATTTGATTCAATCTGTATCACCTCATGGCCATTCACTCTTCCTCCAGTCTCATTCTCCACCACATATAAATCAGTGTAGATATCGTTCAGGTATTGCTGATGACCCGTCTGTGAATTACCAACCAACATCTGCTCATAGTCCTGTTTTAATTTGTTCTTCAAATAGAGGCTGGTCTTTGTGTAATCATGGAGAGTAGCTTGAATGTCATCTGCAGTTGAGCCTTTAAAAAATGGGAAAAAAGACTAAGTGATCGTGTTTTTCATAAGTTCATGCTTCTACTACATTCAAATTAATCACACACTTACTGCAATATTGTTTATATGCTGTTGATGAATATGACGATTATGCAATTACTCTATTTTGTTTAAAGTTGTTTTTGCTTTGTAGTAGTTTTATGTAACCCAATTAGTGATGATGCATTAAAATGTATTGAAATGATGGAATGTAGAAAAGAAAACTATGTATAAGAATGATATTAATTGCTATTATGTATGCATGTATACTTAAAGCTGCAGTCCGCAACTTTTTTTGGTTAAAAATTATCCAAAATAAACTTTTGAACAAGTACATAACCAGTCAGTGTTATGTACTTGTTAACTATCTAATTATCTTGTCTGGATTCACAACAATAAGCTTGTAATAATGTTTTATAATAAGAGCAACATGGCGGATTTCCGCGGGAAATTCAAGCATGCAGCAGTTCGTCTGTGCGTCATTACGTCACGTCCGTAAACAAAGGAAGGAGTTCCGTCGAGTCAGTTACATCACGCGAGGATGCTGCCGGTAGCGGCACATTTATAGCCTTTTCTCAGCAGTTGAAATAATTAAACTTATCATTTTGATGGCGGATTGTAATCCAGAAAGGTCCAAATGACAACCATCAGTGACAACTGGAGATTCACCCATAGACAAATAGCAAAAGACTTTGGACTGTGGAGTGGATACAGAAATTTAAATCTACAGGTAAAACTAATACACACTAAATACACAGTCACGCAATGCTGATGTTGTTAACATTAACAATTTGAGAACAATATAACAGTAATAATAATTTGCACGGTTTGACGTGATCAGAGCAAAGCGATCGTTAGATTTAATCATCATTGGCAGCGTGATTTATTGTAGGCCTAATGCTTTTTGACTCAGTTGGTCAGAACAAAAGTGGCAGACATGTTACTTGTTCAGATGATATTTTCCAGTGAAAATTGTTATATTGGTCATACTTTCAAGTAGAATCTGTGATTCTGTGAAGTTCAGTATCCACACCGGTGCGGTGACTGACAGCAAACATTAGATTCATCTGCGCTGACGAGCTGTGCCGAGGCACAACGCACGTACAGATAACTGTTCTGCATATGACTGCAATTGCATGTTTCAAACAGAGATGGCGACAAAGAGGAAAAATTGCGGACAGCAGCTTTAACCATGTTAAAGTAGTTTATATATGACTGCTTTACTGACAGTATATGTTTATGTTAAAAGGAAATATTAAGCTTCAGTGTATAGTACAAAATTTAAAGTAACGTTGAGTAGAGAACATTTATGTATTAGATACAAGGAAATTGTAATGTTGTAGATAAGGTATATTTTACAGACGAAATGGAGATGGACACAGAGGAGGAGAGCTAACAGGAGAAAACACTACGTCAGAAACACCTTAAAAGGATCTTGGAAGACTTGGCAGCTCTCCAACTGATGACAGTAGAAGAAAATTTAACATCGGCAGTGAACTGTTTGAGTATAAAAGACTGATGAGAAGACTGGCCAGGCAGATACTGATTGAGCAGTGTCTCTCAACGCGAGAAACCCAGCTGATTACACCTTTGATTGAAACTTGGCTTTGTTTTGTTAACTTTGTTAATAAACCTTTGTTTGCCTTTACTTTTGTTAAATTGTAATTAAAATTGTTATTACATTAATTGCAAATAACTGTCTACTGATATTTTTATTACTAAACCTTTGAGCACGAACAGACCACAGAGAAGTCTTCTGAACAAATTGTAAGTACTGTTTGAATGCTTATGAATTAGGTCAGATTTGACTTACTCAACCTAACCTAAGAATAATAAATAATAAGGTTAAAGGTGTTAAGGTAAAAGTTATACACCATTAAACAATGCACATCTTACACTGATTATGCTGAGGTTGATAACATATGGTGATGGAACTGCCTTGACTAATGCAGACTTGAATGCAATTGGCTTCAATATTAAAATTTCATAATAACGTTCTTTTTCTATTTCCTTCCAGATCATTTATTGGTTTGTCACTATTAAACTTGGATCAACTTAAGGCTATGCTGACCAAAATTAATAAAATCTTTTTGATCAAACCATTGACCCTCTAGCACACCACACAAGGCATGAGACTTTATGAGGGTTAGGGTTATTGCAATGGCCCTTTGTATGTGGAAGTTGCAGGTGTAACAGATGTAGGCTAGTGAGAGCTGTGTGCCCAGTTGAAAAAAAGTACATTTCTATAATATACTTAAAGTGCTCTATTTTCACACACTAATTTTGTACTGAATATACTAAAAATTATTCTTTAGTACTACTTAAGATCATCTTAAGAACATCTAAATGCACTCAACTGTGCTATTTTGAGACAGCATGAAATATGAATTAAAATCTGTTTTAATATACTATCTCTGTATTTAAAAAATATATTTAGTTACCACTTGTAGTACACTATGAGTTCAAATGTACTATAAGTAGTATCTAAATACATTTTTTAAATACAGAGACAGTATATTAAAAGCACATTTAAGTTCATATTTAATGCTGTCTCAAAATAGCACAATTGAGTACACTTAGATGTTCTTAAGATGATCTTAAGTAGTACTAAAGAAGAATTTTTTGTATATTAAGTACAAAATTAGTGCACAAAAATAGAGCACTTTAAGTATATTAAAGAAATGTACTTTTTTTTCACCTGGGTGTGTAAACCTCACTCCCTTGATCTGAAGAGGCGCTCTAGCGACTGACACTAGAGACCAAAGTCTTTAGCCTCCTTGTTAGAGCTCCCGCTTCCCATGTAGATGGACCCGGGTTTGAGTCCCACTTAGAGCAGGTGGTTTGATCTGGAGGGGCTACACTTGTAGAAGTTTTAATTCAGGGTGTAAGACCCTTGTGAACCATTTGTAAAATCATGGCTAGACACTCTGTTCTATTAAATGTACATGTATAAGATCTGTCACTGTTCTGTCTTTGTAATTGTTGCTTGTTTATATATTTTTTCTTGTTCCCATGCACAGGCAGTGATTGTTATTTACCCCGTATCTCTTTTGAATGAGCTCCAACAGTGGCAGACGTCTTTATATTGACTTCAGCCTGACCTGTATGTGAGAGAGAGAGGGGATCACTCACTGGGAAACATAAATCACAAAAACACATCAGCAGAGCGAAGAGCAAAGATTAAGTCAAACCATCACACTAGTAAACAACCAATCACATTACAATCACTGTGAATTAAACATTACCTTGCTTCTGTTTGTTCTCCAGCTGCTCAGCCAGATTATTCTGGTTCATCTTTCTCAGGATCTCCACTGTGATCTTCATAGCTTCTTCTGGTCCAAAACATGCCACCAACTTATCCACTGTGTCTAAGATGTCTGCATTCTCCATGACAGAATTTGATATATGCTTATGATCTTTCTTTAAGTGCCACTGAAACTCCTTCAGTTCATCTTTCACCAGATTCTCCAGTGAATTCTTGAGCAGATCTTTAACAGACGCCATCACCCTTCACCACTTCACAGCTGCAGGACAAAAAGAAAAAGATCAGAAGTATTTTCACTCTTAACACGTGGACCTAAGTACTCAAATGTTATTTGGATTATGAAATGAAGCTGTGATCAGATCAGGACTCTCATCCAAACTCATCTGTTAAAGGGGTCCTAAAATACTCCTTTTGCTTGGCATCTATCTGAAACATGCTAGCAATGAGAACCCTAGCAACCACCCAGAATTCCCTAGCAACACCTTAGCAACCATTTAGCAACACCCTAGCAAATTAGCTGCTGCTCCCCTCCCCCTTTTCCAGAAGTGATTTCTCGGATACTCTGCCAACAACTAATAAAACATCAGCTTGTTTTCTTTGGAATTTAAACCTGTTATACCAACACTTTTTTGCAAAACTAATAGAACCGGTTTTCAAAAGGACTCATGACACAAGAGTGAAACTATGTGGAGAATCTCTGTCTGTCGTCAAAAGACCCACAAACAACGTATCTAAAATGATAGGATTTCCATGAAATAGTTTCAAGTCCCAGAATTAATGCTCCAGATAAATGATTTGTTATTAAAGCATCTACGTTCACAAATCACTGTCAATTTTAACATGAAAGCAAGTATTACTGTATGTGTGATTTGGCAAAACAAATAATAAATAACAACTGCCTTACCTAATGCAGCAAAATCCTGCTTTTTGACTAGGCCCGGTTGCAGAATAAAAATGGCTGCTTCTGAAATTAGTGAGGGTATTTCTCTTTTTTTTCTCTATATGATGATTACTGTGTCAGTCATCACAATTTTGAGAGTGAATCCTGCATTTATATGTGGATGGGACTATGTATTGAAGTATGCATGTTGCCGCTTGTAGAGAATGTAAAACAAGTTTTATCCAAATTTGGAATATTAATTATTATATATTGCCTAAACAGTGCACAATCGTTACCTTTATAATCACTAAAAAGCTGTCACTCATTCATTGAATGCAATCTCACAAAGTTCTGTTATATTGTTCAGTGAAGATAACCACAAAATGAATCTCTTATTTACATGAAGTCTACACTTTGTTAGAGAAGATTTTCAAGCTTGCAGAACTCAGCACTGGACAACTCGAGTGGTGAGTGGATTCTAACTTAAACACCTGTGATTGGCCGTTGTGTTCAAGAAATCAGCAAACATGCCTGTGATTGGCTACATTGCTCACCGATGCGTTGGAAATTGAATGATTTGGCGTTCTCCAGAGCACAAACACAGATAAACTGGGTCATTTGCCAACTCTTTTTCTCTAATAATATGATATTATTATGAAGCAAACAGATCCCAGAACACAGTTATGAATGACTTTTCCCTCTAAAAGCAATCAGAAGCAGCAGCAGGCAGTGGTTCGTTTGAGCGAGAAAATTACACGAGACTATCAAGTCTGTCTCGCTCGGTCCATAGGGGGGCACAGGGATGCCACACCCCCCTGGCCTCCCTCTGGTGCCTGACCTGAGTACAATTCTATATTTTTATATGAAGAATATTCTTATACGTATATTCTTATATTCTGAAGAATATTCTTATACGAAGGAGAAAACAATGGAAAAACTACTGCTTCACAACATCGTGCTGTGACATTAAAAACCTTGAAATGGAGAAATGTTCTTATCTCTAAATTGTGAAGACAAACATCCCTTCAAACCACACGATTATAAGATTAAACAACAAAAGCAAGCATTGCAAGAGCAAGGAAATGAGTAAAATAAGTAATATAAAATCTAAAAACAAAATGACAAATGAATAATGGTAATTTTAATATAATTAAATGATCAAATTAATAAATTATATGAATGTAATCAGTCTTAGTAACCTGCTCTGAGCAGGACTCAAACCGTGGTCTCTGGCATGGGAGGCGGGCGCTCTAACAAGGAGGCTAAAGACTACAGTCTCTAGGATCAGTTGCTAGAGCACCTCTTGAGATCAGGGGAGTGAGGTTTACACAGGTCTTACTGACCTACGACAGTTACACCATTTTTATCAACCCTATAAAATACAAATTACAAAATTCTATTTTATCTTTTTGAAATATTTTGTATTTGAAATACATGCATCATAAATGCTGCCCATCCCTGAGCATAGATATATTTTCACTCGCTGAACAATCTGAGTGAGCTCTTTAGAGTTTCGCTCCCCATCAAGTGATTTACTATTTCAGTTCAGCTCAATGCGCAGCATACCTGTAACTGATGTAATGCAAACTCTAGTGTGAAGCCGCATGACTCTCCGTCACTTTACTGAGAGCACTGTGTTTCTCACACACAAGCAAAGAGAGAGAGAGAGAGAGAGGCCATCTCAATTTGAAGAATCCTTGGAAGGCAGCCTTCGTTACTCGTCCTTCATTCGGCCTGTTTTGAAGGATGAGTCTGGGAGACCGCAGACGATTGTCATTTACTGTAATACATTAATAAAACCCCAGTTAATATAAAGATTTGTAATACAAAGTACTTTTCCAAAATTAAATTTTTATTCCTGATGTGGCTGCAGGGATGGGGATGGAAACATTTCTGACGCAGTCATGCACACTTACTAGACCTGACATCTCATTCTAGCGTTTAACTGCTGAAGAGAACACTAGCCTACAAGCCTCAGAAGGACTGGACAAGGAAGGACGCAGTCTCAGTAGGATGCAGCCTTCTGTTTGAGAAACACACTAAAGGCTGGTTCACACTGTGCAATTTTGGACAAGATTTGGTTGTCTGAGACAAATTTTGCAAATCCTAAAAGATTCCTTTAATCCTAGGTTAAAATCTAGTTTTTGATCGCTAGTTTGACATGTTCACAGACAGTCGATTATTGACTGCTGCGATCAAATTTGACCTCTGAGCCAAATCTTCTGACACTGCCAGAATTTCGTCGCAGTTCCTGCAGTGTGACTTTTCCCACGACGAACGTCAAATTGTCTTCGTTTTTCAATACAAGCCATGATCAAAATTAACAATAGAGATTTCAGTCCCGAGTGTAATGCAGCTCACAGTCACCGAATGTGTGTGGTTTGATGATCATGCGCATGTCTGTTTTTAACGCATCTTGACTGTCATACAGTCTGACATAAATGATCCCACAGTGTGAGGGTCATGAATGTACTAATACGATTTGCCACAACATTCAGCTGCGTTCCCCTCATTATCGTCTGTATATAAGTTCTTGTGTTTTCAGTGTTCTTTGTCTGTCTGCCTTCTGTTGGAGTTTATCAAAGACTGTTATCTGAATCTTCAGCTTCATGTGTATTCCTACTACCTACCGTGACAATTACAAATGTATTATATTTTTACATTTTTTATTTTTTATTTACAGTTTTTATTTTAAAAATTTGTTCATTTTAAGCTTTAATAATAACAGGATCAGAGTTTTGCCTTGAGAAAAATTAACATGTATGTACTGTACATGATATTTATCCAGATGAATCGATATGAATTGAAATTGCAAAATGCATGTCAAGCACTTATAAAAACAGTAGCCACCAGTCATTTTGCCTTGTAAACATTTGAACATGTTTTTTTTACCAAACTTAATGAAATTCCAAACATCTAGATCAATGTGAATGGATGCATGGCACTTTTAAATCTATATATGTACATATTTTATAAAGTAGTATTTACTAACCATGAATGATGACGATGTGGATGTTTGTTGTTCCTCCACTGAACTTGTGTCTTGAGCAACTCCTTACAGGACTGTGTTTTTATTAAGGAATGTGTTGGGCGAAGTTTTTTCAGAACTTAAACCTGTTAGACCAGAACTTTCTCAGAAAACTAACAGAACCAGTTTTGAAAAACTGTGGAGAATCACTGTCTGTTGTCAAAAGATACACACACAGACATCACTGAAATATATTAATATATACAAAAAGCATCTTGAAAAAGCATGTGAAACTGCACAAGTACCGGCCAAATGCTCTTCACAATTGTTTTTGGTACACTCAGGCTACAGGTTTGTGTTGACGGGGGTTAATTTTTTGAATTTCACACTGATAACCACTGATGCTGATGTAGAGCCCTGCGCGGGACTGATTTCCTTAACCCCCACACGCCCGCTCCCGCTGAATATCTGTAATTCCCAATAACGATGTTTCTTAGCTCTTAAGAGCGCTTTCTACGTGCAAGGTTACGAACGCTCGCTGCAATTCCACGTGCGTTTCCCAAAAACGCCCTTAACATGAACGCGCTCTACGTGCTACTTAAGAGTCGCTGTCCATTCGCGAAGCGCTGCAAATATAACCTTATAAGGAATCGTGTCCTCTGAACGTTTCACCTAATAATCGTCATCTGATGTGGATTAGCAATCAAGACACGTCTATATAAAGCAACTACCTACAGGCTGAGGCACTGATAAAATGGCTGAAAAAAAAAAACAAGAAAAGATACCTTTCAAAAAGATGAAGTAAATGTCCTTCTAGAGGAGGTGGAGCGGAATAAAGAGGTAATTTTCACCAGATTTAAAGGACATCATACAAATAAGGAGAAACAAAACATCCGGGAGGACATTGCTACTAAATTAACAGCAACCAGGGGGGTTAAAAGATCGGGTGCCTGAGCCTGAGCCAGGTCCTTCATGTTCAGAGGAGCTATTTTCACCTGCCATCTCCCAGCACATACCATCTCCTACTCCTCCAAACAACCCTCCCAGGCCTCAGCCTCCATCTTCAGTTGTCCAGACTGCAGCCACAACACCTCAGCAGTTTGATATGTGTACTTGTAGTAAGGACTTAGTTCAGTTGGAGAGGGAGAAACTAGATGTCTTGAAAGACATTAGGCAATCCCTTAAAGAAGCCAATGAGAGGGATACCAGTTTTCAACAGCAGCTCATTGAGCTCAAGAAGGCCAAGCTGGCCTTAGAAGAGAGGAGACTTGCACTAGAGGAGATTAAATTTGCAAGGCCCTCCATTTCTGTGCCAATTATCTTGCCAGAAGAGTCAGGTAATATGATTATTGTTCAGTGGGGATTCATTAAGTTCTGTCATTTCTTGTGTAATGTGAAATGTTTTATATATGTAGTTATGACTCATCCCACTGTACAGTGTCTTCTGCAGGTCCTGGGGAACTGAATTACCCAAATGAATAAAACATTGTTATTGCATTGTTTTTGATGTCTATGTGTTTGTTGAACCACACAAGGCCTAAGGCCCAATGAAATACCATAGGAAATCTTTCAAGTGTTTCTGAAGTGAATGGTTAATGATTATTTCATAAGCATGTAAGTTTCAATATTACTAATATATAAAGTCTATATATTAAAGGTGAAAGTAGCACAAATATATGTACTTCATCTAGCCAATACATTTCTACAGGTACAGACAAAAAAAAAAGTTTATTGCAGACATGTCTCACCAGCACTGTTCTATGTATACATATTAAGAAGCACAAATTCTGGTCATTCCAAACAGAGGATAGATTAAAGGAATATGTAATCCATACAATTTCTAAGCATGCCACACCTTCACTTTCTTCAGGGCAGGGCCTAATGTGATTACTGAAATTGGTGACAAGCAGTGGGATATGTGAACATTATCACAGCCTGATAACCTTCACATGTTTCCTTCAAAGTTAGTATAGTATATAGAGTTTACACCTCAGTAGACTTGCAAAGGAAATCATGGCTGCACTACAGCGTGTTCTTCAGTTAAGGTTCAGAGAAAGACAAAGACAGAGACGACCACGAAGTAGATTGGTGACATTAAATGCCTTCATTAGACAGCATCAAAACCCCTTGAATATGCTTGATGACATGGCTATAATTGGGAGATACCGTCTGCCAAGGGAACAAATAGCCCAACTGCTGAATAGCATCGGACCTCAGCTGATGCATGCCACCAGGAGAAATTTTGCCTTGTCCCCTGAAGTCCAACTCTTAGCAGCATTGAGATTTTATGCAACAGGCAGTTTTCTCCAGGTACTTGGTGATGGGCTTGGATTAAGTAAAGCATCAGTGTCAAGAGCTGTTCAAGCGGTCACCAATGCATTACTTCCACTTGCTGTAGAACACATTAAATTTCCATCATTAAGACAGGACATCACAGAAATACAACAGTATTTTGTAACACATCATCACATCCCACAGGTCATCGGAGTGATCGATGGTACCTTGATCCCGATCCTTACACCATCTGTGGATGGCCATGTATATATATGCCGCAAAGGTTATGCAGCTGTCAACTGCCAGGTGATCTGTGACCATAAGGGTTTGATCACAGACATTGTGGCAAGGTGGCCTGGAAGCACACACGACTCCTTCATGTTCACCAATTCATCTGTGGGTCAGGAGGCACAAAACTCACAGGGACAGTGGAGGCTGCTTGGGGACAGTGGTTACCCACTGAGGCCATATCTCTTCACCCCTGTGGCTAATCCTATGAATGACAGGGACACAGATTTCAACGAAGCTCACCGTGTTGCACGTAGTATAGTGGAACGCACAATAGGGAGGTGGAAGATGCGCTTTCGGGCTATTCACCAGTCCAGCGGTGGTCTTCTTTTTGCTCCACAAAAGTGCTGTGCAGTAATAATAGTAAAAGCTATGTTGCACAACATTGCGGTGCAGATGAAAGTGCCCTTACTTAACAGGGAAGAAGATGAAGAGGTGGCGGAGGAGGAGGAGGAGGAGGAGGACGACAAAGATGGCATGGGACCACATCCTGGCCAACCAAGAAATGTCCAATACATGGCTGGTTTTCGTGCACGTCAGCAAGTCATTGACAGATTTTTTTGAGTTTATCTCTATTTTTACCAGTCTTTGAAGTATATTTCCTACATTACTTATTTTATAAATTTTTTGTTGTTGTTGTCATTTAATTTAGATGTGTATTTATATATATTTTTTGTTTGTTACCTGCCCTCATTAAAAAAAAAAAGAAAAACAAAGTGTACAATAAAAACCTTATATTATCACAATGCACTTGAATAAAGTTAAAGGTGTAATCTGCCGGTTGTCCTGTAGGTGACCTCATAACTCTGTCTTCTTACGATGCACTTAGGGCTTTACAATTACTCCAGAGCACTCGTAGATCTACGATCATTTTCAAGTACCAATTGCTTCAGAAAATGATTCACTGATTCAAAGCGTTCTATTTTCTATCTCGATTTCTATGATCACTAAATGCCTGAAATATAATTTTGTGTACCAGTGCACTGAACTAGATCTGATTGAGACACACCCAGAGATTTAGATTGCATTTATTATTATTATTTTTTTTTTTTATTTCTGTTCATTTTTATAATCTTACACAGGACAAACCCACAGAGAAACTCCTGGTGAAGTGAATGAGATCCTTGTGACACACTGTTATAAAGATGGAGTTTATTAAAGAGGAGATTGAAGATGTGAAGATTGAAGAAACATTCACAGAGAAACATGAAGAAACTGAGGAACAAACAGGTTGGTTTCATTCTCAAAGCTGAACTCAGTTATTTGATCCTTATTAAAATGTCCAACTCATCAGAAATTAATGATATTTTTGAAGATTGTCTTAATTAAAACACTCGTATTTGACATGGAGCAGGTCGCCTCATGGACAGACATCCTTAAAAGCTCTTTATTAACATAAGATACTTGAACATAAACAGGTCTGTGTTGTCATTTTCATAACAAACCAAAAATATTTTAGTTCTTCTTATGATAGCATCAAAATACTTTAACGTTGTTTTGTGCCATTACTTTGTCATGGTGTCTGTCAAATGAACTAAAATCGAATGCACAACATGGGTTTTTGCACTTATCAAATCACAACACACTGGGATTGAATTAAATCAGTTTGTTTGTGCTGCATGTTTCGAAGTGAAGCACACACTTTGCTCTTCTAGTGAGGAAATTTCATGAATGGCACCGGTGGCAATCTATCACAGTACCACGCTTGAATTCACTGAGCTGAGAGCGACCCGTTCTTTCACAAATGTTTGTAGAAGCAGTCTGCATGCCTAGGTGCTTTATTTCATATACCTGTGGCCATGGAAGTGATTAGAACACCTGAATTCAATGATTTTGTCCCAATACTTTTATCAATATAGTATGAAGAAAATTTAGCAAAATGTTCTGGCGCGTTAAGCCCAAAGCGTACTGTCAGCAGTACACTACCCCCCCCTCGAAAAAAATTCATGATCAAACTACTAAGCCATCACTGACAGAAATAACAAAATGGGCATCATTTTAAGCTTAGAAACTAAGCTTTTTAATGCATCCAACCGTTTTGTTCAACTCTTAATGAGTGCTGAATCATCCTGTTAAACCAGAATGCACCGCCGGTGGGTGCCACCTAGCTACATTTTTCAAAACTAATGTCTTGATCACCACAAAATAGGTTTCATTTGAAAGCTTAGAGTATGAACTTTACAATAAATGTAGCCAATTTGATTAACTCCTAAGTAGTGCTGAGTTATTTGCTGAAAAAAATTTAAACATGCTCTGATTGTGGAAATTTGCACATTGCTTACAGCAGATTCTCATGATTAAAATGAGTCCAACATAATCCCTTGCGTCGATCATGAGATATTCCTCTTGAAGGAACGATTTTAAAATTTGATGTAATTTATTAGCATTTTCTCAGCATGAGAATGTCCACATTTATTTAATGTTTTATTTAAAAATTTAAGTTTTCTTTCAAACAATACCAACCT
The DNA here is from genome assembly GCF_024489055.1 of Chanodichthys erythropterus. Classification (NCBI taxonomy): domain Eukaryota; kingdom Metazoa; phylum Chordata; class Actinopteri; order Cypriniformes; family Xenocyprididae; genus Chanodichthys; species Chanodichthys erythropterus. Next base: position 31,844,010 of record NC_090228.1, on the reverse strand, counting down.
TTTCACTCTCCTTGCTATAATTTTGTATTAAACACTATTGTATTAAAACAACGGTTCCAGAACTTTTTTTCCTGCGCACCCCTTTCTATGTCCCAAACGGGCTGACGCATCTCTGTTGCCTCCAAATCCTCACTCTCTCTTGGTCCCTCTCCTCCTTCGTGACTAATAACTTTATCATAAGACGTCCCACTTGACAGTTTCCTTGATTTCAGCCAGTTAAGCCAGTGGCGTAGCCCATATGCAAAAAATTTTTAGGGGCCCCCCTTGGCTTCGCGGACTTTAATATGAATAAGATATCATCACTAACAGCACTACAGTAGGTCTACTATATGCCCTACATCATTTTGACATTGCATTGCGGATCTATTTAAAAAATGTCAAACAAACCCGCTTTTCAACACAGTCTACGCTTGAATTCGACCGATTCGACTTTGGAATTTCAGAATGATCATAGCATCATTTCAGATGCGATGAGTCCGATTTTTATTCCTAAAAAATTTACTAGAAGTTTCTTGCCTAAATTTGTTTCCATCACGTTTTATGTGCATTTTATTTAGTTGAATAAAGAGTATCCACCCCAACGAGTGTATGAGTTACATTTATTTTATCCTAAAATGTGCAGATGTAGTCGTTTTTTTTCAGAAAACCAATGACTCATTTAAAATTCTGTACTATTGACATTACTAAATGCATAAGTTTCAGAAACCCACTTTTAAAAATAACAGAAAAGCGAATAACGGCCAAATATAGATCATCGCTAAGACATGGCATGGACCATTTTTTGGTCCATTTATTCAGATTCTTAATGATTTTCAGTACATTTAACATAGACTATAGCAAGTTATTGACAAACATTATTTTATATTATTTATACTTCATTTTTCTGAACAAATATACACAGGTTCTGTCTTGCGCACAGACGTGCGTGCAAGACTTTGAAAGTATTTGGCTGCAGAAAGAGGCGTTCGGTGTGTGCACTGCGCACTATCTAGTGGACTTTTGTTTTTAAGCACTCAATTCACTCTTGCATGGGCTGTTTTTAGTAGGCTACACACACTGTCCGTGCCATCACATAAATTGGGCTGCACGAGGATGGGGAGTGCAGACGTCCGTGAACCCTCCTGATGACAAATTTCGCGATGCAGACAGCGTGCGGACGCCCGCAGTATACTTTGGGATTAAGCCCGTAATAGCGGGCCCCCAATCCGCCCGGGCCCACATGCAAGTGCGTACCTTATATCCACTAGGGCTGGGCGATATATCGAATGCTTTTGTCACGCGCATTTCGTCAGTAAAGCCGGTTCCCTGATTACCTCTAAATCACCATCACCTGCTTTCAAATGGAGCGACATTTAATACACAGAGCCGTAGTTCACTGACAAGCCACGCAATATCGCGTTCAATATCGATATGAATCGCGCGTGACAAAAGCATTCCATATATCGCCCAGCCCTAATATCCACGCATATAGCCTATATATATAAATATAATAAACGGTTTCAGAAAATAGCAGTTACAGGCTCCCAAAACGCTGGATCTGTCTGGAGGAAACGGCGACACGATACAAGATTGTCATGTATGCAGCTAAACGAGTCTCCGTGTGGATGGGCTCTAAGTGACATATCATTATTTTAAAGTGAGAGTGGTCTGTTTCTCACTTTAGAAGACTTGGATTCACTTGAGTTTAAGATTGTGCTGAATTAAAAAAAAATCAAATATTGTTGATTGCCATGAATATAGCCATTGCTGCTGATATGGCTTTAAATCATAAATAAATAAAGATTGTGGTGCATTTTAAACTCTGGTCACTCTGGATCTACAGAGCTGAGATACTCTTGTGTAGTATTCTATTCAGCAGCACAATGCAGGTCAGACAGATGTGGTAGACGTGAGGGTAAATGATGAGAGGAATTTCATTATTAGGACAACTGTTCTTTAATTGTGCTTTCACACCAGTATCTCTGTTTGACATCACAATTATTTCAACAATTTGAAACAGTCTGTGTCTGTAGTGACAATGTTCAGTTGCATGTTTACACAATTATTTATTTTACAGTTCTTCATTAAGAATCACAGGGAAAGACCTGCTGTAGTGAAGTTCTCTGACACAGGAAGTAGATTAACAGTAGGTCCTAAAAAGACATTTGTGGCATTTGCTACTAACACAGTGACACTCAAATCTCATGTTCTTCGCAAAAAGAATAGGATATTCGGAATTTACATGTATATCATATTAATTCACTCTCAACAATGGAATAAAGTAGCTAAATTGATGATACAACAATATAGCTGGGATATTAACCACTTGCTCATTTCTAAACACTGTTCAATTTCTTGATGTTTTTCATACAATAAAGACACATAAAAGATTCACTGTCGCGATTGTGAAAAATGTCGCCATCATAGGTAATTTATGCTGGATCGAAAATTACAACAAGAGCTCACATCATCGTTCAGGGAAAAAAACTGGATGGTGTAATACAATTGTTGCCTTTTATACATGTAAAAACACACTAAGGGAAGCAGGCTGAGGAGGTGACGGCCGACGATGTATAGCAAATGTAATGTCACTGATTGAACCCACTCCCTGTTACTCAATAAAAGAATCACATTGCTGAGTGTTTTTGAAAGTTTTGTTTTGGTGTAATAATTAACATTACATTTGCGAGTATGACTCTCACTCTGCTTGTACGAGTATAACCTGCACAAAGCCACTTCAAAACTGTTCACGAGCTTCTATGGGTTTGATTTTGGTTGTCATTTGTTGAAATAAATACAAAAAAGGCTGTCTGTCCGCTGAATGACCCTCCGAATCTCCTCTGTGGACGTATGGTAATGTGAATATTTAAAAAGACAACATTAAAACTACACTTACATTTAACGTAACACTTAACATTAACACTCTTGCAACAAAGAAATGGATTGACTTCTGTCAGCTTTTTAAACATTTATTTATTTGGACATTTTCTACCATATGATGGCTGAAGCAGCAGCGCGTGACACTGTTCTCATGGTAACCAGATCAACATTGTGAACGGAATACTACAAAACTGAAGTGAAAACATCAAATTACCATTCAATGGGCTAAAATATCTTCTCTTCTATGGAGGACCAAACCTGCAGAAATTAAAAATGAATAAATTAATAAATAAATTAATAATTAAATTAATAAATAGATAAATAATATGATAATAGGAAAATAAATTAATTAATAAACATGATAAAATAAATATTATTTATTTTTAATAAAATTCATTTTCTCCCCTTAATTTATTATTTTCTGCTTTTATGTTTTAATTATTTCTAATATTATTTATTTATTATTTTATTTATTTTTTTCCATTTATTTTATATTTACTTATTTTATGCATTCATTTATTTTTATATTTATTTATTCCAATATGTAATATACCTCTGCCCTGAGGCGATATACCTGCACACTTCTCTGTGGTCAAAGCAAGCTCTCGTTTCCCCTTAAAGCACTTCCTGCTCACGTTAAGCAAGAAACTACAGAAAAATCTGTCGCACTTTGCTGTAAAGACATTAGAATATATGACTTTGTTGCTGGGACAGGCTTTGTTTACATAGTTCAGTACTCTGTTAACAGCTGCTAAATATGGTACATTTAATGTGAGAGATGCTCTGCCACATCCAACCACTGTGTCTCGACATATTGAGGGAAAAGCACAAGCCCTGCAGTCATCAATGGAGGCAATTGAGACCCATGAGTGTGCCATTACAACGGATATATATGAACTGAGGATTACTGTAAAACTTCATTCATATCCAGCACCATTCATTACACAAACAATGATTGTTGAGAATTCCATGTGGTCACATGACCTAGTCAGCCATGGGTGGAGCTAAGTCTCCTCAGGTGCACTGAATCATTATTTAGCTGTTGTTTGGTGTGTGTGAAGCAGGCAGCTGAACCTGACATTCCTTGTCCTTCTCCTCAAAAAGAGCCTCTAGTAGAGTTGATGTGTTTCTGACTATACACCATACAACTCTGTCTGAAACTTATGTTGCCATGGCTCAATTACTAGGCCTCCAAATGTCAAATAAAGATCATGGACTGAGTACTACCCTAGTGGGGAAAAAGTATACTTTATTGTATTTTAAATATATTCCCTTTTTCTATAGTACACTGCAAATATACTAACAAAAAATGTACTATCATTAAATGTATAAGAAGTATATTAGTATCAAATTTTCACAATGCAACTTTTAACACACTTTAAAATAAATGTACTTTAGTATATTTTAGAAAAATATACTTGAAGTGTAAGTTCAGTTTATTTTTTAAAAAGTGTATTTATTTGCACTTTATAAAAATATATTTGAGGTATATTTTAACAGTGTGCAGAAAATGATCATTGTAACAATGCACTGAAAGTATATTTAAAAAATACATTATTTAATATCCTGAAGTTGTAGTGTATCTAATGTTAAATTTGAGTATATATTTTTTAAGTTTACTTCTTCGTCCTTGGAATTCATTATATTACTTGTGCTTATTTATTTCAGTATGAATGCATTACAAGCCCATTTAATATATGCAGTGTAGCCTATACAATATCCAAATATGTGTAAATGTTTATTAAGTTTACACTGACAGAATCATTTTACAATCGTACACACAAATCTATATTAAACAACACACCAGCAGCACAAGTAATGCGAAAAAATATGTTGAGTGGTTAAAGTTATCGGAATTCAAATGTCTCTTCAACTTGGTCTGTGACCAATCAGATTTTGTTGCTCACTGCCTTCAGCCAATCAGAGCTGCTGACGTCACGGTCGTCATCTGAATCCCCTCGCTCAGTCACTCAGGTGAAGTATAGTGTCGCAATGTATAATTTATTTAACCCTTAAACAGGCAAGAGTGGAAAATGATAAGCAAAAAATATTTTCATGATATTTTTTTATATAATCTGAGCTTAAGTAAAACATATCCAAAAGAATTTTTGAAATATTTGATATATTTTGGATTTTATGAGTTGTGACTCCCAGGTCACGTTGCCTGATTAGGGTATAAAAAAAGGACCAAGTCATTAATCTGTTAACTGTTACTGGCCTACTTGCCACTGCATGCTTAAAACAATTATATCCTATAGTTTACCTGATGTCATGTTGACAAATTATATATCATTCAAAAGTTTACGAACTCAAGATTCAGCCTGTGAAAACCATTTTGAAATCGGACCTTGCTTTACCATAAAAATGGTACTTTAATTTCTTTTAGCAAGCTCCTCACCTAGTGGGTGGTGTCAGGTTTTGTATTACACAATTTATTTGAACTACTTTATAAAAAAAAAAAAAATTCTAATCTTGACAAAACACATATCATTGGAAAGTTCTGAGTCTCACGGTCCCATCTGCCTACTGTTTTTTGATATTGAGACTGAAATGTATCAATTTGATACAGGAGAATGCATTAAAAAAACACCCAGTGGCTATTTTTGGTACAACGCCTAAAAATCTCATGGGAAGTTACATTTTGTGATATAAAATTAAAATTTAGAACACAAATTGGTTAGACATATGACTTTGATTTGATAGTAATTTTAGAGTAAAACTTATTTTGTAAAATATACATTTTATATAAAATATTTACAGTACAGTCCAAAAGTTTGGAACCACTAAGATTTTTAATGTTTTTAAAAGAAGTTTCGTCTGCTCACCAAGGCTACATTTATTTAATTAAAAATACAGTAAAAACAGTAATATTGTGAAATATTATTACAATTTAAAATAACTGTTTACTATTTAAATATATTTGACAAAGTAATTTATTCCTGTGATGCAAAGCTGAATTTTCAGCATCATTATCACATGATCCTTCAGAAATCATTCTAATATGCTGATCTGCTGCTCAATAAACATTTATGATTTATATTTTCAATGTTGAAAACAGTTGTGTACTTTTTTTTTCAGGATTCCTTGATGAATAGAAAGTTCAGAAGAACAGCATTTATCTGAAATACAAAGCTTCTGTAGCATTATACACTACCGTTCAAAAGTTTGGGGTCAGTAAGAATTTTTATTTTTATTTTTTTGAAAAGAAATTAAAGAAATTAATACTTTTATTCAGCAAGGATGCATTAAATCAATCAAAAGTGGCAGTAAAGACATTTATAATGTTACAAAAGATTAGATTTCAGATAAACACTGTTCTTTTGAACTTTCTATTCATCAAATAATCCTGAAAAAAAATATTGTACACAAATATTTTGTACAATTGTACACATTAAATGTTTCTTGAGCAGCAGATCAGCATATTATAATGATTTCTGAAGGATCATGTGACATTGAAGACTGGAGTAATGATGCTGAAAATTAATTCATCTTTGATCACAGGAATAAATTATTTTGTCAAATATATTCAAATAGAAAACAGTTATTTTAAATTGTGATAATATTTCACAATATTACTGTTTTTTACTGTATTTTTAATTAAATAAATGTAGCCTTGGTGACTTCTTTTAAAAACATTAAAAATCTTAGTGGTTCCAAACTTTTGGACTGGACTGTAGAGTACATTTGATTTACAGTAAATATAATAATTTTTTGAAGTTACTTTTTCTTTAAAAAAAAAAAAAAACAAGACCAAACTTATGTCTAAAACATTCTTAAATTACAACCATTTAAATTTAGTGTAGTGTTACGTATATTCTCAAAAAAGGGAGCAACAGTTTTTTTAATATGGTTACCTTAGACTTTTCCACTCTTAGGGTTAATCCCTTTTTTATACCCTAAACAGGCAACGTGACTCAGGAGTCACATACATTTCAAAACGTGCTAAATAACAACATAAACAACATATTTTTTCTTCAGCACCCTAAGACAATGTTCAGAATTAATGTTAGCAGTAATATATTTTTTTTTTTTCAAAAGAAAAGTAAGTTTAATATATAATTATCTACTTCAAAATCTGAATGTTCTCCACCACTGGCAGCCATGTTGGATTTAGATCAGGCTTACTAATAGATCACTGAAAACTTGAAGCAAATCATGTGACCAGCATACTTGAGACAGACCAGGCATTGATAAATGATAAAAGGATTTAATAAAAAATTGTTCTTATGCCCCAAAAAAGACAATAAAAACAAGTCATGTTGCCTGATTTAGGGTTAATAAAACACTGAAAGCGCAATACATCGCTCAATCTTGGGGATTCTGACCAGTTCAATCAAGTGACATCGCAGACTGACCGTGATGGCGACGATAACCGGCTAATTTAATGGCCTACGCGATCCTGAAAGAACCGGAGAAAAGTGCTGCTATTGGGAGGTGAGTTGTAGTCTACCAGTTAACAAACTTTATTTTGTTTTCTTTAACAAACGGAGAGCGATATTTCGGCTTGATATCTCATTTTTGAGTTTTTGTGTGGTGGTTTATGGCACATGTTTGTATGCAGCACCAAAACATATGATTGGTCAAATCGGCCCGTATTCTGTACGATATTAATTCATAAAGTGTTTTATGCTTGACTATGTACTGAAAACAATATCGACATGCCATTCTGATACTGTTCCACTGGCATAAAGTTGGTTTGACGTTAGACGTTTGATATTCGCAAATTTAGGGACCGTTTCTAAAGTTACATCCGAAATTGGTATGCACGATTCTACCCAGCAAACATTCGGACGTCTATTGGCCTTTGAAAAGATGTCCGTCCGACACGTCCCGTCATGGTTGAAAAATAGTTCCAAAATGAAAGTTGAACCGACGTCTTTGACGTCTTCTGGACGTGAACTGTGTGATATTGTAACAGTTGTTGTGCGTATATGTTAATAATTTACAGAGACACCAGATTAACGTGACGATCTCTTTTACTCATCTCTTGTTCTTTCTTTCACAGGTCGTATCCACCCACACATTTACAGATGGAGAGCGCCCTCAACAGGTAAGGAGTAATAACACAATTACCATACATCACATCTCCCTTCTTAAGAAATATATTCCTCAACAGAACAGTTTAAGCAACACAACTGCTATTGTTTTAACTTTAGAACTTACTTAGAATTTACTTTATTTTCTTAGCACTCAACCTTCTATTACAACACACAAATTACTTTAGTTTTTTTTTTCTTCTTAGTTTTAACTCAATGTCAAACTATAACTTAAATCAGTGTTGCTAACCTACTAATTGTAAACAACTTTTACACCTTATACATCAACAGTGCTTTCATGGAGAATAAAGTTTTGGTGGTCTAATCAGTCTACCATATCGTGACCTTTTGACCTGTTCTTCCTTGTACACAGTTGGTGTTACAGGTGTTTTCACTGGTGATAGTGCAGGTGACTGCACTGGAGTACCACTATCTGCAGGCTGACTGTTCACTGAAGAACATTCTTCCAGATCCAGAGAGCTTGGTTGTGGAAAAGTCATTTCTCTGGTTTTCAGCAGGTGTCGCCGGTTTCTCCTGAAGGTGTTTCCATCAGGTGTCTGAATCACATATGACCTGGGTTTTCCATGAACCCTCAACACAGTTGCTGGTTGCCAGTTGTTTCTGACTTTTACTCTCACATTGTCTCCGTCTGCTAGAGGTGATAACTGTTTTGCTCCACAATCAAAGTAGCATTTCTGTTTCAACTGTCTGCCCTTGATGGCCTTATGCACATTTCTGTACAGCTGGGGTCTCAACAGCTTTTCTGATGTAGGCAGTTTTGTTTTCAGTCTTCGACCCATCAGCAGCTGTGCAGGAGATAGTTTTACACCATCCAAAGGAGCATTCCTGTACTCCAACAGAGCAACATAAGGATCTCTTTGGCTCTCTTTTGCTTTCTTTAACAGGTTCTTTACTGTCTGGACTGTTCGTTCACTCTGTCCATTTGACTGGGGAAATCCAGGACTAGACGTGGTATGTACAAACTCCCAGTTTTCTGCAAATACTCTGAATTCTGCACTTGAGAATTTCGGACCATTGTCCGACACCACTTCATCCGGGATCCCCTGTCTTGCAAAGATGGATTTGAGAGTTGTCACTACATGTCTGCTTGTTGTCTGTGTAAGTTTGGCAATCTCTGGAAACATTGAAAAGTAATCCACACACAGTAGATATTCACCTCCATCGAAATGGAACAAGTCTACTCCTACTTTCGCCCATGCTCTGTCTGGAATGTCATGGCAAATGAGTGGCTCTTTGCTGTTACTCCGTCTGAAAGTGTTACAGATGGCACACTTCAACACGACATCCTCAATTTGCTTTGCCATGCTGGGCCAGAACATGACATCTCGTGCCCTCTCTTTACATTTAACAATACCAAGATGAGATTCATGTACTCTTGCTACCATGTCTGCTCTCAAGCTTTGTGGGACAACAATTCGCCAGTTCTTGAAAAGTAACCCATCGGAACAGGTAAGTTCTTCTCTGAACGTCCAGTACTTTTTTATGTCTGCTGGAACTTCTTGTATGTCTGCAGGCCATCCTGACTGAACTACTTCCATGACCATTTGCAACTCTTCATCTTCTGCTGTTGCAGTTCTGAATGTGTTCAGCTTCTCTTTTGAAATTGGCAAACAAACTGCCACAGAATGAACTTGTAACTCATCTTCCAGGAGTGGCTCGGATTGTTCTTTTAGGTAGGCTCGGCTCAATGTGTCTGCTATGTACAACTCTTTCCCAGGCTTGTAGCTGACACATAAATCATAGAGCTGCAATCTCATTAGCATTCTCTGGAGTCTCGGAGGAGCTTTTTGGAGAGACTTTTTGAATACTGTCTCCAGGGGCTTATGATCTGTCTCCACTTGTACTGTCTTCCCATAGACATACTGGTGGAACTTCTCGCATCCGTAGACAATCGCCAAGAGCTCTTTTTCTATTTGGGCATATCTTTTCTGACACTCAGTAAGAGACCTTGAGCCAAATGCCACTGGTTGGCCTTCTTGCAGCAATACTGCTCCCAGACCTTCAGCACTTGCATCCACTGACAGTATTACATCTTTGTTGACATCGAAGTACTTCAACACTGGGGTGTTGCTCACAAGTGACTTCAGTTTTTCAAAGCTCTTCTGTTGTTCTGACTCCCAATGCCAAGCTATATTACCCTCTAGAAGTTTCCTTAGCGGAGCACTGACGTCTGACATGTTTGGAACAAACTTAGCCAGATACTGCAGCAGGCCTAAGAACCTCATTAGTGCAGCTTTGTCCACTGGCTCTGGCATGTTCTGTATCGCTCTGACTTTCTCTTTGTCTGGCTTCAACCCATCTGCAGTCAGAATGTGTCCAACATAGCTGACTTCAGTCATCCTGATCTTGCATTTGTCTTTGTTCAACTTTAGATTCATACTTCTAATTCTCTCTAGTAGTTGTCGTAGTCTCTTGTCATGTTGTTCCATGTCTTCACCCCACACCAGAATGTCATCCACTATGTTCACAACTCCATCTAAGTCTTCTAGTCTTTGTGCAATGCACTTTTGAAACACTTCTGGAGCTGATACTATGCCAAATGGAAGTCTCAAGAACCGGTATCTCCCAAAAGGAGTGTTGAAAGTACATAGTTTGGAGCTATCTTCATCCAGCTGTACTTGCCAAAACCCATGATTGGCATCCAGCACTGAGAATACTTTGGCATTTGGCATCTCAGCTACTATTTCCTCGACTGTTCTTAATGGGTAGTGTTCTCTCTTTATGGCTTTGTTAAGATCTTGTGGATCTATGCAGATCCTGAGTTTCTCTGGCTTCACTACCCTAACCATACTATTAACCCAATCAGTGGGCTCGGTTTGTTTCACTATAACTCCAAGATCTTCCATTCGTTTCAGTTCCATTTTGACCCTGTCCTTTAGTGCTATGGGTATTTTCCTGGGAGCGTGAATGACTGGAGCAATATCTGGGTTCAGCTGTATGTGGTGTAATCCTGGTACACATCCTAAACCAGTAAACACATCTTTGTATTCATTCAGAATGTCAGTTTGGTCTTTGTTCTCTACTTTGTAAATTCTTTTAATCAGTCCGAGTTTTGAGCATGCTTCTCTTCCAAGGATAGCTGGTGAATCCTCATCTACAATTTGGAATTCTAGCTCAAACTCATCTTCTTTGTAACCACATTTGAGCATTGCCTTGCCCTTTGGCTCCATCGTGTGGCCTGAATATGTAACTAACGAGCAGTTTGACTTCTTCAGTGATGTTGTCTTGTTAGAGGTTTTCTCAAAGTCTTTATAAGACAACACGTTGCATTCTGCTCCTGTGTCTAGCTTAAAGGTTAGTATGCACTTGTTTATTCTGACTTCCTGTGTCCATTTCTTGTTTTCACTTTCCATGGTAGAGACTGTATTCATTTGTGCCAGCCATTTGCTAGCTGTTCACTTCGTTCAATTTCGATGGTGCCTATAAACAATTCAGCATCTTCTTGCTGCTCTATTTCATGGACTTTTTTCTCCATTTTCCTAGGTTTGCCTTTTTGTTTTGGTGTTTTGCACATGCGGCTAAAATGGTTCTTCCTCAAGCACTCATTACAAGTTTTGCCATAAGCCGGACACTTCCTTGGCTCATGTACATAACCACATCTTGTGCATTCTTCCTTCTCTTTCCCTGTGTGCTTGATATTCGACTGTCTGACTGTTGACTTGGTTTTCGTGATTTTGTTCACGGCCACTTCTGCTTCTTCATGCAGTACCTTCATATGGCTTTGTGTTACTTCGTTGGCCCGACAGATATTCACAGCCTTCCTTAGGTTTAAATCCGTTTCTCTGAGAAGCCTAGCTCTCACGGTGTCATTGTTAACACCACAGACAATGCGGTCTTTAATCAAGTCATCAGTTAACAGTCCAAATTCACAGTCTTTTGCCTTATTTTTCAAGTCGGTCACGTATGCATCAATGGTTTCGTTCGGTCCCTGTGCTCTCGTGAAAAAGATATGTCTCAGATACGTAATGTTCTTTCTTGGCTCACAGTACTCTCTAAACTTTTCTTTGAGCACATCAAAATCATCCACATCATCATCAAAGTCCATGGTATTAAATACCTTTATAGCATCATCTCCAGCCACGTGAAGAAATGTCGCACACTTAACTTTGTCACTCTTCTCTGCAATGCCAGTTGCAACGAGATACAGGTCAAACTTTTGAATCCACGTTCGCCAGTTTTCTGCCAGATTTCCTTCGAAACACAAACTGTTAGGAGGCTTCAACTGCTCCATCTTTTTTCTTCTGACACCATGTGATATTGTAACAGTTGTTGTGTGTATATGTTAATAATTTACAGAGACACCAGATTAACGTGACGATCTCTTTTACTCATCTCTTGTTCTTTCTTTCACAGGTCGTATCCACCCACACATTTACAGATGGAGAGCGCCCTCAACAGGTAAGGAGTAATAACACAATTACCATACATCACAAACTGCACGTCTTTTCTGCACGTCCGTGGACGTCTAAATGTGTCGTCTTCTGGACGTGTAAATTTGTTGCTGCATATTTTAAGTGTATATATAAGCCTGATTATGAAATAATCACACACCCATTGTGTAACATCGTGAAAGGCAATTAATTATGTCTTGAGGTTTAACTTGACAAAAGGTTCAAAATCGGTCCAGTCAGACCTGAACATACATTAAAAAAAATCACGTGTACATCACAAACAAGAACACATTATTTGTGGACATAAGCAAAAAAGAAGCATGTTCTGATTTAGCACTTTTTATTTTTTTGGAACGGTTTAGCATCTGTTAACCACATTAAAACAACAAGTACAAAATACTTAATTATATAAAGGGATAGTTCACCCAAAAATGAAAATTCTGTTATTTACTCACCCTCATGTTTCAAATCTCTATACCTTTCTATGTTCTGCTGAACACAAATATATTTGGAAGAATGTTTGTAACCAAGCAGATCTCACAACCCATTAACTACCATTATAGAAAAAATTATTATGATAGTTAAGGCGGCGAGATCTGCTTGGTTACATTCTTCCAAATATCTTTGTGTTCAGCCGAAATTAGAAAGTTATACAGGTCTGAAACATGAGGTTTTTTTGGTCATTTTGGGGTGAACTTTCCCTTAAACACATTTACAGCGGTTTGGCTTATTTTTTTCTATCCTCCACCCCCAGGTCTTCCTGGAGCGTGCTTCAGATGTTCCGCCATTGCTGCATCTATTACGGTGTCGGTAGTATTTGGGTTCCACCTCTTCACAGCATCTAAGGGGAGAGAATATATATATTTTTATTTCTGTTCATAACTTTGTTGACAGTCTCGAACAGAATATCCACCAACCCTGGACAGTTGCTGGACCTAAATGTGAAAACAATTGAAATAAGATAAACTTGACAGATCAACTTGACATCAACATCTTAGATGGATTCTTCAGAGAGTTTTAGGTCACTCTCTGAATCCATCTTCTTTAGAGATGTTGTAGACCTGCCAGGGTCCAGAATGCCAACTATTTGCTTAAGTTGATCTTTCAAATCGAACAACATTGAAAAGAACTTCCTTTGAAATTCTGAAAGAAAAATTAGAGTAATATGTACACACAACTGGACACCTGAATAATTAAAAATTCTTCATTATGACACTTGCAGTCACTATTTGAGTTTATGCAGAGCATAACATTTTACAGTTTATTTGGACACTTTTTCCCAGTCTTTTTTGCCTGCTGATTTCAGGTAAAAATAAGGTTGTGAAAACAAGTGCAAGACTGAATTAACAGTGAGCAAAAACACTTATTGTCATTCAATACTTGGTTTAAAACCATAAACTAGTACTTTAACAAAAATTGCATTTGCATTTTATTTTACTGGCCAGTGTTTTTTAAAACCACCACATATAATATTTCTTACTTGTGGTTGACATGGGGTAGGCGCTCCTTGAGGGTCTGGTACCACCTATTAAAAAAAAAAAATGAAAAAAGAAAATAGATAAAACATTGTAAAATGTTAATTCAATTGTGGATAGGACAACCCCATGGCTGGAACAAACATACCGTCAGGTCTGTGCTCACTCCTCGATGCAGCTGTCAAGAGGCAAAACAACATTACGAATTGCTGTTATTAATTTTTCCGGACCATCGTGTAGAAGATGTGATTCAAAGCTGAATTTGTCGTCATTACTACAGTCTTAAGAGTCACAAGATCCTTCACAAGTCATTCTGATATTCCGAATTAATGTTCAAGAAACATGTATTATCACTATAAATGTTGAAAAATTGTACACAACTGTTTATCAGGATTATTTGATGAGTATAGAGTTCAAGAGAACAACATTTATCTGAAATATAAAGCTTTTGTAACTTTGATCACAGGAATAAATGACATTTTATACTATTTTTAAAATAAAAAATAGTTATTGAAATTAAAAATATTCACAATATTATTTTATTATTATTATTTATTTACTTTTTTTTTAAATGCAGCCTTAATGAGCAAAACAGACTTCTTTCAAAAACAATCAATTAGTACAGTTTCCAAACTTTTGACTGGTAGTGTATATTGAGCTGTGTTGTCACTAAGGTGGACTGCGTTTAAAATAAGATGTGACTAAAGTTCTCACATACACTGGGGTGCCCTCTGGGATGGGGGCGTCCTCTGGGACTGTGGTGCCAGCGACGAATTTGGGACAGGAGACAATACTGAATACACATTACAAACAAAAGGTGTGAAAAATAATACAAAGCTATTTAAGGCAGAAAATGTCACATTAATTGTTGAACACTGTAAGTGTACGATTAATTAAAAATCCTCTTTATGTGGATGAAATTAAACAAGAAAACAATACTATGGCTCTTTCGGTTGCCCCAGATGGCCTGGAGAACGTTTCATAAGTTCTCCGTCTGGCAGATGGCTGTTCGTTATGTGAACCTGAGAGACAAATTGCACGTTATTGCAAATTGCAAGTTATTTAAGGTCAGAAAGGTCACATTAATGATTGAATAACATCATAACTGTACAATTACCAAAAAATAAATAAAAATCATCTTTAGGTGTATGACATTAAACAAGAAAACAATACTATGCCTCTTTCGGCTGTCCACGATGGCCTGTAGAATGATTCCTGATTTCTGGAAGATGGCTGTTCATTATGCGACCCTGCGAGACAAATTACACCTTGCATGTAATTTCATTAAGTACAATAAACATACACATGCAAAATGTATTAAAAAAAAAAAAAAAAAAGCACATAGTTGTCTAAAATATTAAAATAAATCACTTTTTAAAATCAATATTTTGGGATATTATGTTGATATTCAGGCAAAACCTGGACTCATGGAATACATTTTTACAGATACCTCTAAATGAGAATGACATATTAAAGGCAAAAGTGACATTTTTTTGTGTGCTATCACCTGTGTAAACAAAATACACTGAAATAATTTATGTACATTTTTGAGTTTCATATCTTTTGGTACTCAGAGGACATGATTAGCAATTCTAAAATTACAAAATATTTTAAAGCAGTTACTGAAAACAAACATGTTCGAATCCAGCTAAACATTTCAATCTCTTTCAGATAATTTACTTTCTGAAAGAAACTCTCAAAAGGCTACATTAATAATTTACAGTAATAACTTTGACTGTATCATTAAATATACTTTATACTATGGTGTACCATGTATAAATTCAAGGTAATTTCTAGCCTAACGTTAGCTAATTTTAGCCATACCTGGTGAATTTCAGTTGACAATGTACGCATCATTTCTCTCGGTTCCTTCATGTCAAACACGTAAAACTCAAGCACGTTAATCAAATAATACAAAATGTACTAACCCAACAGTAGATTTTATAAATATATACAGACACAACTCCCTCCTCAATTGCTCCTCTCCTCGTGGGTGTATGTTCCAGGACAGGTGAACGCTTAACCACTATCGCGCGAAATAATCATAAATAATCATCTTTCTCTAGAGTTTTTTTGGCGGATTGGCCAACCATCGTAAAAGGTGCATGTCCGCCACCTACTGGTCTGGAGTGTGAAACGTACACGGTTTAACTATAGAAGAATAAATAAATAAATAAAATAATCCTGATATTGTATACATAATTCAAATCTTCAAACTCTTTCCAATAATATTGTCTTTTTTAAATACTTAAACTTCTCCATATATTCTTTATTGCATTACTTTACAGAACTCCCATCAGTTTCTTTTCTTGGAACCGCAAGATAATCTATCCTATCGCGGGATTTTGGAATATCCCCAGATGTTGGCAGCGCAGTTTTTGCAATTACTGAGACCTATATGGTGACCGGATATATATCTGTTTTACATGTATATGCGTACATTCCATGAAAATAATAACAACGAATAGACCTACATAAATCAGGTTGAAATAATGACTAAAAATCAGTAGCTTGCAATCACTTTACCACACTGGGCACTTTATGATTACAATTTATTTAAACAAGATAAATTAAATATATTTACTTTGTATACAAATCATGTATTTCATAAAGAAAATTATTTTTTCCCCCTGCTAGTCTTGCTTGACGAGACGTGTAAAAGACGTCTGTGGACGTCTATTCACAACCTCTTAAAACCCTCTTAAAAACTACTTGGTGCACTTTATTTAATTAAGTATTAACCAAGGTGTAATCACAGCTTTTGCATATTGAACAAGGATTTCACAGAGGGTCATGACGGACGTGTAATACACGTGTAAAAGACATCACCTACTGACGTCTTCTCACAACCGATTTACAACAGGGTATATATTAAACTACACGCAGCTAAAAGTCAAAGTAACAATTATACATGCAACCCCGTTGAACTATAGACATGTACAAACATATCTGAATGCATTTTTAGGAAATGTTCTGTGTTACATATTTTTACCGATTTATGCCGTCTTACGGCGACTATTTTTGGCCGGGGACACGACGTCGCCGTCGGACAAATGTTTGCTGGGTAACTTCAATAACATTATAAAACACAGGGAATAATTTACAGTCATAAAACCAACTGTAAAGTGTTCATCTACATCTCAGCTATGATGCACACCTTTTATATTTTTCATATTTATTAAAATAAACTGTCAAATCATGTGAGCAATTCCATGCAAATGTAAACCTTGCCATGAAAAAAAAAAGTTTTTACCAAAATATCAAAACCTGTTAAGTTATCCATTTAGGTCTGTATTATATTTTATTGATGTGCTGTCATGGGAATTTTAAGGAAAGTGCTTTGTTTATTCACCACAAATGAGGTGTGCACAGATACTAAAATTACATTTTCAACCAAACATATTTCATGCTTTCAAAAGATTAATCAAAGACTCCCTTTTTTACACTTAAAGTTAACAGTAAGCATTTTGCAGAAAGATGGGGGCATGACTGAGATACTCTTACTTTGTTATAACAACACTGCCTTTTAAATTTATAAGGGCTATATTTAGGAAGTCACAACCCTTCAGTGCTGTGTCACGTCCGTAGCGATTTACAGATTAAGTTTATATTCTATAATAAATATTAATTCAAATAATTTGAAACTTTCTGAGCAAAGACAAAATATGTCAATGCTAATTATGATTTACAATTCATTTAACTTTTTTGCTCTAAACAAACTTATTGATGCGTTACGGACGTGACCGTTACGGATGTTTCATAATAAATATAGGCCATGCATGTGATATGACCAGCGCATATTTGTTCACCATGATATTGCTGTTAAATTTACTGACATATATTACATTGATCTCTATTACTGTATATTGGAACATTTCAGAAAACAAATTATTCTAATAACATTTTAGAAATAAATTTTTAATAACGAAAACATCATGAAAACATACATACCATAATGTTAGCATTATTACCTGAAAGATTATCTGAGAGCGAGAGAGAGAGAGAGAAAGAGAAACGTGATGACGAGTTTCCCTCACTTCCCTTCCCGCGCGCGCCCTCTGTGGCCAAGAGGAGTTATTTCTGAGGTGATTGTAGATCTATTTCTGGAGAAATCTCTACTTTATTTGCAGTAATTGGTAAGTAATTTCATATTTACATGTATATACACTTTAATTTAGAGAATAGGGTATAAAATACTATATATATATATATATATATATATATATATATATATATATATATATATATGTATATATATGTATATATATATGTATATATATAATCATTGCAGGACACTATAGTTAATTTATGTAAGTGAGGATTGCAAAATAAAGTAAATTGTGACACATTACACCTAAAAAAAATCTTCATACAGTGGACTACCAGTAAAATTGTTAAACATTTGGGACCAAAAATTATTCAGACACTTTGACCTGACTATGTTTTGCTTAAGTGTTATCTGACATAATTACGATTAATTTTTTTCTGACACAGAAAAAATTCTCGCCATATTTTACAATTTTTAAACTACAAGGTGTCTGAATAAATGCTGGTTACACCGAACACACTATGGCCATGAAAGAATCAGCTTAGTCAGTTTTAACCATTTTTTATTACAAAATATCAATGTTAATAACTGTAATTAACAATACAACAACAAAAATAACCAGTAATAACAAATACAATAACAAAGAAACAACAATAAAATTAATTTACATATACATCTCATCCTACAGTACGCAATGGCAAAAAATAATGCTGAAAGACAAAGGGCATTCCGAGAGAGGAAGAGGGATAATGAAAATTTCAAGGAACAGGAAAGGAACAGAAAAAAAGCAGAAAGACAAAGAAAGAAAGAAACACAATCAAAACAAGAAGCAGAAAGAGTCAGGAAGCTTGCAAGACTAAGACAGAAAAAAAGGCGTTTGCTGAAGAAGTCACAGATTCCTACTTTCCAGGAGTCCCCACAGAATTCACCATATAAATCAAGACAAGGCAGTAAAACGAGCACTTAAAGCTTTACCTAGCAGCCCCTCGAAAAAAATTTACAGTAATAAAAAAAAAAAAAAAAAAATTGCAACATCACTGTGCCTTCTTCCAGAAAAAAAGAAAATGAATAGTATGACCAGCACAACTACTACATATGATAAAGTCAGGGAGTTCTATGAGAGAGATGACATCTCAAGGCAAGCACCAGGGATGAGGGATGTGGTCACAGTCAGAAGGGGACGAGTAAAAAAGAAAATCCAGAAACGGCATTTAACAATGTCTATTCTAGAGGCCTACCGCTGCTTCAAGATTGAACATCCAGAGTCTATAATTGGGAAATCTAAATTTGCTGAGCTTCGACCATCTCATGTACTCCGGTGTTCAGATACTCCAAGAAATGTTTGTCTTTGCCGTTACCATGAAAACATTAAGTTGGCCCTGGATTGTGTACAACATATTATTCCAAGGCAAGCATTCCAGAGCACACAGAATTTTGTTGAAGCTGTGGCCTGCAATCCAGACAGTCCCCACTGTATGTTAGGTCAGTGTGCTGAATGCATGAATGGCAAGCTGCTGGAAATGAATGTCCTCCGTAATATCCCAGAGGAAGAAAAACAAATGAATGTGACCTGGTACACAAGGCAAGCAACAGGAGGGCTGCCGAATAAGGTCCAGAGGAGTGGCACACTAGGTGATGTACTTGGTCTTCTCAAGGCAGCTGCTACACTGTTTTGTTAAGAGAAAACAAAGCACATTTTTCCAGGCCAAAAAATTACAATCAAAATCAGACAAGGAAACTGTGGTGCTGCAGGTAGATTTTGCCGAAAACTACACCGCTGCTTACCAGGATCAGATCCAGTCAGCACACTGGCATCAAAGGCAGGTCACAGTGTTTCCCTCTGTACTGTGGTCTGATGGAGATCCAGAGTCATATGCCATAGTGAGTGACAGCCTGGAACACGACAAGAGGTCTGTGGCAGCATTTCTCACAAAGATTGTGGAAGACATTCAAGAGAAACATCCTGCAATGAGAGTGATGCACAGATTTAGTGATGGAGCTGCCTCTCAATTTAAAAACAAGTTCATCTGGTGTTTCCTGTCAAACACATTCAAGGAGCTGTTTCCATCTTTAAGAGTACAGTGGCACTTCTTTGCCACAAGCCACGGCAAAGGTGCAGTGGATGGTGTGGGAGCAACAGTGAAACGTGCTGTTAACACTGATGTCCTCAGCAGACAGGCTATCCTTGTGACGGATGCTGCTTCATTTGTAGATTCTGCAAGGAAAAGTTGCCCAAACACTAAAATCAAACTGATTGCATCCACTGAAATCACAGATTTTATAGAGCATCATAGGCAGATTGATAGATGGGCCAGTACCACACCTGTTTCGGGCACTCAGTCAGTCCATCACATTGAGCCAGTCTCATGGGGAGAAGTGCGACATAAAATCTACTCCGAGGCAGAACAGTCAGGTGTCCATACATTTCTGCTTCCAGAAATCACATCTGCTGAAAGTTCTGGACACCAGTCCTCTGAGCTCCAGTCAGCAGCTGCAAAGAACAACTGGAGATCAATTAAAACTGGAAACTGTGTCTTGGTCCAGTTCAAGGCAAACAAATCATTCAGACAGTTTGTCGGACTTGTTAACGACTGGGACCAGGAGGCAGTGGAAATAAGGTTCTTAAGAAGGAACAACAGTGCTGGATTTGTCTAAGTCTTACCTGTGATGGAAGATAAAGCTTGGGTGACGCCTGACCAAGTGATTAATACTTTCAACCCAAAAGTAGACAAGAGAGGGAGGTAAAACTTTGAAGAGGCAGTCTTTGCAGAATAGAGAGGAAAAAAAACAAACAGAAGTCATCTAATTAATCACATTTGATCTAATTAATCACATTTGTTCTCATTAATTTGATATTTTGCATTGTTTGTTGTTTTCCCTTGATTCATGTTTTAAACTGCATTCATATTTGATCATTTAAACATCTTTACAATATTTAGTAACATGTAAAAAGTAAAGAAAAACAATTAATTTACATATTTTTTAATAAATCTTATTCATAATGATTCATAATGATTCATGTTCATAATAAGCAATTAATATATACTGTATGCTTACCTTTCCTGGACATCTGTTTTACAGAGCTCTTGTTGCTACAGAATGGTCAGTAATATTCAGTTAGAAATGTTGACCTTTGTAGAAAAAAAAAAGTCAATTTTATTTTTTTCAATTATTTATTAAACACGTTCACAGTAAACAATAAATTAAAATATTCTGTGCAGTGCACTTTATGCTCACCTTTTTCTTGACTTTCACACATAGTTTTACTGCTTCTTCTTAATCTTCATAACATCCAAATGCCAGCCATTATTAAACTCGGTAAATCATGCATAAATGAAATGAAGTATTAATTTTGATTTTGAGACAATGTAGAACATGTCGGTTATTCTTACAATGCATTGGCTAATATTGCAATTATTTTTACAAACATAACGCAGCTTTTACTCAAGATTGCGCATTCAGCCACACAAAATGGGTATAAACAGTACGATCATTTTGACACAAAACATAATATTGCGATCATTGTGACACACGTTTGTGTTTTGCATACCATTCTCCACACGGTTTGTCCTATATAGACACAGGCCTACACACTTATACAATCGGACAATGTCTCAATTCATCTAACCGTGGACTGAGAGGAAACCGGCGATCTCCGGAACTTAATGATATGATATTTAATAGCTGCTGATGTACCTTAGAAATTTTATATGTTCTGGGGTCTAAAGTAAACACCACATTAGCAAGCAGTATCATGTCCGAATTGCACACGCATTTAACAGCACGAGAGATCCGCGTGAACATAGGCTAATCTATAACACAGTGATTTCAGTGTTAATTTGATTAATTGTGGATCCTTACCGTACTGATGTCTCAAAGGTAAAAGTTTGTTGGTTTAAATATCCAGCAGAGACCGACAAATAGGTCTCTGTTAAAGTTTTTAAAGCATTTTATCTGATTTTCCACAGTCAGGCAAGTGCCGATTTCAGATCTGTCACGTCCGTAATGGAGAGACGTCACGTCCGTAACCATGCTTTTTCCTCATAAATGCAAAAACAAAAAATAAATAAAAATAAATAATTTATGTTCTATAGAGAGCCAACCCTTATCCTTTCAGTTGGTATTATTTCTTTTGGCTTGTGCATTTTAATTCGCAGAATTTCTTCAAAGTATGTTGTCACCCAAAATCTGCATATTTTTTTTGTCACGTCCGTAACGCATATTTATTTTCCTCTTCTAAAATACAAAACACGTGTACAGACTGATATTTTTCTGATGCCTGAATTCTATGATTAGGGTTTTAAGAAAATATAAAGAGAGGGTTCAATATATTGATAATGAATACATTCTATGAGAATTTATATTTCAAGTTTTGACCTCAAATGTCACGTCCATAACGCTGGAATTGCTCATGTGTAAAAATGGCTATTTTTCACTACTGTATATACATAAATATGCCAATATTCTACAAAAAATAGAACCAAAATATTGATGTCTTAATAATGAAATGATTAACAGAACGGATGATACACAAACATTTCAATTTATTTTCAATTTATTTTCTTCATTTTATTTTCTGTCTGCTGGCCACCACTGACAAATTTTGTTTTTTTGTTTTTGTTTAGAAAGCATGCAGGGAACTATGTACAATATTTGTATACAGACAGATTGCCAGTTGGAATGAAAGAACTTATTTACATAAAGAACACTTCCATTCAACCTTCTGAGCCTTCTTGAACTGTCTCTTAGAATATTTTGGATCATCAGTCATGCTCCATTAACACCGTCTGTCACAGACACGAATTGCATTTTTAATTTCACCAAGCTGATTGCACTAAAAAACCCCGCAGTAATCATGCTTTCAGTCCATCTCAAGTTTGATTTTGACGTAACATAAAGTAGTGATATATCTAACCGGGTGATCTGTTTACTTACTTTTCAATTAGTCTTCCGATTGACGCCATCATTTGTTCAGTCAAACCTACGCGCGGAACGCGAACGTCAACGAGAGGCGGGATTTATCGCACAAACCAATCATATCCAATCATAACCAATTACATCCAATCATAGCGCGATGGAGACATTGCCTCCTCTCACGTGACTTTCCCCCATTCATTCTCAATTACCCCCCACAAAACCCACCGCACGCTGGGGTTCTGATGATTTTCTATGGATTCCTATGAGAGGAAAAGGAGGCATGACTCCTCTGTGTAACTTTACCTGCGGGTGTCGTTGTTGGGCAGTGTTCCTTAAGAAATACGCGTGACTTGCGCTCTTTTTAATGTCATAATTTGTAATATTTGTGTTGTTTTATATGTAATATGGATTATTTTCTCATCCTATTTTTTTGAGGAGGCACTGCCTCCCTTGCCTACTCAGAGGAAACACCCCTGATACAGTTATTATGTTTAGCTGTGTTGGCAAATGATACATATATTAATGTGATAATAATGGTACACATATTTCTGTGATAAAACAAGTCTATACTTTATACCATAATTTAAATGACATTAAATGGCCTTTTTTAAATTAGAAATAACTGAGGTTTTTAGAAGTTCCTCTGCCATTGCCAATCGCAGATGTTCTAATTTCTCTTTGGAAAAGTTTAAACTCAAATGGCAAGGGATATTTGGGAAAGCATCAACAACTTGCTTTGCCATCTACATAAAACAAAATTAACTTATCTTGTTTTGTCCACCACAGCAGCCATGCATACAAAAAAAAAAGATAAAAAGGAAGAAAATAAAAATAAAAACAAAAACACGCATAAATGATAATCAGTACTCTGTTCACATAATCTGCAATGAACAAACATTAAAGAGTCTAAGCCTCCACACAATATAGAGTCAACTCTGACCCTTCCTGTATGTAGCCTTATTCTTGTACTTATTCTTTGTTGTCTTAGTACACTCTAAAGATCTTATATATATATATATATATATATATATATATATATATATATATATATATATATATATATATAATCAATATTCTTCTCCACAAATTTATTTGTAGTACATGCAGGAAAACCAATCTGCATAACAAACACTCCACAGCTGTACCAGTCTTGTTGCAATGAATGGTTAATTTTTCCTCCATTCCATTTTATGTCCACCCAGTCATTTTTACTGAGAGAGTTTCTTCTCATCTTGAAGTACTCTCTAGACAAAGTAAATAAATAAAATGAATATTCTTCATGCAAATAGCATTTTTATTACTCCTAATGTAAATGTAGAGATAGATGACAAGTAAGTGTTTCGTTTCCTGGCTCATATGGTATTTTCCCGATCGCATCCCCACTGAAACTTTTTTTAAACTAAAGAGACACATTATGTTAGCCAATTCAAATTAATGTGCTGCATATGCTCTCTCTTTTAAATTTATTAGAAAGGCAACACTATCCATTGTACTTGTGGTGCATAAAACACAAAATGTGTGAGAGGAAAAAAAGTGAGTCTAAATGATTGACAGGATAATATTAAGAATTAAAACATCATTACCTACTAACTTCCTATATATAGTATATGGTATTTATTGTCTTTGCATGTAGTATCTCACCATGACTCACTAAACACTTAATTATTGTGAGATGCTTGCTACTTACAGTAGAAGTCAATAGGTACATTTATTTCAAGGATTTGACAGTGGGTTTTTTATTTTTATTTATTTTTATTTTTTTTAACTCTTAAAATTATAAGGCTAGTATACGGAAACAATGTCAAAGACTCAACACCTGTCATTTTATTCTTACGAAAACAACCATTTAAGACCCAGAGATTTGTAAACTCTATGCCAAGTCTCTGGAAAACCAAGAGAAGTGATTTTTTTTTTTTTTTTTCTTTCTCTCTCTCAAAACAAAGTTCATAGCATTTTATTCACCATTCAATACACCATGACAAGAAACAGCAAAAAAGAACCAGTGGGCCTCTTTACACTAGGGGTTAGGCATTAAGGCTTCTTTTTTCTCTCTTATTTTTTACCCATAGTTGTTACAGTACATAAAAAGCAAAAATGTTACTGAAATCTCCAGGCTGCATGCATGGATTTTGCTTCTTCATTGTGTCCTTCTGGGTCAACCACAAACACCTGACTGGATGCTGCATGGAGATACTGTGCAAGATAAAAAAAAAAAAGGAAAAAAAGAAAGTTTTTTGAAAAAGTCTGGTTAATGAATGAATTAATTAATTCAGTCATTCATTCATTCAGTGATTTTTCAAACCAACCGAATTATGATCGTATTCCATACAGAATAGAGTAATGTTATGTCATGTATATTAAAACAGGCTTATAAAATGTATTCACCAAAAGCACCCAATGATTCCGGTTGACATTCAGGAAACTTATAATTCCCTCATAGTCATCAAAGTTCACCTGTATTTTAAATATAAAAACACATTTCATTTTTATGTAACTATCTTTTAATGTTTTACATCTTTTACTATTAATGATAACTAAAGATAAAAAATATATTTTTTACCTTTGAGAGACTATGTCTCCGTACTTGATCTCTTTCACCATTAATTATAATATCTGCTGTGAAGTGATCTAGTACATAAATCCTTTGTCCATGGTCACTGTTGTTCGCCAATACTTGAAAATAGCATTGGATTGTCTAAGAACAAAAGATCAGAAATAAAATAGATTAATAAATAAATAAATAAAACCTTTTTCACAACAAACTTTGAATTTGGTTTGAGAAAGCTTGACCAGAATGTTTGAAAAAGTTTAAAAAAATATGAAGTTTGAAGGTTTTTAGTTTGAAGTTTTTAAATCTGTTTTAAAGTTTACATTTTTTGAAGGCAATACAGTCTGTCAGAAAAACAGATAGATATATAGGTTCCGTTAATGTATGTCTGTGGATGTCACTGTCACCGTCTGTCTCACCGTCCCCAGACTCCATTTCCCAGCATCCCTCTGTATCCACACCTGCACCCATTTAGCTCATCATCAAGGATTCCCTTTAAAAGACTCACTCCTCCTGCACAGATTTGTTTGTCCTCATCTTTGTTGTGTTAGTTGTTCTGTTCCTGTGTTTAAGTATTTTGATAAACCTTTGCTGCTGTATTTGATCCTGCATCCTCTCTATGATTTCAACTAACCCTGACAGAAGGACAGACCCCATGAATATAGATCATCAAGCAGCACATCCTTCTCTCATGGCTGAAGACCGACTGTGCGGACTGCGGCAGAAGGGCAGGCTGTTGGAGGGTTATGTGGAGGAGTTTCTGGAGGTCAGTTATCAGGTGGGTTGGGATGCATTCTACAATGCTTGTTTTCTGATGGGTCTGGATGAGGATACTACTTGGTATCACAAACCTGTTTGTGAATTCTCCTTAATTGAATCGACAAATTTTGTTCTTTATTTAAACGCTTCTAATTTTGAAGTTGAAGTAAATTATTATCCTCATCCAGTCCCATCAGAAGCAAACAAGGCCTCGCCAACTCGCCTCACCCTGGATCCCTTCACATACTGTTTCAACGGTCCTGTCCATTCCTGGCCGTCAGAGTTTCCCCGGGGAAGAAAGTAGGTCTCCAACAGCGCTGACCTGAGAGCCAAGGTGGTGGACGTGATTATTAAATCAGTTAGGTCAGCGCTGAAGTCCGCCACCATTTCAGTGACCGCTTCTCTCCGCAAGCCTGCTCCAGGCTCCGTTCCAACCCACGGCCCTTTATGGGAGTCCCGGCGGTCCAAAACACTCTCGCCCAAGTGTGTTTTTTTTTTTTTTTTTTTTAGGGTGGGCTATCCGTCCCTGAACTTAGTGGCTGAGCCTGGGGACTGGGCTAAGGCCACTGGACCTAAGGAGGCTCCCGACCCGCCGTGGCTTCCCAAGCTGCCTGACCTGCCATGGCACCTCAGTCAGCCTGCACTGTCATGGAGACAACCTACCCTGCAGCACCCGGATCACCTGTCACGTCTCCAGGACACCCTCCCTCCCTCCCGGGAGTAATGTCACTGTCACCGTCCGTCTCACTGTCCCCTGACTCCATTTCCAAGTATCCCTCTGATTCCACACCTGCACCCATTTAGGTCATCACGGATTCCCTGCACCTGCACTTCATCAGCACTCCCTTTAAAAGACTCACTCCTCCTGCACGTATTTGTCTGTCCTCATCTATGTAATGTTAGTAGTTCTGTTCCCGTGTTTAAGTCTTCGTTAATAAACCATCGCTGCTGTATTTGATCATGCATCCTCTCCATGATTTCAACTAACCCTGACAGAGGGATGTTCCCAATTGCAGCAGTGTAGAATTAGCCGTTAGCCATGCAGCTCAGCCTCAGATTCACTCAGAATTAAACTTTTAACATCAAAATCAATACTTTACTCACATAATTCGAAGCATGCATGACGAACATCTTGTAAAGATCCATTTGAGGGTTATATTAGCTGTGTGAACTTTGTAAATACGCTGTAATATAGTTGACAGCTCGTGTGGCAGGAAGCTTGCGTCTTAAAGGGGCGGCGTCGAGTGAAATCAGTGCATAGTTAATGGTGCCCCAAAATAGGCATTTAAAAAAATTAGTAAAAAAAAATCTATAGGATATTTTGAGCTGAAACTTCACAGACACATTCAGGAGACACCTTAGACTTATATTACATCTTGTAAAAAAACGTTTGTGGGCACCTTTAAATAATGTATTTTTTAAAATATACTGTCAGTGCATTGTTTCAATGATCATTTTCTGCACACAGTTAAAATATACTTCAAATATATTTTTATAAAGTGCAAATAAATACACTTTTAAAAAATAAACTGAAATTACACTTCAAGTATATTTTTCTAAAATATATTTTTTTGAAAATATACTAAAGTACAATTATTTTAAAGTGTGTTAAATGTTGCATTGTGAAAATATGATACTAATATATTTTTTATACATTTAATGAGTACATTTTTGTTAGTATATTTGCAGTTTACTATAGAAAAAGGGAATATATTTAAAATACAATAAAGTATACTTTTTTTTCACTAGGTCATCATTGAACAATCAGTTTATCACAAATTTGATTGTAACTATTTATTTATTTTCAGTTTTTTTTTAGGGTGTTGATTTGATGTTTTTGATGTTGGCTGTCCCGACTCTTGAGAGGAAGACATTAAAATGGAAGGAATCGAAGGCATCAGTTGAAGCGTGGTTTTTCTAGTCACAGAGAAAAATGTTTAGTTATACAGGTGCCATGGTGATCATCCGAAATGAAAATTTCCTTATTTCTAAGAGGAATGTCATTCTGTTCTCCATGTACACACCATCCTGAATGCACTTTTCATATTCATGGTAGCCTGCATGTCTTTTCACCTTTTTTAGAAATGTATGTGCAGGTGCATCACAAACCATTGAGGTAAGCTGCATCTTAATCATCCTAATTTTTTCTTAATAAGAAAATGACAGTAGTATAATGACTACAACAAATGAAATAATGCTAAATTTAAATGTATCAATCCCAATAATCTATTTGAATGTAAAGTATTATTGAGATATTATATGAGATTATTCATTTAATGAGCTAGTGGTCACATGAGAAGTTAAAAAATATATTTAGTTACCACTTGTAGTGCACTTGAACCAATCTTACACTAGTGGGTTTAAGTGTACTACAAGTGCTAATTAAATACATTTTTAAAATACAGAGATCGTGTATTGAAAGCACATTTTAGTTCACATTCATGGTGTCTCAAAATAGCACAGTTAAGTACACTTAGATGTTCTTAAGATTATCTTAAGAAATACTACAGAAGAGCTTTTAGTATATTAAGTACAAAATAAGTGTGCAAAAATAGAGCACTTTAAGTACTTTATGGAAGTGTACTTTTTTCACTTGGGTATCCAAACAGTGCTGTATGCCGTTGTATGTGCTTGTATGATGGTATTTTTACCACATGAGAATGTGTAAGAGTCAAAACAGCAACAGGAATCCCTTCGTCACACACACAAATGAAGATCTGCTGGGAGAAGAAGTGGTTCTGACACCTATACTGAACTGTGATGGGCACAGAAAAAACAGGTATGATTGAGCATTCATTACTTTTTAGGGTCTCATCTTGTGTTCAAACTTATCCAGATGAACTGCGTTAACTGAACAATCTCACTAAAGTTCAAATCAAACCTGCCAAGTGTGAACACACCGTAAACTGTTGTAATGCCATTTATTAAGTTACTGTGTATTTAAAAACTTCAAATCAAAGACCATTACATATTAAGATTTAGAGTACCTTCAGTGTCAAATCTCTTCATGTTTATCGATAGTGTCTTCAAGACTTAAGTTATCTGGTTTGTCTTTCCAATTGGAATGAAGCAGAGAAATATCTATGTATATGTTACAAAATTCAAATGATCAATGCAACTTTAATCACAAAATAAAGTGGAATCATCATTCAACTCAATTCAGTTCAAGTTTATATCAACTTTTATCAGAAGGTGAGTAGATTTCTCTCTACAAGTGGTCATGTTGTTTTAAATGCTGCCAATGAGCCAAACAAAAACTGTACGAACAAAGTCACCTGATCTAAATATTCACAACAAACACTTTCAACATAAAACCAAGGAATGAGACCTACACTTTCACTTCCTCTCCCCACAGCCTCTCAAAGAGTTAGTTCCTGTCCTTGATTCTAACTGGTCAATAGCTGTGAATACGTTATTCACAACAGAGCACAGCCTCTCATACATTATTGCTTACTTAACAAATGAGCCTTATTGTAAAGGGCTACCACAAAAGTTTAGCTGGTTATTTTGTTAAATGTGCTCATAAACAGTAAACATAAAGCTACAGCCAAAGCATTGTCAGTCTTATACAAACTAGCCAGTTAAATCAAGTTTAAAGTTATTAGGGCCCGAGCGCCGATGGTGAATTGCTCAGCCAATTATTCTTCTTCTCCAAAATGAATCGCATTTTTGAGGGCCTAAACGTTCTCAAAAACTCATGAAACTTTGCACACGCGTCAGAAGTGGTGAAAATTTACATCTGATATGGGTTTCAGAATCAGGTGTGGCAAAATGGCTCGATAGCGCCACCTATAAAATTTCAATTAAGCGCCCTTCGTGCTACATTTCACGTACAGTTATGAAATTCGGTAGACAGATGTAACAGCCCAATACCTACAAAAAAGTCCCTGGGTGCAAAGTTTGTAAACCCAACAGGAAGTGAGATATTTTGACTTTTCTCTACAAAATTTTGGCAGTTTTTGCCATTTCCACATCTTGTACTTTAACAAACTCCTCCTAGAGCTTTAATCAGATCAGCATCATATTTGGTCAGTCTAATCTAAAGGCCTTTAAGATGTTAAATTGCGAAGATCTAGAGTTTTCGCTGAAGGGCGTGGTTGTGGTGACCGACAAAGTCTGATGTTTCGCCATGTAAGGTGGATCACTTTTTTGAGGGCCGAAACATACTCAAAAACTCATGAAACTTTGCAGATGTGTCAGAAGTGGTGAAAATTTACATCTGATGTGGGTTTCAGAATTAAGTGTGGCAAAATGTCTCGATAGCGCCACCTAAAAAATTTCAACAAAGTGCCCCTGACACTACATTTTACGTACAGGTATGAAATTTGGTACACACATCTAACAGCCCAATACCTACAAAAAAGTCTCTTGGAGTGAAATCTGAAAACCAACAGGAAGTCAGATATTTTGAATTTTCTTTGCAAAATTTTTGCAGTTTTTGCCATTTGCAGATGTTGTACTTTAACGAACTCCTCCTAGAGCTTTAATCAGATCAACATCATATTTGGTCATTCTAATCTAAAGGCCTTTGAGACGTTAAATTGTGAAGATCTAGAGTTTTCGCTGAAAGGCGTGTTCGTGGCGGCCTGGCAAAGTTCGATGTTTCGCCATGAAACAGGAAGTTGTTGTAACTCGGGCCTACAATGTCTGATCTGCCCCAAACTTCAAATGTTTTATTAGAGTCCTGACCTGAAGACATCTATATGGCAATATTCAGTTACAGTCATAGCGCCACCTAGGGGCAACAGGAAATGTCATGTTTTACACTGTGATTAACTTCTCATAGAGATTAAAGCAGAAGCACATCATATATGGCCA
Source organism: Chanodichthys erythropterus (assembly GCF_024489055.1). Taxonomy (NCBI): domain Eukaryota; kingdom Metazoa; phylum Chordata; class Actinopteri; order Cypriniformes; family Xenocyprididae; genus Chanodichthys; species Chanodichthys erythropterus. Next base: position 31,813,138 of record NC_090228.1, on the reverse strand, counting down.
GTCTAATCTTAAGGCCTTGGAGATGTTAAATATCAAAGATCTTGAGTTTTCGTTGAAGGGCGTGTCCGTGGCGGACTGACAAAGTCTGATGTTTCGCCATGAATGATGAAGCTGTTGTAACTCAGGCATACTATGTCTGATCTGCTCCAAACTTCACATGTGTAATAAGAGTCCTGGCCTAAAGACATCTATATTCCAATATTCAGTTAGCCATAGCGCCACCTGCTGGCAACAGGAAATGGAATGCTTTACACTGTAATTCACTACCAGATTCACGTTTCATTATGCCACGAAGTACCAAACATGCTAGAGACACGTTAAATTATGCAACACTTGGCTGAGTGCTAATGTTTGCAAATAACGCCACGAAAGAAACAGGAAGTTGTTGTAACATACAATGTCCGATCTGTTTCAAACTTCACATGTTCGATGACAGTCCTTGCCTGAAGACATCAACATGGCAATATTCGGTGACGGTCAAAGCGCCACCTGTTGGCCCAAGGAAGTGTGACATTTCGAAATGACTTTGGCATAATTCTCCTGTATTCACTCGCTTACATGAATGTCGCCCACTGTTCACTGTTTTCCTAAGGCCAACGGGTGGTGGTGAGCCCGGGTGCGAGGGCCCTTTCATCGCTGCTTGCAGCTTTAATTATAATATATTATTGTCAGGCAGCAGGAAAAGATCAGAAGCAGACATACCCCCAAACAGACTGCCAACACTTGTGAATAAGCTCTAGGCTGTAAAAGAACACACACATAACGTTAATGTAAAGTCTCTTAATTTGATTTTAAATTATATGATTTATTTATCTGAAACAAGGGAAGGTGGGGAAAATATTCTAGGTGCTCCTCACTTAACTCATCTTTCCGGGTGGGATTTTAACCATTGGGAAATTACAGGTCAGACAGTCAGCAGGACAAAACCCAAAGACTCCACAGTGTAGAGAGGGACAGCAAAAGATATGATGAGGGAGGTGAATTTGATTCAAAGTTGTCCATATTTTTAGTCATAACTATGTGTTTAATAAAGGAACAGTTCCAACAGTACCAAAATTAAAATTCTTTCATTTATTACTCACCCTCATGTTGTTCCACATGCATAAGACCTTTGTTCATCTTCAGAACACAAATTAAGATATTTTTGATGAAACACGATTGCTCAGTTAGGCCTGCATCACCAGCAATAAATTCCCTTTTCCAGTGCCCAGAAAGGTATTAAAAACATATTTGAAACAGTTAATCTGCTTTTAAAGCTTTACGAATCATTTGTTTCGAATCAGTGGTTCAGAGTGCCAAAATCACATGATTTCAGTAAATGAGGCTTCGTTAAGTCATAAGTGTTTTGATTCAAAACAAATGATTCGTAAAGCTTCGAAGCTTCATGAAGCAGTGTTTTGAAATCACCCATTACTAGATATTGTGGAATAAAGTCACTATTTTGTTATTTTTGGCGCACAAAAAGTATTTTCATCGCTTTATAATATTAAAGTTGAACCACTGTAGTCACATGATCTGTTTTAAAGATGTTTTTAGTAGATTGCTGGGCATTGAAAAAGTGTTATTGCTGTTAGAATTTGTGTTCCAAAGATTAAATATAGCTGCGAGCAGCGATGGCGGGCCCAAGCCCGGTGGCACCGCCACCCCGGTGGCTTCAGGGCAACTATGCACAGCGGGCAATAGGCACTTAAAATGGTTAAACATCAAAGGACTATGTCAAATTCACTCCACATTTACTGCACTACAAGGTGCCGCTATAGAGCCCCTCCTCCCTGCCCATTTTCAAAGGATTACATGTGCCAAGTTTTAACATTATTCTGATGAATTTTGAAGCAAATCAGGTAAAAATAAGAGGGTGATCTCAATGTATGCTGAAAGTGACACATTTTCTGCTTCCAGTTGGTGGCGCTATGACTTTGAATCACAATAGTCAAATCCATGTGATCAGCCTCGTACAACGAAGACTAAGCCAAAGTTTCATCAAAATCAATTAATGTATGCAGAAGTTATAACACTTTGTTTCCCTTTTCTTGCCATAAATTCGTTGCCTCGCCACGGCCAAACCGTTTGAGATATCCAAAATCCGTTTGCAATTAAACAACTTCAATGTGTTAGCAACAAGTTAAAAAAAGCTTGGTGTAAATTGGATAAACCCTGTAGGAGTAGTAGTATAAAATTCATAGCCTGTTTTTTCAAAAAATTAACATTCCAACAAAAATAGCCGACTTCCTGTTGGTTGGAGCTAATGAATGTAAATTAGAAAATTGTCCAGCTTGATGAGAACAATATGTGTACCGAGTTTGGTGACTGTAGGAAAAACTAACCCCCACTTTTGACAAAAGGTGGCGCTACTGAGCCCCTTCACCACGCCCATTTCTATGGCTTTGTCCATGTCTACTGGTTGACAATATTGATGTGTGTGTCGAGTTTCATGCAATTTGAAGCATGTTAAGAGCCTCAAAAACACTCAAGAATATTATTACAGTTTGACCTGTTGCCATGGCAACAATATTTCAAATATCAAAAATCCTGTCATAGGTCTACATCTGCTGTGTATTGACATTACACTGATGAAGTTTGAAGCAAATCAGGTAAAAATAAGAGGGTGATCTCAAAGCATTTTAAAAGTGATACACTTCTTGCTGCCATTTGGTGGCGCTATAACTTTGACTCACAATAGTTACATCCATGTGATCAGACTACTACAACCAACACACTCCTGAAGTTTCATAAACATCAATCAATGTATGCAGAAGTTATAACATTTCCTGTTTCCCTTTTCTCGCCATAAATTCGTTGCCTCGCCACGGCCAAACCGTTTGAGATATCCAAAATCCGTTTGCAATTAAACAACTTCAATGTGTTCGCAACAAGTTAAAAAAAGCTTGGTGTAAATTGGATAAACCCTGTAGTGTTACAGATCCCTTGTTTCCCTGGACTCCATTTCCCAGAATCCTCCTGTTCTCCTCACCTGCACACACTTCCCTCGTCTGCTCCTCATCATCACAGATCACCTGCACCTGGACTCTTTTGTCAGCACTCCCCATATATTGCACTCACTCCCTTCACTCCTGGTCCGTTCTCTGTTTTGTTAATGTGTATGTCTGGCGTTCCTTACCTTTGTTTATTAAAAGCATCTATTATTGTGGAAATCCGTATCTGCCTCATCTCTGCACCAGCATACCGTAACAGAAGAACGGACCAAAACCGACCGGATTTCCACAGAGAAAAAAAAAATGGAGACTTTCCCCAGCTCCCTGGATCCAGCTCCTCCATCGCCTCTCACCCTAACAGCCAGCGAACGCATTATCGGGCTCCTGCAGGTAGGACGTTCGCTGGAGAGGTATGTGGAGGAGTTCGTTGAGCTTGCTTACTTGTCTAACTGGCCCGACGCTCAGTTGATCTCCTTGTTTTTGGATGGATTGGATGACGACACTATCCGTTTTGATGAACCTGTTTTTTGTTTCTCCTTAAGCGATACTATCAATTTAATTTTGTGGTTGAATGGCTCCAAATTCTTAGTAGAAGAGGTTCAGGATCAGTGTTGTCGTCCGGTCCATCCAGAAACACGGTTGGCCGGGCCAGTCAGTCAACCTCCGGCTTCCTCCGCATACCCCTCCAGCGAACTCCCTGCCTGCCCCAGGCTGGACCCATATTCCGCTACTGGGCCCAGTAAGCGGAGGAGGAGGAAGAAAGCGGCCCCAATGTCTCCAGAGCCCGCTCCAGTATCTCCAGAGCCCGCTCCAGTATCTCCAGAGCCCGCTCCAGTATCTCCAGAGCCCGCTCCAGTATCTCCAGAGCCCGCTCCAGTATCTCCAGAGCCCGCTCCAGTGTCTCCAGAGCCCGCTCCAGTGTCTCCAGAGCCCGCTCCAGTGTCTCCAGAGCCAGCTCCAGTATCTCCAGAGCCAGCTCCAGTCCCCACAGAGCCAGCTCCAGTGCCTGTGGGGATTTTAATTGTATTTGAGGGGATGAAATGGCCCTCAACCCCAGTCTCCGCCGAGCCAAGTTCTCCAGTCTCCGCCGAGCCAAGTTCTCCAGTCTCCTCCGAGCCAAGTTCTCCAGTCTCCTCCGAGCCAAGTTCTCCAGTCTCCTCCGAGCCAAGTTCTCCAGTCTCCTCCGCCGAGCAAAGTTCTCCAGTCTCCTCCGCCGAGCAAAGTTCTCCAGTCTCCTCCGCCGAGCAAAGTTCTCCAGTCTCCGCCGCCGAGCAAAGTTCTCCAGTCTCCGCCGCCGAGCAAAGTTCTCCAGTCTCCGCCGCCGAGCAAAGTTCTCCAGTCTCCGCCGCCGAGCAAAGTTCTCCAGTCTCCGCCGCCGAGCAAAGTTCTCCAGTCTCCGCCGCCGAGCAAAGTTCTCCAGTCTCCGCCGCCGAGCAAAGTTCTCCAGTCTCCGCCGCCGAGCAAAGTTCTCCAGTCTCCGCCGCCGAGCAAAGTTCTCCAGTCTCCGCCGCCGAGCAAAGTTCTCCAGTCTCCGCCGCCGAGCAAAGTTCTCCAGTCTCCGCCGCCGAGCAAAGTTCTCCAGTCTCCGCCGCCGAGCAAAGTTCTCCAGTCTCCGCCGCCGAGCAAAGTTCTCCAGTCTCCGCCGCCGAGCAAAGTTCTCCAGTCTCCGCCGCCGAGCAAAGTTCTCCAGTCTCCGCCGCCGAGCAAAGTTCTCCAGTCTCCGCCGCCGAGCAAAGTTCTCCAGTCTCCGCCGCCGAGCAAAGTTCTCCAGTCTCCGACGCCTACGAGCCCTCAGCTCCAGCCGCCGCCGCCGAGCCCTCAGCTCCAGCCGCCGCCGCCGAGCCAGCCGCTCCAGCCGCCGCCGCCGAGCCAGCCGCTCCAGCCGCCGCCGCCGAGCCAGCCGCTCCAGCCGCCGCCGCCGAACCTACTGCCCCTATGAACTGTGTTTTTGAACCCTCCAGCCCAAAGACTGTTTTCCCTCCCTGCCTCCCTCTCCCACCTCCATCCAGTTATGTTTACACGGAACCTTCACCTCCAGCCCCCTCGCCCAGATCTCCACCTCGGACCTCTGGGCGATTACCTACACCCCGGCTCCAACCTCCCTCTGCTCCACCGTTACCCATCAGTCCACCAGCGTCACCAGTATCCATCCTGCCTCCACTCACACCTTGTGCACTCGTCAGCCTGCCCTTCCCTCTGGACTACACTCCTCCGTCTCCGCTCCGTCACTCCGTCCCTCAGTTTCAGTTGGCCTCCTCACTCCCCCCCCGGTGTTCTTTTTGTTGGCTGTCCTACTGCTTCTACTGCGGCCTTCTGGAGTCCCGGCTGCGCTTCGGTCGGTAGAGCCTTTGGTTCCGCCATCTCCCGCCGGTCCTTCAGCGCCGCCTGGGCTCAACGCCTCGAAGGCTTCGGCTCCTGACCCGCCATGGCTGCCCGCTGCACCTGACCCGCCATGGCTGCCCGCTGCACCTGACCCGCCATGTATGCCCGCTGCATGTCTGCCCGCTGCACCTGACCCGCCATGGCTGCCCGCTGCACCTGACCCGCCATGGCTGCCTTCACCCCCTGACCCGCCATGGCGGCCTTCAACCCCTGACCCGCCATGGCTGCCTTCAACCCCTGACCCGCCATGGCTGCCTTTGGCTCCTGACCCGCCATGGCTGCCTTTGGCTCCTGACCCGCCATGGCTGCCTTCGGCTCCTGACCCGCCATGGCTGCCTTCAACCCCTGACCCGCCATGGCTGCCTTTGGCTCCTGACCCGCCATGGCTTTTGAGCCCGCCCTGGAGACCTCCACTCCAGTCTACTCATCCCCCTGCTCCGGTTTGAGGTCTCCAGGGCGCCCGCCCCCCTCCCGGTTGTTACATCTACGGCGCGAGGACGCGCCTACCGGGAGGGGGAGGTACTGTTACAGATCCCTTGTTTCCCTGGACTCCATTTCCCAGAATCCTCCTGTTCTCCTCACCTGCACACACTTCCCTCGTCTGCTCCTCATCATCACAGATCACCTGCACCTGGACTCTTTTGTCAGCACTCCCCATATATTGCACTCACTCCCTTCACTCCTGGTCCGTTCTCTGTTTTGTTAATGTGTATGTCTGGCGTTCCTTACCTTTGTTTATTAAAAGCATCTATTATTGTGGAAATCCGTATCTGCCTCATCTCTGCACCAGCATACCGTAACATGTAGGAGTAGTAGTATAAAATTCATAGCCTGTTTTTTCAAAAAATTAACATTCAAACCAAAATAGCTGACTTCCTGTTGGTCGGAGCTAATGAATGTAAATTAGAAAATTGTCCGGCTTGATGAGAATAATATGTGTACCGAGTTTGGTGACTGTAGGAAAAACTAACCCCCCCACTTTTGTCAAAAGGTGGCGCTACTGAGCCCCTCCACCACGCCCATTTCTATGGCTTTGTCCATGTCTACTGGTTGACAATATTGATGTGTGTGTCGAGTTTCATGCAATTTGAAGCATGTTAAGAGCCTCAAAAACACTCAAGAATATTATTACAGTTTGACCTGTTGCCATGGCAACAATATTTCAAATATCAAAAATCCTGTCATAGGTCTACATCTGCTGTGTATTGACATTACACTGATGAAGTTTGAAGCAAATCAGGTAAAAATAAGAGGGTGATCTCAAAACATTTCAAAAAGTGATACACTTCCTGCTGCCAGTTGGTGGCGCTATAACTTTGACTCACAATAGTCACATCCATGTGATCAGACTCCTATAACGAACACACTCGTGAAGTTTCATAAAGATCAATATATGTATTAAGACGTTATAACACATTTCCTGTTTCCTTTTTCTCGCCATAAATTCGTTGCCTCGCCACGGCCAAACCGTTCGAGATATCAAAAATCCCCTGGCAATTTTTAATCATCAGTGTCTTGACTTCATGCTGACCGAGTTTGGTGGCGATCGGATTAATCGTCTAGGAGGAGTATATCAAATTCCAGAGCATGCGTTTTTCAAACAACCCTTAATAGCTGACTTCCTGTTGGCGTGGCGATTAACTTAGAGCGCGAAAGTTGTTCGGCCCGATGAGGTCTATATGTGTACCGAGTTTCATACTAATACGTGCAAGCATGTTTAATATATGGACCAAATTTTCAGACTTTTTTCAAGGGGGCGCTGTCGAGCCCCCCTGCCACGCCCGGGTACCAGCCTCTCCGGCGTCCTAATGGCCGCGGATTCCAATGTGTGTGCCAATTTTCAAGAGTTTTTGAGCATGTTAAGGCCCCCAAAAAGCCCCGGAAGACGGAAAAAAAAAAAAAAAAAAAAAAAAAATAATAATAATAATAATCCTTAGAAGAACAAGAGGGCCCTGCGCGAATTTTCGCTTGGGCCCTAATAATAATCCTTAGAAGAACAAGAGGGCCCTGCGCGAATTTTCGCTTGGGCCCTAATGAAGGTCTTACAGGTGTGGAACAACATGATGGTGAGTAATTAATGACATTATTTTTTATAATTTTTTATAAAAATGTTTTATAATTTTTTATAATTATAATTATTTTTATTTTTGGGTGAACTAACCCTTTAAGGATTATATCTCTGAAGTTAAAAAAAAAAGCTTCAGAACTTGCTTGAGACCGTCTTGCGAATCATCCAGAAGAAATCTTGTCCGTAAATGGCTAAATTGCAAAGAGGAACTGATAATAGCTTTATAAACATACTTTAAATGACAACAATTTGCCCAGATGTAAACAAAACTGCTTTAACTTTTATACCAAAGTTCACTTAAAGCTGCAGTCTGTAACTTTTGGTGCTCAGTAGGCATGACAATTGCGCCACTGCGGTCGTGGAGTGTCACACATATATATATATATATATATATATATATATATATATATATATATATATATATATATATATATCTCAAAGGTCACTTTAACTGAAAATTTTCCGTCATTGATGGAATTTTTTTAGCAGTGATGAAAAAAATCTGCAGCCCGTCCGTCATTTTGACAGATGTTGCTTGTAACTGTAATTCCCACCCCTGTCCAGTAGGTCGTGAGTGCGCTCCAGTGTGGAAGCAGAGCACGAGTTCAGTCTCCAGAATATCGCATTCACTAACAATCCTCGACAAGTGTTCAAAATGAAAACTGAAAAGTGACGCAGTCTTCAGCTTTCTTCTCATAATATAAATAAATGCATAGCCTAGGTCTATTTGCTTATCCTGTAATTTTGTGAATAAAAATTTAAATGTGGATTAAATCAGAAGCTATTAAATGATTTATTAAAATATAAAAATTAAAATGACGGGTAATTATTGATGATGATGGATTTTTTTAACGATCCTGTCCATCAAAATGACGGCAAACGCAAGTCTAACACAACCTCTGCTTTTATATACTGTATATATATATATATATATATATATATATATATATATATATATATATATATGAAGATTTTGGTTCCAACACGCGATAAGCGCCAATTTTGAAAAAAAAACGAGTTACCGCCAAAACGAGCTCCCCATTGACTCTCTATTCAAAGTTCGATAATCAGTTTTTAACAAAACGCGATATACGCCGTGTTTCGCTGCCCTGTTTCTTCCCTTTTTTCTCAAACAGAGACAAACGCCAGTCTTGATTTCCGCAAAGCCCTACAGTTCCATTCGACCAATCACTGCGCACCATTCCATGACGCAAACGGTCATGGCGGCACCCTGTCAGTAGACGCCGGTAAACACTCGCCTCAGACTTTTAAGTTTTTATATAGGCTACTAAAATGAATAACTTTGATGGTATTGAGGAGCCAGTGGTCGTGTCGTCTATGGGAAAGAAGCGGAAGCCGTCAAAAGACAACCACGAAAGGGAAGTCAGAAAGAGAGTCAGAAACTCAGGCGGTGGCAAAATACCGGCGATTGCTTGTTCTCACAGTGAATCAAAAAACTTTTGTCATGCCGACAAACTGACAGCTGACGATCTTGTAAAAAACTTCAACACTCTCTACTGTCATACCACGAAGGCCGAACAAGACCAAGCAATTTTACACCTGATAACAGTAAAACGGGTACAGCGAAGACGTCCCAAGGTGGCAATTGAAGATGCACAGAAGGAGAGGGAGGTCACGAACGAGTACTACTTGCTCTCCAAGGATCATCCCACGAAGGTTCCTGTCTGCAAGGCAACTTTCTGTGCAGCGCTGGGTGAGTTTATTTGTTTTATTTCATAAATAAATAAATAGATAGATAGATAGATAGATAGATAGATACATACACAAATAGATAGATAGATAAATACACAAATAGATAGATAGATAAATACACAAATAGATAGATAAATAACATGCTAAAAGTGAGATATTATGTAAAAAGTTATTCAAGTTATTGGTTTGTAGGCCAACCCATTTCAGGCTGAAATGGGTTTGTGGTTGACTGCCACTGTATATTCTGATGAGCCACTAGCCTATTCTATCTCAGTTTCCTCTTAACAAAGAAATAAAATGTTATTTTAACTTTTGGCGTTGCAGGTATTGGCAAAGATAGAGTAGCTCGAGTGGCAAGATATTATGCAGAGAATGCTGAGGCCAGACCAGAACGTAGGGGTGGTGCTCGCAAAGTTACAGAAAATGAAGAAAAGAAGAAACTTGTGATGGATCACATTCAAACATTCACTTGTAGGGCAAGCCACTATGGCAGAAGAGGAGCACCTGGGCGGAAATACCTTCCCAGTGACCTCAGCGTAAAAAAAATGCATGATTTGTTCAAGCAGCAAAATCATGATGCTGTTAGCTACTCTCTCTATTACAGTGTTTCCTGATACAGTTTCAACCTTGCATTTGGACATCCAGCCACCGACGCATGTTCTACATGTGCAAAGTTTCATCTCACAGTAAAGAACCCCAGCTTGCCCCGAAGAGGAGAAGCGTACAGCATCAGCATCTTTCATTTTGCATCGCAGATGAGCAAGGGTGTTTTATGATTTGCTTGGGCAAAGTGACAATGCAGCATTGACAGTCTGCTTCGACATGATGCAGAATCTGGTACTCCCAAAAACCCCCATTGGTCAGGCGTACTACTCCCGCCAGCTCGTCATGTACATCTTTGGTGTTGTTGTCCATGCTGGGAAAGGCAGCAAGCAAAGCAAGGATGACATCCATCTTTACACATGGATGGAACACGAGAACAGAAAAGACAGTAATTTGACTGCTTCTGCTCTGAACCACTGTTTTCGGCAGCAATTGAATGTTGCACTTTGCAATGTTCAGAAGTTGAGATTATTCAGTGATTCCTGTTTTGGACAAAACAAAAATGTGAATGTTCTGTCAATGCTGTTTGCTTTAACAAAGCAGAATTGTCCTAATATGATCACGGAATATGTGTTTCCCATCAGGGGACACAGTTTCCTTCCTGTTGACCGCGTTTTCGGGAGGATTGAGCAGCAGATTCGAAAGCACAATACCATCCTCATGCCCGAAGAGTACTATGACATTTTGAGGAACCATGGACATGTCCATGTCTACGGCCAGGACTGGCAAGCTTATGATTTCAAGAAGGCAACACAGGTTTTTGTAAAGCCACAGAAGTCATTCAAGCTCAGTGATGCTAGAATGCTGGAACTCAGGAATGACAAACTTGGATTCAAGACTATGTACAACAGTGACTTCTGCTATCACTCGGTTTTGAAGCGAGGACAGAACTGGGCAAACTTCAAGCCGAGTCAGCTCCCAAATGTAAGCACAGTGAAGGATGCAAAAAGAAAGGATGTGCTTAACTTGCTTGCTGAAATTGGTGCCAGTGACACTGGCCTTCTATGATGGAGCACTCATTGTAAATGATGCCGGCCGTGACAGCCCTGAAGAATAATTCTGCCGATTGTGCCTTTTGAGTTCACTGTTTCAGTACATAATAAGTGTGTGTGAACACGTGTGTGTGAGAAAGACCTGAGCAAACAGGAGGAGGAGTTAAGTGAGTGCGGAGAAAGTCTGTGTGTGGTTGGGTGTGTCTAGATAATGGCACTTCACAATGGCACTGAATTGTAGTTGTCCATAATAAACATATAGATAGATAGATAGATAGATAGATAGATAGATAGATAGATAGATAGATAGATAGATAGATAAATAAATAGATAAATAAATAAATAAATAACATGCACTACAACATGATTAATGTATTTCATATATCTGTGTTCCACTATAAGAAATTTGTTCAAGTTGGCATTGTTATGTAAATCGACTGTCATGGTTGCTTATAGCCTAGTTATGTTGCACAATCTCACACAGATGTATTGTTTATTTAAAGTTATATTTTGCACAGAAATATTGTTTTTATGAACATGTTTTTATGAAGCATTGTGATGGATGTATTTTTTAGAAATCTGTTGTCCAAGTTTGGGACTTGTATAGATAACTTACTATTTAATACTATTTAACTTAATTGTACAGTTTCGTACATTGTTTTGAAAATTTAATGACTGTAGTGTACAGAATAACAAGATGAATGCAACAGAAACAAAATTTTGCTCTAATGTTACGTATGAGTTCAGGATGAATTTGAAATGTTGCTATTAACAGCATTAATATCAGACTGAAATGAATGCAATCTGAAAAAGGCAGTGAGATGAATGTACTTTTAAAAATTGGTTTAATGGTTTAATATAAGTGATGTTGTTCAAGTTTTGGGGTTTGTCATATGTATAGACAACCTTTCCTTGTTATTTATTGTTATGTCTTTGCTCAATTTCATACAGAAAGTGAGTTTTTGTTGATGAAATGGATTTGTAGCATTTTGGGGAAAAACGTGTTCTGGATATATTGCATTTTGGAGAAAAAAAAATGTCTTTGTTTACTAAATGTTTAAAATCAAAATATGGATTTTATTTTTTTATGTTATTACAAACTCATAATGATATATTACAGTTTGAAACAGAAAATAACAGTTTTCATACAAACAGTCTTTTGGGAAAGAAAATGCCTTTTTTCTCAATTTAACAATTTTGGATTTATAGCATTTTGGAACCAAACTCTTCATATATATTAGGGGTGTAACAATACGCTCAGCTCACGATACGGTAGGTATCTCGATACGGAGTTCACGATACGATACGTATCACAATATTTTGAACAAAATGAAACTGAAATTCAAACAAGATTTATTCAAAAAACATTAACAAATTTGAGTAATTTTCCTTGTTGTTCATACAAGATCACATTTCAAGGTTTAATAAAAAACCTTCTGTATTCAGATCAACAGCTGAATAGGGCTGTCTGTCACTGAAAAATTTTTTAAATTTAACATGAACTTAGAATTATGAATAGGGGCCGTTCACATATCACGTCTAAAACGCTTGGAAGGCTCGGCCGCACCGCTTCTCCTTCTTTCCAAAGCACGTGCGCTCCCGTGGCGTCGGTCGTTGCTATGCAACACTGCCCTACAAAGGCAAAGTGCAGTAACTACGCAAACACTGAAACTGAGAAAAACACCTTTAAAGTTTTTACACCAGCCAGTCAAACATGTTGTGGGTAGATTAGTGGTAATGCATTCATGTATTGCCTTCTTAGGAAGAAATTTTTTATAGATAAAAACCATGACCACCGATGTGATCTTTGACCCCCAAAATGCAGATACTGCACTCTGCCTTTGGATGACCTTAAACAACTAAAACACTATTGCAAAGGCAAAGGGCAGTATCTACAAACTAAAAGTGTTCTTTTAAAAGTGTTCTCTATTTATGTTAACTTTTTTTCATGCTTCTTAATACATGTTGATTGTTTTTAATAACTGTAATACATTTTTTTTTATGTTTGCATGTTGTGAATGTTAAAAATGCTCCTTTTACCAGAGTTTTTTGCTCATTTTATTTAAAAAATAATTCATTAGACCAAGGTTGCTTTAAAAACAGTAGTTCAAAATTAACACAATTTAAAAAATAGAAGAACAACAAAGTTGTATGTGTGCCCCCCCCCCCCCCATCTCCCCACCCCCCACTTTAAAATCCTTTGTTTTAACAATTCATCTTAATAAAAACAATAGAACAACAAGAGGGTAAGTAAGATATACTTATGTGTATGTATCTGTGTGTGTGTGTGTGTGTGTGTGTGTGTGTGTGTGAGAGAGAGAGAGAGAGAGAGAGTGAGTGTGTGAATGTGTGTGTGTAAAGTTCTCATTCATTTCTCTTCAGCCAGGTTCTCTCAAAACTGACGGCGGTTAAGGGGCATCATTGGGCAAAGTTTGGTGATTATCTCCCACTTCTTCTCCCTCTCTATCCCCTTGTCTCCAGCTCGCTTTTCTTTTGGATACTCCATTGTCACCTCGAGTCAACCAGAATTTACATTTTATTGCTAGTTGCACACTGTCATAACTCTGTAAGTGATAAATAAAATATACTCTTACTCTTATTCTCTCCTACCTTCTTCATGAGGAAGTCCAACTGTGTAAACTCCTCTTCATCATGCGAAAGTTTGAAGTACATCGCTCTTGACCCCCTCCTCAGCTGAATAACAGCCATTCCAGACAAATTTGGTGCATTCTTTATTTTAACCTGTGAGTGGCCAGCCCTCCATGCCAAGATGTTGGTACTTTTCATCTCCACCACATTGACTTTCCCAGAGTTGGAGGAAGCAATGACGTTCTTAAAATCTTCAAAATCCAGCACAGCACCTCCAGGCCGCTTCCTCATTTCTTTCTCCACCCCATGGTGGAAACTGTCTGTGCTCATGAAGGTGTGCCCCGGTTCGAAGTATTTTAAAGTTATATCCTCAAGTGGGGACATCGGGTCATTCACCACACAGACTAAGGATGTAAGGAGGCACCAGTTTTTGTTCTGAGCAGTGCAATTATCAACCCAGTAAATTAAGTGTTTTACATCCCGCTCCTCATTAAGTGTTGTAACAAAAGCAGATGCCACCTCCTCTGCCTTCCTTCCAGCAATGCCTTTGTGCTAGGGATGCTCACATTGACCGTTTAACCGTTAACCGAAAGTAAGAATTTTAACCGATTAATACTATCAGTTAAATGTTTTTTTGTTTGTTTGTTTTTTTTTGTTTTTTTGCTGTTTGCTGCATGGTTAAAGAAAAATATGCTATATATACCTCTATATTTTATATATAGGCCTATATATATATATATATATATATATATATATATAAAACTCGCGGGGCGTTTCACACGTGCCAGACATATTTCGCTAAGCAACCAGCAAAATGAAGCGAGCGAAAAAGAATACTGACCATTTCGATAGAAAGGGTCAGGCGCGCCGTTTGCGCGGGGGACAGGGTGATCAGGACCCCCGCAGTTTTGAAAAGACAGAATTCGACCCCCGCACTTTTGATAAGGGCTGCTTCAATCAGTCACAATATATCATCTTTTAGCTTAGGATATTTCTTTTTTTCAAATGAAACCATTTTCACGTTTCTGTGAGCTTTCGTTCATAAATAATCAACTGTTTTGTCGCAGATGTGAAGAAGAGGAAACGCGCGCTCTCGAACAGAGAAACACGCAATCTCCAAGCAATCGATGTGTGCTAACGTTTTAGGACAGGTCGATGGTATATAAATCGTGTCCGAACGTTAGCGTTTGTCAATCAAGCAAAACCGTCCATTCACAAACCGAAAAATTTGACACTTTAAGCCGGTAAGAGGCTGATCTCTCAGATTGACGCGCGAGCTGGCTTGACTGAAGGATTTGTAGTTTATGGACTGTTTTGAGTTAAAAGCATTGATGGCATCTATAAAAGAGATATCTAAAAGCGAAACGAAAATTATTGCCTCGACCGGCGACAGTGGGGAGGACGCACGAGAGGAGACCTGCGCGTTTAATTGGTATGTGTATAGCTACTGTAATACTGCATTTACAAAGCTTATCAGCGGCATACACTTTGATCACGAAAGTGAAAGTGCCTTTTGCGGTCGCATCGCGGTGCCCCGGCGTTCCCATTTCTCTCGATGTGAACCGTGAGCTCCAGATCATTACAATTTAGGGCCATGGTATACTTCATTTCCCGCATTCCGCTTAGTCTCGTGCGCGAGCCTTTCAAAGAAACTCCTTTGCCCATGAGCGCGGAAAGACGCGTTCGGTATGCACACGTGCACCGTCCGTGGTCATAACAATAACAATCCTTGAGGTAGGCCTGCTATTTTTATTTGACGGAAAAAAAATGTCTAAAATACCGGTTGTTCAAAGCTTCAATGGATTCACCGTGTTTTTGTTTTGTATTTTTAATTTGTTAAACAATTAAGTGAAAAATATTTAGTGTAGGCCTATTTATTTTATGCCTTTTATTTAAATTATTTTTTTCTGTTGTCAGAAACGCTGCAGGTGCGTGACAATTTGATAATGTGAATCCAGGTTCTGTTGTTTATCTGTTCTATGCTGCTGTTTGCATGTTAAAATAAACCCGTGGAAGACACAGACACTCGTCAATTGTATTTTTTATTTAATGTCATATATATGTCATATTATCATCATATAGGCTATACAATATTATAATCTTATCAGTTAACGACGGTTAATAATCGGATAACGAGCGTCGGTTGTCGGTCGAGAAATTTAACCGAAATGAGCATCCCTACTTTGTGCCATATCACTGAAATGCTTTTCTTCTTGGAAGATGACTTTTTCCCCACACTGGCGAAGGTTTCATGAAAGGCTGAGATGCGTTTGGTAAAGACTGCAGTCTTTACCCCAGGCATTCGGGGCAGCATGATGACTTTCTGGAGGTCAACACTGCGAATTGAGAGGTCAGTAAGCTCTTCCCTTTCTGCATCCAACCTGTAGTGATGCCTTCCTCTCTCTGCTCTCCTCTTGTGTTCCTCCCACTTTTGACAGTAGTGATATTCCTGAATGCCGGTTTCATTCTGGTGCTCTGCTCTGACGTGGACATCTTGCCTCAAGCAATTTTCACACTCCTCTTCACCCAGCTTAGTGAAGCTAATGTTCCTCTCTTTCACGGCCTTCCTATATGTTTCATAGGAACATTTGAGAGCCTCTTTTTCCTTGTAATCTTTGAACATTAACTGAATGCTGACATCACTTGGCAGGTACCTCCTATGTGGGGCATGCTCACGTCTGTAATGGCTGGAAGTGGGATTAAATGATTCAATGTGTTCAAATATTGGAGCCATGTCAATTTTATTGATGGGAGTGTGCCTTCCTCTGCGTTCTTGTGGTGGTGTTAGACTTGGGGAGATTGTATTTCCAATGACAGTGACTATCAATCTATCATTTTTTGGATGATAGCCCAAAGTTGTTGTTTTACAGACTTCCTGTTGCTGGCCAAGGTCATCATTCAGATGGTACTTAAGAGACCTGGTTCGTCTGCTAGGAACAGCTGAGGTGTGGCGTATATGGTCTGGCACTGTGAAACCATGTGGAAAATAAAGCTCTTTTTCTCACTGTAGGACATATTCCAATATGCTGTAAATATCTGTCTCCTTTGATCCTCTGTTATTTTTTGAATGCATTTCTTCCTACACATTGGACCACAAGGCTTCCCCATCTGTGGAATCTTACTTTGTTCACTAGCTTCAGACTGCTCTTGAAAAACAATGTGGCTGCTATTGACATACTCACTATCTTCATCATTATCACCCTCATCCTCCGGTACATAGGTAGCATCCCTCACATCATCATCCTCCACATCATCTTCCTCATCTCTGTCATCAGCCCTCATCACCCTGCCCTCATCCTGCTCGTTCCATTGTGTTACAGATTTTTGAAGACAGAAGCTATTATCTAATAATATATTATTATTACTATCTAACTCCTCAGTGTAACTGCCTGTCTGAAAATCTGCATCCAGTGAGGCAAACAACTCCTCCAGATGTAGTTTTCTCATCCTCTCCTCTTCACTATCTGCTTCTACTCTAGGAATTTTTGAAGTAGTTTCCTCACAATGTCCTGCAATAAATCATGAATGATGAATGTGATTGTATTATAATTAGTAGCCTTATCAAGTAACCTATTTAGTTTATTTATTTGAATATGTTAAATAGATAGTTCACAAAAAAATAAAAAAATTCTGTCATTATTTACTCCCCCTCACTATGTTCCAAACCTGTATACATTTTTTTTTTGTGCTGAACACACACAAAAAAAATTTATTTGGAAGAATGTCAGTAACCCAAAAAAAAAAAAAAAAAAACATGAGGGGGAGTAGATGATGACAGACTTTTCATTTTTAGTTGAACTATCCCAGCATAGTATCCCAACTATGACAGCTATTTCAAAACTACCCATATTAAAATAAAAGTACACTTCCATAATGTACTTACAGTGCTCTATTTTCACACACTAATTTTGTACTTCATATACTAAAAATTATTCTTAAGTATTAGCCTACTTCTTAATCTAATCTTAAGAATATCTATTTTTAATACTATTTGGAGACATCATGAATATGGAATAACATAATATCTCTGTATTAAAAAAAAAAATTAGTTACCACTTTTAGTATACAGTGGGTTCAAATGTACTATAAGTGGTACCTAGGCTAAGCACATTTTAATTTTCATGGTGTCTCAAAATAGCACAGAGTACACTTAGATATTCTTAAAATTAGATTAACGAAGTACTAAAGTTTTTTTTTAGTATACTAAGTAGCCTTTAAAATTAGTGCATGAAAATAGAGCACTGTAAGTACATTATGGAAGTGTACTTTTACTAGTGTGCTTGCTGTTGGCCCGGCTGCGCTCGTCCGGTTGTCACCTGCTGACTGGTGCCGCTAACTTTTAGCGTAACTTTGCCTAACAAGAAAACTTTACCAGACCCAGCTAACTTTTGAAGGAGCAACTCCTGTCAATACAATTGGATAAGCTGCCTGAAACTGAGAGATGTCCGAATCAACAAACACCAATGTGATTAAATCGGATTATCATTACGTTGTCAGAGGATATTGCCTTCAATAGAGCAGCACGGGTAAGTCAAAATTTGCTAGCGGCTGGCTAGTCAATGTTAACTGATTATAAAGCTGTCAGTTGCCTTACTATGAGTTCTTATTTTGCTATCTTCCTTACCAGTCTTTGGATATTTGCATTTTAATGCGAGTTCAACCATCATTTGGCCGCGGGATTGTGTCATGGTTGGCTTGTTGTTTCTGTGTGTTACGATCGGGGCAAACCGCATACAATCCCCTTCGTGTCAAGGCTACCAAGGCAGACCGCAGTATCTGCGGTTTCAAAAACGGGGAAACAAAGCCAGAACGCAGTAATGTCACTTACTGCGGTTTGCCTTGGTATTGGCTTGGGTTTTGTAGTTACTGCAATTTTGACACTCTCGTTTCTCTAAAACTGGACAAAATTGAACCAGCAAACTTTGTCACAAAACAGAACAGATGTCACAAAGCCCATTTCAAGTCTTAACTCAATTTTGACCAAATGTGTAGTTACTGCGCTTTGCCTTTGGACGGCAGAACCATGAACTGCACTCTCGAAGAGGATCAGGACGTTTCTGCAAAGGATAAATGATTTCTAGCCCTTGCATTAGCTTTACTACTAGATATATTTATGGAGATAATATATAAAAACCACCCTGTACAGCTATTATCAGCTGTTCGGCTGAGCATTTGATGTTTTGTTACGGAAAGGCTGAAGCTGATCGGTTGATTCATGTCACACGACCTGCGGTGCGATGCGCCTGGAAAACGCACCGGATGCGCGACGCGACCGCATTGATCCCATTATGAGCGCGCCTGCCGCGCGGCTACATTTGAAATAACTGACTTGCACGAGGAAAAGATGCAATATGTGAACGGCCCCACGGAACTTCTTAAAGCAAAGCATTGCAAGCATCTTCTGCTTTTCTGTGAGCACAGCTGTTGCTGTGGCACTGCGCTAAAGGAAAACCACGACTTTTCTCACGCGAGCAAGCAAGAGACTGACGCGAGAAACGTTTAAACCTGCTTGCAAGATTCAATGTGTGCCCGAAACACTTACTGAACTAGAGAGCTGATTGAGACAGACTATTTATATGCGGTGACAAACGGCTTCTCTCACTCCCACCTTGCAGAGTAGGTCACGTTGGCAGCTCAACCAATAAGATTAGACTGCCGTCATATCGTAAAAGCATCGCCATCACTCTACATTTTTGCATCGCGATATATCGTACTGCGATAAATCGTTACACCCCTTATATATATATATATATATATATATACTAACACACACAATGGCGGTTGTTGTTGACAAACTAAACCACTGAAACCAACTCAAAACGATGTAGTAGACATGCCAGACCAGTATGTGGCACTGTAATTCTTACACTAAAAAAGGAGAATAAGACCTGATGCATGCACCTAAACCTTGTGCGCAGTATACAAACTTTAGAAATAAAGCTTTTATTTTAGGCTCAGTAGCTTCTGCGGCACGAACACAAGCATGTAGTCCGCCATTGTTGTTGTTGTTGCTGTTATGTGACGTAGTCTGACTAGGGAAAATGCAAGGGAGTGTTCAGATTTATCCACTCTGGGACCTGTTTAAAAAATAGCACAGGCTCCTGAAACGCCAGATCCATCTGGACGAAACAATGATGCAATACAAAATTTTCACATATACATCTTTATAGCATGTACTGAAGCCAATAATATGCAGCAGATGTGTTAACCTCTCTCAGGCGTGTATTGACAGCAAACAACAGAGTTCATAAACTTGTGAGAGCCACATTAACAATATTGTTTCAAATAGAAATAAAATATGATTCAGTCATTAATGGTTTTTACTTGATTGTCATGGGCGTTTGAACATCACCGTAGTGCTTCTATTATGACTGATAAGTTCAAGTTTATATTTTAGTCTGGTGAACACCAGTGATGCGCGGGTTGATCCAAAATGAGCGGGTGCCTGCGGTCTCCCGCGGTTACGAGTCATCCAAAAATATTTTTAATGATATTCGGGTCACGGTCGGTTGGGTCGTTTGAAATAAAGATGGCAATTAAACTTTTTTTAATTTATATAGTAGTAGACACAATTTTCTATGAAATACATAGGCCTACACTTTATTGGCTGAATAACTGGCGCGAAAATGACGCACAAGCTCAGTCTGCAGGTAGAGATGGAGGCGGCAACGGCAAGAGAAAAGGTGAAGACTGGGGAGTGGAAGCTCCACAAATACACAAATAGAAAGAGTAAAGTGTGGGAGACATTTGCCGAAATAATGAAAGATGATGACCAAAGTGCTGGCTTTGTCATATGTACTTCTTGTGATGCTATTTACACATTTGATAGCCACAAAACTGGCACGACCAACATGGCGCGTCACAAGTGCGGCCCCGGGAAGCCATCACAGCCGAATAGAGCAGCGTCAGGCTAACCCAGGCCACAAACTATAGATGCCTTTATGCGCCCTGACCACACGAAAATTCCTCTTCAAGTGAAGAGTAAATTTGTGGATTATTGCGTGGACTTTTGTTGCACAGACCTGCGCCCCTTTGATATTGTTTCGGGGGAAGGTTTTACGAAAGTGGCACAGGGTCTCATCAACATTGGAGCACGTTATGGCTCAGTCGACACAAATGGAGTGCTTCCTCATAGGCAGACAGTCTGTGATCGAGCTAAAAAACAGGCCATGGTCGAGAAAGAAGCCTTATCCGAGGTTCTGAAGTCAGCGGTGCATGACAATGGAGGGGTTGCAATAACGACAGATATGTGGACTGATGATTTTAACAGAAGGTCCTACACTGTCTTGACGTGCCATTATATCACAGAGGATTGGAAGCTAGCAAGCCGTGTTATGTGCACAGTGGAATTCGATTGCACATTGCCCAAAACAGCAATCAACATACACGAACAGATTAATGAGCAGCTGTGTTCTTACGGGATCTCATTTGATCAAGTGGTGCTCGTGAGTGACCAGGGCTCTAACATTAAAGCTGCCCTAAAAAATTATCATTGGATACCATGTGCAGCCCATGTTCTGAACACAATTCTGAAACATACGTTCAGTGGATCTGACATTGAGGAGGTAACGGAGATGATTGACGCATGCAAGGGCATTGTCAAATATCTTAAAAAAGCCAGTGCAAGCACAGCTCTCCCACATGGCTTAGTCCAAGAGTGTGAGACTCGTTGGAACAGCAAAATTGACATGCTCAAATCTGTGAGCAAGCAATACAGGGAAATTAACGAGCTACTCGAAAGCAGGGGGCAGTCAGAGCGCATGGAAGGCATATATCAAAACACGCTCACAACCGTGATAGATTTCTTGGAGCCTTTCAAGAAAGCATCTGAGGAGTTGCAGGGAGAGGACTACCCGACACTGCATTTAGTGATGCTGTGGTTTTACAATCTGTGCGCACATTGCCAACCAGTCTTTGGAGACATTGAGTACATGGCTTTGCTCCGTACGCGCGCACTTGCTCTACTCCATCAAAAGTTAATCCTCACAGACACGCACAAAATCGCCATCTTCCTCTGCCCCCGCTACAAAAGTCTCAAAATGATGACCGAGACTGAAAGGAAAAATCTCCACAGAATCATTGGCAACCTCATATACCCTGTGTCTTTTGAAGCCGCGGACTCTCCTGAGACTTCAAGCACTACAGCACCACGGACATCTACAGGTGAGGGTAAGTGGCTGCGTTATTAATGATGAATGGGATATTTCAATTTAATGCTGGTAAATGACATTATTGACAGATGCTATTTTACCTTCCATAGACGTCACTAACGAAAGTCAGAGAGAGAAAAGACCTAGAGTGGACTTCGCTGAATGGGCCGATGATGCCGCTAATGCCGCTGATGTGGGCCTAACGAATGAATTGGAGCGGTACCGTGCTGCACACTTTACGCTGGATGACTGTGACGAGAACTGGTTGCTTGAATTTTGGGAGAGACAGGCACCCACCTTCCCGAGGCTTCGTGCATTGGCAAGGAGGATCCTCTGCATTCCAGCATCAAGTGCAGCCAGTGAGCGCACATTCAGCTCCGCAGGTCGTGTCATGGAGGCGAGAAGAAACCGTCTCAACCCAGGGACGGTTGATTCAATATTATTTCTACACAGCGCGAGGAAAGCTAAAAATAAGTAGGCTAATCTTCTGTTTTAGGCCACCAACGGCACCTTATAGCCATTTTAAGCCCAAGTTAGGCTTACTGTATCTGATATGTTTATGGATATATTTGTGTAGGCTAAACAATGCAGCCTATTTTATTTTCTTATACAAATGCATATATTGCGTTTATCTTTATTAGGCTACTATTTTTTTATTTTTTTTTTTCCAACAAGTGGCACCCTTTAGCCTTCTTAAGCCCAGGTTAAGTTTACTGTGTGTTTCAGTTTTCAGTTTTACTTTCATGGGTAGGCCAATTTGTGCCAGGGCGGGTCCATGAGCCATGGCGGGTCAGGTACAGCGGGCTGCCACAGCGGGTCCAGAGCTTCAGGCGAAGCCGTAATGCCGTCGAGCCCAGGCGGCGTTGAACGTCCGACGGGAGATGGCGGAACCAGCGATCGAAGCACAGGCGGGGCTCCAGAAGGCCGCAGTAGAGACAGGACGACAAACAACAGGGAGCACAGGAGGGAGTGAAGAGGCCAACAGAAACCGAGGGACGGAGTGGAGACGGAGGAGTGCAGTCGTGAGGTGAGGGCAGGCTGATGAGGGACCAATGTGCGACCGGAGGAAGGATGGAGACTGGTGAACTGATGGGCCAAGGTGGAGATGAGGGAGGTTGGAGCCAAGGTGGAGGTAATCGACCAGAAGACCGAGGTGGAGTCCTGGTCGAGGAGGCTTGGGGAGGAGGTGGGAGAGGGAGGCGGGACAGGGAGGCAGGGAGGGAACACAGTTTTAGGGTTGGAGACCAACGGGGAAACACAAGTTCAAAGTTTGTGGCTGGAGCAGGCTCGTGACAGGCTGGAGCAGGCTCGGCGGCGGCCGGCGGAGCGGAGGGCTTGGCAGAAACTGGAGATTCTGGCTCGGCGGCTGAGACTGGAGAAATTGGTCCAGTCCAAAGTCAATTAACAAAGCCACCTCATTTGGCGGCTCGTGTGAGGCTGGAGCCTCCTCGGAGAGGGCTGGAGCAGCTGCTTTCTTCCTCCTCCTCCGCTTTCTGGACCCAGCGGAGGAGTACGAATCCAGCGTAGAACAGGAAAGTAATTCACTGGAGGGGTATACAGAGGAAGACGGAGGCTGACTAACTGGCCCGGCCAACCGTGTTTCCGGAGGGACTGGACAAGACAAACACTTATCCTGAACCTCTTCAACAAGGAATTTGGAGTCATTTAAACACACAATTAAATTGATAGTTTCGTTTAAGGAAAAACGATAGTCAGGTTCATCAAAACGGATAGTGTTGTCATCCAGCCCGTCCAGAAACAGGGCGATCAGATGAGTGTCTGGCCAGTTAGTCAGATAAGCTAGCTCAATGAACTCCTCCACATACCTCTCCAGTGAATGTCCAAACTGAAGACCGATGAGACGATCAGCAGCTGTCATAATTGTGGGAGGCATGGGAGAAGCTTGAGCCTGGGAGATGAAGAATGCATCCATTCCTTCTTTTCTTTTGTGGAAATCCTGTTGTTTTAAAGGTCTGTTCTTCTGTTACGTGTAGCTGGTGTAGAGATGAGGCAGATACGGATTTCCACAAACATATACTTTACTTAGATCAACAAAGGTAGGAAAAACCAAACGTACACAAAACACAACAGTATTACAACAGAGAATGGACGAAGAGTGAAGAGTGTGAGTCCATATATAAAGGGAGTGCTGATGATTAAGTCCAGGTGTATATGATGAGTGATGATGAGGAGCTGACAAGGGAAGTGAGTGCAGGTGAGGAGACAAGAGGATCATGGGAAATAGAGTCCAGGGAACAAGGGATCTGTGACATATATACTCAAATAACCGAGACATACTGACCATTTATCACATGTAGCAGCTATTGCACTAATCACAAGGCACCCATGCCAACCATGTGCTCAGGCCCGCTAAACTCATGACACACTATCAGTACAGTAAAATGAGCTTTCAACACACTTAAATCATCAGTATCACATTACACAGTGTTAATATTTGTATAAGTTTGTAAATCTTGTTTTGCAGTTACCTGAGAAGAAGTACAATAAAGATGAATAAAGAAAAATTAAAGAACAGCTCTGCAGTGATGGTGTATTAACTCTAAATGAAGCGCATCACGTGCGCGCCACCTGCTGAAGTGTGCGATGACGTCATGACGCAGGTATGCCAAATAAAAACAATTAATTCAATAAATGCACTTTTGTTGAACGTAAGGCACAAATAGTAAATTAAACACTATTTAGGAGTATTAGAAAAAATACCACTTAATTTATAATGGATTCAAAGAAAATGTAAACATAATTCAGTATATCATAACTTGTATTCAATTTCAGTATATCACAGCAACACCAGCGGGGGCTTTTAAATCGCTAATTCAAAAAGTACGTAAAATTTTATGAAAGTAAAATGCTCAAGCAATGGACAAGCACTGTTATGAATGCCGTCAACACATTTTAATGATGAGTAATATTATATTCAATGAAAAACACAACAACACAAACTCGCTTAAATAGGCGTTTTTACATTTCGCTTGAAAACCAAATCTTCCTCCATCATCTTATCAGTTAAAAGATTTGCATAAAATCCTTTTATCATAGTTAATTTATGGGATGTTTATAAACTGGACCAAATGCGAACCAAACCGGACGTTCACAACATCCTGTTTGTTTTCATCTGTCTCGTATGTTAATTTTCTCGTATGTTAGTTTTTCTGGGTTTCTCTTGATCTTCACCTTGTTTCCACCAATCATCCTTAAACGTTCTCTGTCTTTTCTATTTATTTAGCAGGGTAATATTATATAATATTCAAGAGAGCTCATCGTTTACTCAACCAACACCACTCTAGCGCTCGACCGGAAGTTATAATAATAATAATAATAATAAAAATAATAATAATATGTTTAATTTATATAGCGCTTTTCCCAAGCTCAAGGACGCTTTACAGCAACTTTAAAAAGTTCATCGTTCAACCAATACGACTCGAGTTCAGCTGTAGTATTAATGTAATGAAGAGACTCTAACATTTCACTGTTACTGTCACCATTACATGTATGTCTGTATTCATGGACTCTTATTTTGAATTCCTTTTGCCTTGTTGTTTCTGGTTTTCAGTTCCTGGTTCCTGTGTTTCCATTGTCCTCATTAATCCCCATAGCAACCCTCATTTGTAACCATGACAACTCATCACCATCACCCTCATGTTATCTAGTGTATTCAAACCCTCAGTCATCTCATGTTCATTATCTTGTGTTAATGTTTCTGCTGGTGTTTATTAAATGTAAGTGTTCATTGTCTTTCTGTGTCGAGACTCTTATCTTGGATCATCTAGTCAAGCCAATGTGTGACTGTTACTGATTTATCGTGAGCTCAAAGCATTATGGGAAGAATCTCTCCAGTCTATAGAGATTCATCAACACAGTTTCACTGATGATCCATAACCATAAACATAAAACCCAGGATAGAGCGGTTGAGTGAATGTGGTCTGGACTGTGTGAATGAGGATCATAGTGTTTCTCTTGACGCTGTAGAAGGACAGAGTTCCTGCACTGTGATCCACATACACTCCTATTCTACTGCTGATGATGGGCTTTACAGGAAGTTCAGTCTCTATCTTATTGTGTATTAATCTGTATCTGTCAGAAGAGCAGTACAAACTCCAGGACTGATCATTATATCCAAACAAAGACTCTTTACCCCATGCCTTCCTGTTGATGCTCTTATATGACACTGATATAGACACATGTCCACTCCACTCAATCTCCCAGTAACAGCGTCGATCACACACACTCTCTCTACACAACACCTGAGGATTCATCACACTATCAAATCTGTCTGGATGATCAGGATACGGCTGCACTATGACAGTGACAGTAATAACTCTGTTCCTCTTAGACAGTTGGAGGTGTGTATTCACTGTGTTCAGATCCAGAGTGAACTGATGGGAATCTGATGGAGATAAAACACATCACAATCAGGAATTTATCAATCTGATCTTTTATTGTACACTGTAAAAGTGATTTTATAGAAACTTTCTATCTTCACTCTTTAGTTCAGATCTGACCAGTTAATTTATGATTTTTTTTTTTTTTTTTTTTTTTAACGTTTTTTACTAATTTGTATTACAGAAACAAATCTGATTCTTATCCGATCTTACAAAATCAAATTTTCTGTAGTTGGGAAATCTTGAGTTCAGTAGGCTACTCAACTCTCAAGCCTGTTACCAAGTGTAACTAGTGTGAAAAATACATTGATTTAATCTGACTTGTTTTATTTCTTTCTGTATTTGTATTATTTTTATCTTTCTTCTTCTCTTAAATTGGTTTATAAATGTTTATATTTTTCTACATTTGTAAAAATTGGTATAGTGAACTTCACGAAAAATTTGTTCCTATATTATCGTTTACAAGTTACATGAAAATAACGCTAAGGTAGCGGAACTTTTCTTTGGGAATTTGTTGGGAGGGAACGTTATCAGTGAAACACACCTGCGGGGTTTACTCGTTTCCTCTTGCGCGACATGTGATTGCCTCTGTCTGCTTATGTATGAGGCCGATGACACGTGATTTTCGCTTCTCCCTGGAAAAATAACCAGTATGCTCTAATACAGTGGTTCCCAACCACATTCCTGAAGTACCCCCAACACTGCACATTTTCCATGTCTCCTTTGTCTGACACACCCATTTCTGGTCTTGGAGTCTCTGCTAATGAATTGATGACTTGATTCAGGTGTGCTTGATCAAGGAGACATGCAAAATGTGCAGTGTTGGGGGTACTACAGGAATGTGGTTGGGAACCACTGCTCTAATATACCAGAGAGGGACAAGCTGTTGCCCCGTTGCTCCACTGATTATTTCCATTAATTACAGTCTACTTGTGTATGAGGCAGATGACGCATGTGCTTTTTGCTTCTCCCCGGAAGAATATCCTGTGCTGAATCTCAACAAGTGGTCGTGTGGTCGTGTGAGTGTGAGAGTGACCGGTCCAGACACGCTACACAAGCAACCAACAAAAGTGAGAGAGATAGAGAGAGCTTGTGTGTGTGTGTGTGTGTGTGTGTGTGTGTGTGTTTACATACATTTGCGTACTCCTGCTGTAATCCTGATCTCTGCTCCATGATCCACACTACAAAACACACAGTGTCACAGTTAATCAGTAAACACACACTCTCTCTCTTTCTCTGTCACTCACTCTTTCTCTCTCTCGCACACACACACACACACACACTCACTCACTCACTCACTCACTCACTCACTCACTCACTCACACACTCAATTTCAATTGAGCTTTATTAGCATGACTGTGAATCACAATGTTGCCAAAGCATTAACATATTATATATATAATAAAATAAACAAACAAACAAAACATATATGTATACATTATGTTATATGTAGCATAGTAAATAAATACATCTCAGTAAATGAATAAATAAAGCAGGTCTCTAGAGAGTTACCCATCTCTAATGTTGTGAATGGCTAACAGCTAGTGTAGCTGTGTTGTCATCTTCACCAAGTATGAAGGGCATTTCTCAGAATCACTCAGTTGAATGAATGATGGAATCAGTGTTTTAAGTATGGAGAGAAAGGTTTCTCTTACATTGTGATATTCCGAACAGATGAGTAGAAACTTGGGTAAAGTTGGTTTTATATTCGCACATTCGGACATCCGTATTCAATAGCCTTGTTAATCACACTACATTGGACATTCAGTGGACATTCACAAGTAAATATGCCATTAAAACAATACTTGCCTATTTTGATCGACTGTGAAAAACGTTGTAAGTTGACAATCGTTGGTTGTCAATATCATGTCGCTGCTTAAAATTCGCAAATATAATTTTTTTTTTGCACATTTATTGGAAAGTGTGAATTTATCAGAAGTCCGAATGTGCGAATATAAAACCAACTTTACCCAAGATGAGTAGAAAGTGTTTCTCATCCTCACAGTGTCTACAGTGCTCTCTCGCTGTCCATGTTTGTATATGTTTGGAGAGGATTTATCTTTCTTTAAATTGTTTCATTAATAGATCATTTGCCAATTTAGTGGTTCTATTTAGGGTTGAGAAACACTTATTTTGGATCTCAAAATGTGCTTTTAGTGATTCATCATGAGTATCTTTTAGATTTTTTCAATTTCCTTAATAATAGTTTTGGGGTTGTAGCTGTGGTCCTCTGGGAATTGAGTTTCATGGACAAGTTGAAGAGCGACTGTGTTTAGAGGATGAGATTCTGCTGAGGTTTCATTGGTGAGGAGGGCTTTATATTGGACTGAATCAGGATCAGACTGATGGAGGTGATGCCAGAACTGAACACATCTCTTCTGGATCTCAATGTTCAGTGGGTACAAACCTAATTCAGCCCTACAGGCGTCGTTGGATGTGCTTCTGTGAATCCCTAAAATGTTTTTGGCAATTTCCAATTGTAGTTTTTCTACTGAAGTTTTATCCCAATTTCTAAAATTTTGTACTGATCCCCTAATTTCACATCCATATAAAAGAATTGGTTTTATTATGGAATTATATCATTTTATCCAAGTTCTAATGGGTAATTTTAAGTGACCAAATCGTGACTTTAAAGCATAAAAAGTCCTCTGAGCCTTTCTGCTCAGTGTTTTGATAGCCAGACCAAAGCTTCCTGAAGCGCTGGTGTCGATGCCCAGATAACAGTAGCTGGTGCTGGAGTACTTGGCCTTTATAAGTGAACTGGTGTTTGTTTCTCTTAGATCTGGCCTTCTTCTGGAACGCCATGACTTTGGTTTTGTCCAGATTGACTGTCAGGGCCCACTCATGACAGTACTACTCCAGCAGGGACAGACTCTGCTGAAGGCCCTCAGGTGTGCGGAACAGCAGGTCCAGATCATCTGCGTACAGCAGAGTGACCTCTGACCTCTGTGTGGTGTAGAGTGAGGTCAGGGGCGGTAGAACGCTCCAGCACTGATGCCAGATCATTTATGTAGATGTTGAAAAGAGTCGAACTGCATCCCTGCCTCACTCCATGTACCTGCCGCAAAAATGCTGTTCTGTGGTTATTGATTTTCACCAAACATTTACTGTCTACAGGGATTGTTTAGTATCAAAAGTTTTCCCGCTAATGCCAATTTGTAGGAGTTTGCACAGTAAACCGTCATGCCAAATTGAGTCGAATGCTTTTTTTAAATCTACAAAACATGCAAATATTTTCCTTTGTTTGTCCTTGATATTTTTGTTAATTAGTGTGAAGAGAATAGATGTTGTCGTATGTGCGTTGTTTTGGTAAAAATCCAGTTTGGGCTTTATTTAAAATGTTGTGTGTGGAGATGTGTGACAATCCGGCTGTTTATGATGCTGCAGAACAGTTTTCCTAACGCACTGCCCACACAGATGCCACGATAATTATTGGGGTCAAATTGATCACATTTTTTAAATATGGGGGTGATCAGTCCCTCAGACCAAATCTCAGGAAAGTTACTGGACCAGAGCTTTATTCATGCTGGGACTGTTGAGTTTAAGCATTTCATTGCTAATGTCACCTTGGCCACATGCTTTCTTTAATTTAAGTCTTTTAATATGCTCTGTTATTTCAGATATTGTTATAAATGGATTTTGATAATTAGGGCCCAAGCGAAAATTCGCGCAGGGCCCTCTTGTTCTTCTAAGGATTATTATTTTTTATTTTTTAATTTTTTTTTTTTTTCGTCTTCCGGGGCTTTTTGGGGGCCTTAACATGCTCAAAAACTCTTGAAAATTGGCACACACATTGGAATCCGCGGCCATTAGGACGCCGCAGAGGCTGGTACCCGGGCGTGGCAGGGGGGCTCGACAGCGCCCCCTTGAAAAAAGTCTGAAAATTTGGTCCATATATTAAACATGCTTGCACGTATTAGTATGAAACTCGGTACACATATAGACCTCATCGGGCCGAACAACTTTCACGCTCTAAGTTAATCGCCACGCCAACAGGAAGTCAGCTATTAAGGGTTGTTTGAAAAACGCATGCTCTGGAATTTGATATACTCCTCCTAGACGATTAATCCGATCGCCACCAAACTCGGTCAGCATGAAGTCAAGACACTGATGATTAAAAATTGCCAGGGGATTTTTGATATCTCGAACGGTTTGGCCGTAGCGAGGCAACGAATTTATGGCGAGAAAAAGGAAACAGGAAATGTGTTATAACGTCTGCATACATATATTGATCTTTATGAAACTTCACGAGTGTGTTCGTTATGGGAGTCTGATCACATGGATGTGACTATTGTGAGTCAAAGTTATAGCGCCACCAACTGGCAGCAGGAAGTGTATCACTTTTTGAAATGTTTTGAGATCACCCTCTTATTTTTACCTGATTTGCTTCAAACTTCATCAGTGTAATGTCAATACACAGCAGATGTAGACCTATGACAGGATTTTTGATATTTGAAATATTGTTGCCATGGCAACAGGTCAAACTGTAATAATATTCTTGAGTGTTTTTGAGGCTCTTAACATGCTTCAAATTGCATGAAACTCGACACACACATCAATATTGTCAACCAGTAGACATGGACAAAGCCATAGAAATGGGCGTGGTGGAGGGGCTCAGTAGCGCCACCTTTTGACAAAAGTGGGGGGGTTAGTTTTTCCTACAGTCACCAAACTCGGTACACATATTATTCTCATCAAGCCGGACAATTTTCTAATTTACATTCATTAGCTTCGACCAACAGGAAGTCAGCTATTTTGGTTTGAATGTTAATTTTTTGAAAAAACAGGCTATGAATTTTATACTACTACTCCTACAGGGTTTATCCAATTTACACCAAGCTTTTTTTAACTTGTTGCGAACACATTGAAGTTGTTTAATTGCAAACGGATTTTGGATATCTCAAACGGTTTGGCCGTGGCGAGGCAACGAATTTATGGCGAGAAAAGGGAAAAAGGAAATGTGTTATAACTTCTGCATACATTGATTGATGTTTATGAAACTTCAGGAGTGTGTTGGTTGTAGTAGTCTGATCACATGGATGTAACTATTGTGAGTCAAAGTTATAGCGCCACCAAATGGCAGCAAGAAGTGTATCACTTTTAAAATGCTCTGAGATCACCCTCTTATTTTTACCTGATTTGCTTCAAACTTCATCAGTGTAATGTCAATACACAGCAGATGTAGACCTATGACAGGATTTTTGATATTTGAAATATTGTTGCCATGGCAACAGGTCAAACTGTAATAATATTCTTGAGTGTTTTTGAGGCTCTTAACATGCTTCAAATTGCATGAAACTTGACACACACATCAATATTGTCAACCAGTAGACATGGACAAAGCCATAGAAATGGGCGTGGTGGAGGGGCTCAGTAGCGCCACCTTTTGACAAAAGTGGGGGGGGTTAGTTTTTCCTACAGTCACCAAACTCGGTACACATATTATTCTCATCAAGCCGGACAATTTTCTAATTTACATTCATTAGCTCCGACCAACAGGAAGTCAGCTATTTTGGTTTGAATGTTAATTTTTTGAAAAAACAGGCTATGAATTTTATACTACTACTCCTACAGGGTTTATCCAATTTACACCAAGCTTTTTTTAACTTGTTGCTAACACATTGAAGTTGTTTAATTGCAAACGGATTTTGGATATCTCAAACGGTTTGGCCGTGGCGAGGCAACGAATTTATGGCAAGAAAAGGGGAAACAAAGTGTTATAACTTCTGCATACATTAATTGATTTTGATGAAACTTTGGCTTAGTCTTCGTTGTACAAGGCTGATCACATGGATTTGACTATTGTGATTCAAAGTCATAGCGCCACCAACTGGAAGCAGAAAATGTGTCACTTTCAGCATACATTGAGATCACCCTCTTATTTTTACCTGATTTGCTTCAAAATTCATCAGAATAATGTTAAAACTTGGCACATGTAATCCTTTGAAAATGGGCAGGGAGGAAGGGGTCTATAGCGGCACCTTGTAGTGCAGTAAATGTGGAGTGAATTTGACATAGTCCTTTGATGTTTAACCGTTTTAAGTGCCTATTGCCCGCTGTGCACAGTTGCCCTGAAGCCACCGGGGTGGCGGTGCCACCGGGCTTGGGCCCGCCATCGCTGCTCGCAGCTATATTTAGGGCCCAAGCGAAAATTCGCGCAGGGCCCTCTTGTTCTTCTAAGGATTATTATTATTTTTTTTTTTTTTTTTTTTTTTTCCGGGGCTTTTTGGGGGCCTTAACATGCTCAAAAACTCTTGAAAATTGGCACACACATTGGAATCCGCGGCCATTAGGACGCCCCAGAGGCTGGTATCCGGGCGTGGCAGGGCGGCTCGACAGCGCCCCCCTTGAAAAAAGTCTGAAAATTTGGTCCATATATTAAACACGCTTGCACGTATTAGTATGAAACTCGGTACACATGTAGACCTCATCGGGCCGAACAACTTTCGCGCTCTAAGTTAAACGCCACGCCAACAGGAAGTCAGCTATTAAGGGTTGTTTGAAAAACGCATGCTCTGGAATTTGATATACTCCTCCTAGACGATTAATCCGATCGCCACCAAACTCGGTCAGAATGAAGTCAAGACACTGATGATTAAAAATTGCCAGGGGATTTTTGATATCTTGAACGGTTTGGCCGTGGCGAGGCAACGAATTTATGGCGAGAAAAAGGAAACAGGAAATGTGTTATAACGTCTGCATACATATATTGATCTTTATGAAACTTCACGAGTGTGTTGGTTGTAGTAGTCTGATCACATGGATGTGACTATTGTGAGTCAAAGTTATAGCGCCACCAACTGGCAGCAGGAAGTGTATCACTTTTTGAAATGTTTTGAGATCACCCTCTTATTTTTACCTGATTTGCTTCAAACTTCATCAGTGTAATGTCAATACACAGCAGATGTAGACCTATGACAGGATTTTTGATATTTGAAATATTGTTGCCATGGCAACAGGTCAAACTGTAATAATATTCTTGAGTGTTTTTGAGGCTCTTAACATGCTTCAAATTGCATGAAACTCGACACACGCATCAATATTGTTAACCAGTAGACATGGACAAAGCCATAGAAATGGGCGTGGTGAAGGGGCTCAGTAGCGCCACCTTTTGTCAAAAGTGGGGTGGTTAGTTTTTCCTACAGTCACCAAACTCGGTACACATATTGTTCTCATCAAGCCGGACAATTTTCTAATTTACATTCATTAGCTCCGACCAACAGGAAGTCGGCTATTTTTGTTTGAATGTTAATTTTTTGAAAAAACAGGCTATGAATTTTATACTACTACTCCTACAGGGTTTATCCAATTTACACCGACGATGTGACTATTGTGATTCAAAGTCATAGCGCCACCAGAAGGAAGCAGAAAAGCAGAAAATGTGTCACTTTCAGCATACATTGAGATCACCCTCTTATTTTTACCTGATTTGCTTCAAAATTCATCAGAATAATGTTAAAACTTGGCACATGTAATCCTTTGAAAATGGGCAGGGAGGAGGGGCTCTATAACAGCACCTTGTAGTGCAGTAAATGTGGAGTGAATTTGACATAGTCCTTTGATGTTTAACCGTTTTAAGTGCCTATTGCCCGCTGTGCACAGTTGCCCTGAAGCCACCGGTGTGGCGGTGCAACCGGGCTTGGGCCCGCCATCGCTGCTCGCAGCTATATTTTTTTTTATTTTTTTTCCGTCTTCCGGGGCTTTTTGGGGGCCTTAACATGCTCAAAAACTCTTGAAAATTGGCACACACATTGGAATCCGCGGCCATTAGGGACGCCGGAGAGGCTGGTACCCGGGCGTGGCAGGGGGGCTCGACAGCGCCCCCTTGAAAAAAGTCTGAAAATTTGGTCCATATATTAAACATGCTTGCACGTATTAGTATGAAACTCGGTACACATATAGACCTCATCGGGCCGAACAACTTTCGCGCTCTAAGTTAATCGCCACGCCAACAGGAAGTCAGCTATTAAGGGTTGTTTGAAAAACGCATGCTCTGGAATTTGATATACTCCTCCTAGACGATTAATCCGATCGCCACCAAACTCGGTCAGCATGAAGTCAAGACACTGATGATTAAAAATTGCCAGGGGATTTTTGATATCTCTAACGGTTTGGCCGTGGCGGAGCAACGAGAATTTATGGCGAGAAAAGGAAACAGGAAATGTGTTATAACGTCTTAATACATATATTGATCTTTATGAAACTTCACGAGTGTGTTCGTTATAGGAGTCTGATCACATGGATGTGACTATTGTGAGTCAAAGTTATAGCGCCACCAACTGGCAGCAGGAAGTGTATCACTTTTTGAAATGTTTTGAGATCACCCTCTTATTTTTACCTGATTTGCTTCAAACTTCATCAGTGTAATGTCAATACACAGCAGATGTAGACCTATGACAGGATTTTTGATATTTGAAATATCGTTGCCATGGCAACAGGTCAAACTGTAATAATATTCTTGAGTGTTTTTGAGGCTCTTAACATGCTTCAAATTGCATGAAACTCGACACACACATCAATATTGTCAACCAGTAGACATGGACAAAGCCATAGAAATGGGCGTGGTGGAGGGGCTCAGTAGCGCCACCTTTTTTGACAAAAGTGGGGGGGGTTAGTTTTTCCTACAGTCACCAAACTCGGTACACATATTATTCTCATCAAGCCGGACAATTTTCTAATTTACATTCATTAGCTCCGACCAACAGGAAGTCAGCTATTTTGGTTTGAATGTTAATTTTTTGAAAAAACAGGCTATGAATTTTTATACTACTACTCCTACAGGGTTTATCCAATTTACACCAAGCTTTTTTTAACTTGTTGCGAACACATTGAAGTTGTTTAATTGCAAACGGATTTTGGATATCTCAAACGGTTTGGCCGTGGCGAGGCAACGAATTTATGGCAAGAAAAGGGAAACAAAGTGTTATAACTTCTGCATACATTAATTGATTTTGATGAAACTTTGGCTTAGTCTTCGTTGTACAAGGCTGATCACATGGATTTGACTATTGTGATTCAAAGTCATAGCGCTACCAACTGGAAGCAGAAAATGTGTCACTTTCAGCATACATTGAGATCACCCTCTTATTTTTACCTGATTTGCTTCAAAATTCATCAGAATAATGTTAAAACTTGGCACATGTAATCCTTTGAAAATGGGCAGGGAGGAGGGGCTCTATAACGGCACCTTGTAGTGCAGTAAATGTGGAGTGAATTTGACATAGTCCTTTGATGTTTAACCGTTTTAAGTGCCTATTGCCCGCTGTGCACAGTTGCCCTGAAGCCACCGGGGTAGCGGTGCCACCGGGCTTGGGCCCGCCATCGCTGCTCGTTTTTAATTGTTTTCTCCAAGACTACTAGTGTTTTCTTTATTTTACTCTGAATCTGGTTAAGGTCAGTATGTTCAATTTTTGGTTAAAGATTTTCAAAGTAAGTATTTTGATCTACTGATTCATCAATTTTGGTTTTAAAATAATTTTCTCTTTTGTTCCACATTAGTCTCTTGTAATTTTTCAGACAGTCAGCATAAGTAAGTCATAACATCTGGCTGGATGGATCTTTGTGCTTTTTGTTAGAAAGTCTCCTTAGTTCTTTTCTGAGACTTGCACAATCATCATCAAACCAAACATCCTTTCTTATTGTCTGCTGATTTGTTTTATGTTTGCGTTGTCTCCAACGTCTCGGTAGCAAACTCAGTCCAAATCATTTAACACAATAGAACTAGGATGTAATTTTGATATAGTCCCCTTTCAAAACTAAAATTCACATACAATTCATAAAATGTAAATCGTAACATATTCAACATATTCCTAGCGTGCAACACGTGCATGTTGCTTCTCTCTCTCTTCCTCGCTAAACTAAGCTGCAGATAATGCTGTTAATTTAATAACAGTATCAGAAACACAGTGAGCAGCAAAATAGATACTTTTGCTAATACACTGCAGAAAACAAGAATGCAGCAAATACAATTATTTTGATCTGTCATAAAGATTTCTCTGACCTTTGAACTAAACCAGGTTTGAGACAAGTTAACGTGTGGAGTCTTCAGACGTTTTTTCATGCCTTTAGCATTATTTATCAGCATATAAAGAGCACTTCATAATAAACAATGTTAGATTTGGACAAATATTATTTACAGATGGCAAGGGAAGACAAAAACTTTAAATTACTAGTTAACTTATTTGCTATTTTGTCCTCATGATAAGACTTTTGATTATTAGATTATGTACATTGTTTGTTTTTAGTAGTTTATTGCTTTGGGCAAAATATAAAAATGGTCCATACTTTTCTTAAGGTAAACCATGCACCCCCAGTGTGTTTTCTCACCCCCAAGGATTTAGGAACGTGTGGGTTCAAAAGTTGGGACACTGTACAAATTGTGAATAAAAACAGAATGCAATGATGTGGAAGTTTCAAATTTCAATATTTTATTCAGAATACAACATAGATGACATATCAAATGTTGAAACTGAGAAAATGTATAATTTTAAGGGAAAAATAAGTTGATTTTAAATTTCATGGCATCAACACATCTCAAAAAAGTTGGGACCAGGCCATGTTTACCACTGTGTGGCATCCCCTCTTCTTTTTATAACAGTCTGCAAACGTCTGGGGACTGAGAACACAATTTACTCAAGTTTAGGAATAGGAATGTTGTCCCATTCTTGTCTAATACAGGCTTCTAGTTGCTCAACTGTCTTAGATCTTCTTTGTCACATCTTCCTCTTTATGATGCACCAAATGTTTTCTATGGGTGAAAGATCTGGACTGCAGGCTGGCCATTTCAGTACCCGGATCCTTCTTCTACGAAGCCATGATGTTGTAATTGATGCAATATGTGGTCTGGCATTGTCATGCTAGAAAATGCAAGGTCTTCCCTGAAAGAGACGACGTCTGGATAGGAGCATATGTTGTTCTAGAACTTGGATATACCTTTCAGCATTGATGGTGCCTTTCCAGATGTGTAAGCTGCCCATGCCACACGCACTCATGCAACCCCATACCATCAGAGATGCAGGCTTCTGAACTGAGCACTGATAACAACTTGGGTTGTCCTTGTCCTCTTTAGTTCGGATGACATGGCGTCCCAGTTTTCCAAAAAGAACTTCATATTTTGATTCGTCTGACCACAGAACAGTTTTGCACTTTGGCACAATCCATTTTAAATGAGCCTTGTCCCAGAGAAAACGCCTGCGCTTCTGGATCATGTTTAGATATGGCTTCTTTTTTGACCTATAGAGTTTTAGCCGGCAACGGTGAATGGCACAGTGGATTGTGTTCACCGACAATGTTTTCTGGAAGTATTCCTGAGCCCATGTTGTGATTTCCATTACAGTAGCATTCCTGTATGTGATGCAGTGCCTCTAAGGGCCTGAAGATAACGGGCATCCAGTATGGTTTTCCAGCCTTGACCCTTACGCACAGAGATCGTTCCAGATTCTCTTGGATGATATTATGCACTATAGATGATGATAACTTCAAACTCTGCAATTTTTCTCTGAGAAACTTCTGATATTGCTCCACTATTTTTCGCCGCAGCATTGGGGGAATTGGTGATCCTCTGCCCATCTTGACTTCTGAGAGACACTGCCACTCTGAGAGGCTCTTTTTATACCCAATCATGTTGCCAATTGACCTAATAAGTTGCAAATTGGTCCTCCAGCTGTTCCTTATATGTACATTTAACTTTTCCGGCCTCTTATTGCTACCTGTCCCAACTTTTTTGGAATGTGTAGCTCTCATGAAATCCAAAATGAGCCAATATTTGGCATGACATTTCAAAATGTCTCACTTTCAACATTTGATATGTTTTCTATATTCTATTGTGAATAAAATATAGAGATAAAGTTATATATTAAGTTTATGAGATTTGTAAATTATTGCATTCCTTTTTTATTCACAATTTGTACAGTGTCCCAACTTTTTTGAAATCGGGTTTGTAGCTTTTTAATACAGCGTGTGACAGATTACTGCAGCACCTCGGTGTAAGTGGAAGATCAAGCGCACATGAACCAATCTTCTCTTCCTCTTTGGCAGTCACAGAATGAAAAATGAACATCAGAAGGTAGGCCTTTATGATACAGTACAACTTACAGAAGAGCATTGCGTCTCATAGGACACTTCTCTCTGGATGTCACGTTTTTACATGAATAGGCTTCCATTAATCATAATCCCGCAATCAAGCTGACAAAATAATAATAATATTGCAATCATTTTTGGGTCAAAATGTGATCATTTTGACTTTGCAACTTTGCTTTGAACTGCACAAACTAGCCGAAAACTGTGTTAACATTTAGACACAAAACATAAAACTGACATGATTGCGAGTGCGACTCACACCTGGACAATAGTGTCAATCAGTTCATATAATATATGACATATGATAAATGTTATTATTTGTTCATGTATTTTAGCAAGCAGTTTGTTCTTTTGATTCTTGATTTGGTTGATTCTTGAACAATGCACCCGCTTGTCAACATGAGAAATAATCCATTTGCAATACAGTTATTTAGTATAAAGTTGATTATTTGTGCAGTCTTACCATACTGGTATCACAGATTTCAATATTTGGTGGTTTAAATGCCTGCTTGAGGTCTCTGTAAAAGTTTTAAAGCAGTCTTTTAGTGCCGCTTTCAGAGTGTAACAGAGCTGGACTCAGGCAGGGATCCAAATGCAAAGCTTTTATTAAAAGTGAGCGTGGTCGTACAGGCAGGGTCAAGACAGGAGCAAACAGGAACAGCAAGGGACAGGCAGAGTCGTAGTCAGGATACAGGCAAAGATCAGGACAGGCAGATATCACTCACAGGTCGGTATACAAAGCACAGGTCAGGGGTAGGCAGCAGAGGATCGTAAACAGGTAACAGGCAGGAACAGTAACAGACAGGCAGACAGGATACAAATGCTCAGAATTGCAACCGGGGTAAACAAGACTTCGCCAAGTGGTAGTGAGTGTGTGAGTCTTTTATGTTCCCTATGTTTACAGACACCGAATGGGCTGCCATCTTGCTCGTGGGCACTGGCAAAGCGGCCATCTTGTCCATCGCATCCAGAGAGCCTGAGTGCATAGCCACCGGCGAGCTGGAGCACGTAGCAACTGGCGAACTGGAGCGCGTTGCAACCGGCGAACTTGAGCACGTTGCAACCGGCAAGCTTGAGCGTGTTGCAGCCAACTGGCTTGTGGGTGTAGGGACCGGCTGGCTTGAGTGCGGAGCAGCCAGCTGGCTTGAGAGTGAAGCGGCCGACGGGCAACACCCACAGTAAAGGGAGATCCACTCAGTTGTAAAGCCAGCTCTATATATTGTTCTAAAGTCCCGTTATGATCATAGTAGTGATCATGTAGTGGCATGACTGCACTGAGCTGGTCAGATAGTCCACCGCGGAAGAATATCATTAGACATTCCTCATTAAAACAAGTTAACAGAGCCAGTTCAATAAAGTCCATGACATAATCCTCAATGGATCTGTCTCCTTGACGGAGACCTATTACCTGGGCAGATGGATTCATATTGGAGGTGACAGAAACACTCACAAAAGCTGCTGGATCTTGTGCTGGCGAAGTCTTCTGTAACGGAGCTGGACTCAGGCAGGGATCCACATGCAAAGCTTTTATTAAAAGTGAGCGTGTGACTGGCAGGGAGGATTATGGGAAATGTAGTCCACGAACTGACGGTGATCATGACACAGAGCGGTCACATCCATAACATTTTTTTCCTCATAAATGTAAAAATGAAAAATTAAAATTATTATTTCATGCTCTGTTGAGAGCCAACCCCTCTTTATTTGGTGGGCAGTATTACTTTTTGTTCACGTAGTGTAATCCACAAAATTCTTAAACTATGTTGTCACGTCCGTAAAGTATGTATATTTCCCTCATCTAAAATATAAAATGATTTTATAGACTGACATTTTTCTAATGTCTGGACTACTTTAGAAAGGCATTATGAATATATAAACATACGGTTCAATATGTTGGTATTAAATGCATTCTCTGAGAATTTATATTTCAAGTTTGCCCACCAAATCCTTGTTAATATACAGTGGGTACAGAAAGTATTCAGACCCCCTTAAATGTTTCATTCTTTGTTATATTGCAGCCATTTGCTAAAATCATTTAAGTTCATTTTTTCCTCATTAATGTACACACAGCACCGCATATTGACAGAAAAACACAGAATTGTTGACATTTTTGCAGATTTATTAAAAAAGAAAAACTGAAATATCACATGGTCCTAAGTATTCAGACCCTTTGCTCAGTATTTAGAAGAAGCACCCTTTTGATCTAATATAGCCATGAGTCTTTTTAGGAAAGATGCAACAATTTTTCCTCTGCCATTCCTCCTTGCAGATCCTCTCCAGTTCTGTCAGGTTGGATGGTAAATGTTGGTGGATGGCCATTTTTAGGTCTCTCCAGAGATGCTCAATTGGGTTTAAGTCAGGGCTCTGGCTGGGCTCAAGAACAGTCACAGAGTTGTTGTGAAGCCACTCCTTCATTATTTTAGCTGTGTGCTTAGGGTCATTGTCTTGTTGGAAGGTAAACCTTCGGCCCAGTCTGAGGCCCTGAGCACTCTGGAGAAGGTTTTTGTCCAGGATATTCCTGTACTTGGCCGTATTCATCTTTCCCTCGATTGCAACCAGTCGTCCTGTCCCTGCAGCTGAAAAACACCCCCACAGCATGATGCTGCCACCACCATGCTTCACTGTTGGGACTGTATTGGACAGGTGATGAGCAGTGCCTGGTTTTCTCCACACATACCGCTTAGAATTAAGGCCAAAAAGTTCTATTTTGGTCTCATCAGACCAGAGAATCTAATTTCTCACCATCTTAGCAAACTCCATGCGGGCTTTCATGTGTCTTGCACTGAGGAGAGGCTTCCGTCGGGCCACTCTGCCCTAAAGCCCCGACTGGTGGAGGGCTACAGTGATGGTTGACTTTCTACAACTTTCTCCCATCTCCCGACTGCATCTCTGGAACTCAGCCACAGTGATCTTTGGGTTCTTCTTTACCTCTCTCACAAAGGCTCTTCTCCCCCGATAGCTCAGTTTGGCCGGACGGCCAGATTTAGGAAGGGTTCTGGTCATCCCAAACGTCTTCCATTTAAGGATTATGGAGGCCACTGTGCTCTTAGGAACCTTAAATGCAGCAGAAATTTTTTTGTAACCTTGGCCAGATCTGTGCCTTGCCACAATTCTGTCTCTGAGCTCTTCAGGCAGTTCCTTTGACCTCATGATTCTCATTTGCTCTGACATGCACTCTGAGCTGTAAGGTCTTATATAGACAGGTGTGTGGCTTTCCTAATCAAGTCCGAATCAGTATAATCAAACACAGATGGACTCAAATGAAGGTGTAGAACCATCTCAAGGATGATCAGAAGAAATGGACAGCACCTGAGTTAAATATATGAGTGTCACAGCAAAGGGTCTGAATACTTAGGACCATGTGATATTTCAGTTTTTCTTTTTTAATAAATCTGCAAAAATGTCAACAATTCTGTGTTTTTCTGTCAATATGGGGTGCTGTGTGTACATTAATGAGGAAAAAATTAACTTAAATGATTTTTAGCAAATGGGTGCAATATAACAAAGAGTGAAAAATTTAAGGGGGTCTGAATACTTTCCGTACCCACTGTACATAAAGACTTCACCCTGGTATGTAAGATTATATTTAACATCCTACTCTGTAAGACTGTACGTTTTAATATTAGAAACAGTAGGCTTATAATATGCCATATATTATATATTCTTTATGATTAATTTATGCTAGTTAATCTGTATTTCTGTTTAAGGAGAGAGGACAATAGACAACCAAACAAAATAATATATGTAATTTACTTGAGGTTCTTCTGACAACTATTGGTTCTCTGAGAATTTATCTCAGAGGAAGAGCATGACTAGTTTCAATTTCATTTTGAGGATCAGGCTTGATCAA
The DNA here is from genome assembly GCF_024489055.1 of Chanodichthys erythropterus. Taxonomy (NCBI): domain Eukaryota; kingdom Metazoa; phylum Chordata; class Actinopteri; order Cypriniformes; family Xenocyprididae; genus Chanodichthys; species Chanodichthys erythropterus. Next base: position 31,771,383 of record NC_090228.1, on the reverse strand, counting down.
GCCAATGATTACAGACATGTTCACAAGTCTCTGCCATCAAGTCCAAGTCAAGTCTCAAGTCTTTAGGGGTCCAAGTCAAGTCTCAAGTCAAGTTTTTGTTCTATTTTTATCAATATATTTTTTTTCAGCTAGTAGTTATTGTAATTAACAGTGTATTTAAATATAAACTTTGAAATGGCCTAATAAAGCACACAAAATACTACTTAAATCATTTCTATTATTTACTAACTTTATACAAAATTATTCTATTTAGAACCACTGCAAGAAAAGAAGTGCTGTGTATTTTGAGCTATATGAGTTGCTGTAGTTTGCTGTAGATCTCAAGCAATGCTGGAAAATGTCTTCCAGTAAGCGCTGGCGGTAACAAAACCTATGTATAGACAAGCGTTAAAGTAAATGACATAACAAACAACAACACAACTGGATGGAACTGGAATAAATCATTTTTTTGAATGTTGCGATCATATCAGACTTATGATAGCTACCTGAATCGTAACAAACCACTGTTCGCCAGAGGAGAACTGGCCCACCAACTAAGCCTGGTTTCTCCCAAGGTTTTTTTTTTCTTCTCCATTTTAACACGTTTGCCACCTGATGTCACCTGTTGGAGTTTGGGTTCCTTGCCGCTGTCGCCTTTGGCTTGCTTAGTTGGGGACACTTGACTTGACATTTGATATTCAACAGTGCTTTGATCTGTCTGCATTAACACTATTGTTTAAGAGCTGTTGTGCAGCCAAAATTATATACCAGTTATCACTGTAAAGCTGCTTTGACACAATCTGCATTGTAAAAAGCGCTAAATAAATAAAGGTGACTTGACTTGACTTAACAAACCAATCTGTGGAAATTAGTCGGACGAACAGGGTCATGAAATGAGTATGGAAGTGTTTGTCCAATCCAGATATAATTAAAAATGGTTAATATGCATTATCAAATACTTGGGCAAAAATAAATAAAAAATAATGAAAAGGACATGTACTTCTTGAAAAAGGACCACAAGCAAGGCTCTGCAGCTGTGCAATACCTCAGCTTCTCTTTGGATTTATTGATTGGTTTTCAAATGAAATGATAAAGTTTATCGCAAGGTAAGGCTTGGCTATATTTTTATTATTTGTTGCTAATTTAACAATTTTTTTAATGAGTGATGAATTTGCATGCCTTCAGATGCGTCACACGCTCAATGGCTTGGAGTGTTTAGAGATGATTTGTGATATTCGCTGCTGCAGCACATATTTAGGAATGAATGAATAGTAAAATGTGGTGTTTTGTGCCATCATGTGGGGTAGTAAAAACAGTGGTGTAATGTAACAAAGTAATAATACTCCGTTACAGTACCTTTAGTATTTTTTGGGAGAATATATTTTACTTCAGTTTTTATATTTGTCAATTTTTACTTTTACTCCACTATATTTCCTAAATAAAATGTATACTTTTACTCCAAAGCATTTTCATTACTTACTACAAAATAAAGTGGGAAGAACAGGGACTGCAAGCAAGCATGTGCAAACAAGTGCTCGCACAACTGAGGTTGATTTTATTTTCTGGGTTGCATCCGTTGCTGGAGCGGCTGAGAAGAGTGCGCTGTCATTATACAGTACGAGAGCGACCTCTAGAGGTGAATATACGTGGGTGCGCGTGCACAGAGCGGGACACTTCAAAAAATGATTTAAAATATAGACAACAAAATGGTATTTTATACAGTGTACAATACAGTACATGTTTTGGTAACACTTTATAATAACTCATGCTATGAAGCATTATTTAAGCATTAGTTAAGCACTAGTAAATAGTCAATTCATCATTTATAAAACATTAATAGACATTAGTAAGCATTTATAAATACAGCTATAGATGCTTTATTCTTGATTTATAAGCATATCTATAATGAGTTTAATCATTGTAATTTCATACTTTATTAATAATAAATGTATAATTTCTAAATTATGTATTACATTATTCACAAACCAGTTATTTAGGAATTGTCAGTGGTTCATAAGATCATTTAGGAAGTGAAAGTAAATGATTAATAAAATATTTAAATGTACATTTATGCATCTTATTATTTAGACATATAGTATTAGTTACTTAGTGTGTTAATAAATGCTTTATTAACACATATTCCTAGTTTCAAAACTACCTCTGTACTAACTTTAAAGGTGCCCTAGATTGTATTTTTACAAGATGTAATATAAGTCCTAGGTGTCCCCTGAATGTGTCTGTGAAGTTTCAGCTCAAAATACCCCATAGATTTTTTTTAATTAATTTTTTTAGCTGCCTATTTTGGGGCATCATTAACTATGCACTGATTTTTTCAGCACGGCCCCTTTAAGAGATGCGTTCCCTCTGCCCCACGAGCTCTCGACTATATATACATCGCATAAACAGGGTAAAAGTTCACACAGCTAATATAACCCTCAAATGGATCTTTACAAGATGTTCGTCGTGCATGCTGTATGCATGCTTCGAATTATGTGAGTAAAGTATTTATTTAGATGGTTACGTTTGATTTTGTGTGAGTTTGAGGCTATGCTCTGTGGCTAAAGCTAACATTACACACTGTTGGAGAGATTTATAAAGAATGAAGTTGTGTTTATGCATTATACAGACTGCACGTGTTTAAAAATGAAAATAGCAACGACTCTCGTCTCCGTGAATACAGTAAGAAACGATGGTAACTTTAACCACATTTAACAGTACATTAGCAACATGCTAATGAAACATTTAGAAAGACAATTTACAAATATCACTAAAAATATCATGATATCATGGATCATGTCAGTTATTATTGCTCCATCTGCCATTTTTCGCTGTTGTTCTTGCTTGCTTACCTTGTCTGTGCACAGATCCAGACGTTAATACTGCCTTTCCTTGTCTAATGCGTCAAATGGGCTGGCATTATGCAAATATTGGGGTCATACATATTAATGATCCGGACTGTTACGTAACAGTCTGTGTTATGTTGAGATCCGAGTGTTTTCCGGAAGTCTTTTAAACAAATTAGATTTACATAAGAAGGAGGAAACAATGGGGTTTGAAACTCAACGTATGTCTTTTCCATGTACTGAACTCTTGTTATTCAACTATGCCGAGGTAAATTCAAATTCTGATTCTAGGGCACCTTTTAAAACATTAGAGAACAGCAGTAAAGATCACTGAACCTTTAAATCTAATTTATAGAAGCTTTATAAAGCATAAATAGTCCACACTTTAGATGAGCTCACTTGTTTTATAAATGACCTGAATTAATCATGAATTGCAGTAGGAGTATGTGTTAATAAAGCATTTATTAACACACTAAGTAACTACTACTATATGTCTAAATAATAAGATGTATAAATGAATGTTTAAATAGTTTATTAATCATTTACTTACACTTCCTAAATGATCTTATGAACCACTGACAACTCCTAAATAACTGTTTTTTAAATAATGTAATATTTAATTTAGAAATGATAAATTGATTATTATTAAAGTATGAAAATACAATTATTAAACATATTATAGATATGCTTATAAATCAAGAATAAAGCATTTATAGCTGTATTATAGCTTTATTTATAAACTGCTTACTAATGTCTATTAATGTTTTACAAGTGATGAATTAACTATTTACTAATGCTTAACTAATGCTTCATAGCGTGCAGTTATTATAAAGTGTTACCCATGTTTTAATATCATTATAAAGTAATTAGTTTGTTGATTAGAGGCTGCATTAGTGGAGAACAGTAGTATGTTTGCCGTTGAGGCTGAGAGGATGTTAACATTAGTAGTACCTCAAGCAGTTAAAACAATGTGACAAAAACACCAACTGTTTAATGTCACTATTGTTACCATTAATTTGCATTAGTTTATTTCCATTTGTTTGCTGTTATGCATTCGTTATCCAGTGAAGTTGCATATTTAAACTGTATTCTCATCATGCAGCGAAAGAAACATATATCAGAACATTTTTATCAGCACTGTAACACATATTTCAATTAGATAATTATAATGTTTTCTAAAATAAAGGCAAATCATGTGTGAAAGTATATATATAATAGACCTATGCTATGCCTTTGTGTGTAAAGATAGCAATTTTTAAGATGACTTTTTGGATTTTACAATTCTCTTCAATTTAAAGGCCTTTGTAACATTAAATAAGGTTAATAAAAGTATTGTTCATTGTTAATTTCAACATTTACATTTTTACATTTCAAAGTTGTCTCTTACGTTAGTTGTAATGCACTATGAATGAACATGAATGAGCAATGAATAATTAATATATTAGTATTTTTTATAATTAAAAATTACAATAAACATTTTATGGAAGCCCGTTTCCACCACAAAAAAAAAAAAAGCCACAAAAAAAAAAAAAAGATTGCAACTTTTTATCTCAGAATTCTGACTTTTTAACTTGCAATTTCCTGTTTATATCTCACAATTGCGAGTTATAAAGTCAGAATTCTGAAATACAAAGTCGAAATTGCGTGATAAAAAGTCAGAATTCTGAGATATAAACTCGCAATTAATCTTTTTTTTTTAATGGCGGTTTTATTTTTTTGGTTTGTTTTTTTAGTGGCGGAAACGGGCTTCCATAACATTTAGACATTTTTTTTTTAATTCAAAGAAACAAAATGTAAGAAAGATTTAAAACTGAACACAATCTTGCTGCTCAAACTTTATAAAACAATTGTTAATAATATTTTTTTCCTTTTATATTTTACACTTACTTACGTACTTTTGCTTTCAATACTTAAAGGTGCTGTAGAATTGAAAATTGAATTTACCTTGGCATAGTTGAATAACAAGAGTGCAGTACATGGAAATGACATGCAGTAAGTCTCAAACACCATTGTTTCCTCCTTCTTATATAAATCGAATTTGTTTAAAAGACCTCCAAAGGACAGGCGAATCACAACATAACACTGACTGTTATGTAACAGTTGGGATCATTAATATGTAGGCCCCCAATATTTGCATATTCCAGTCCATGTCAAGGCATTATACAAGGTAGTATTAACCCTCAGGGGTCTGAGGATTTTTGGGGCCCTGGAGAAGTTTTGACATGCCCTGACATTTGTTCTTTTTTCAGTTGTTCATAAACATATTAATGACAAAAGTGTCATTACCCTGTATTCAGCACAAACTAGGCTACAATAATATGTGAGGAACATGTATGTACATGTTTGTGTTTTTGAAGGAATAACGTTTATGCATGGTTATTGAAAAACAAAAAACTTAAGTCACTGAAATCAAGCCAAAAAATATATATTAAATCTGTGTTCACAAGACTTATAGGTATTTGAGGTTGTAGACTAGAGTTTTTGCTTCAAAATGAGTTAAAAAATTATGCTACCTGCTTGTTCATAAAAAACAATAGAGAGATTTAAATTTTCTTTGGTCAAGAAACACAGTATGCATGGACGTGTGAATCATCATGAATAATGGGTCGTTTACTCCTGAGAATACAAAAGAATCGCATAAAGAGCTCTAATGACCTGCATAATAATGAGCTCTTTCAGACAGGTAGGCTGTGAAAAAAACTTTCTGTTGATTATGTCTCAAAGCTCATCATGGTGTATATCAAACATACAGAAAAAACAGCAATACTGTGAAATATTATTACAATTTAAAATAATGGTATTCTGTTATAATCTTTAAAATATAATGCATTTCTGTGATGCAAAGTGTCTGAACAGTTATGTTACTTCTAAGGCATTTCATATAGGCTTTTAGGTTAAAAGCATGCACATTTGGAGAAATATTGATGGATTCTCATATGTTTATGTCAATTTTCTATACAGAGGAATAATATTTATTCAATATTTATTGTCATCAATATGAACGCTGGATACTGTGTTTTCAATTCATACTTGCAGCGGGAGGGTGCTCTGGACACCTACTGTACACCAACTAACGGCATGTCTTCTAGAAGTCGCTAACCATGGCTTTAACATCCAGATACACTTTTCAAGACAATAAATACATGATTGAGACGATGAATGCATGCATTGCCTCAGAATTTGCCTCTGAATAGCGCTGGCTCCGTGGGTGTGGCTGCATTAGCGGCTAATGAGCTGAATCACGGACTTCTGACATGGCTCTCTTTTCATACATATTACATAAACACAGAATTTTTGTTTTCGATTTGACTTACACGATTTAAAACCTGACATGTCAACGGTTTTTTTTAGACAGAAGTCTCATTTTTTTGTGATTAATATTCACTAAGTTACACTTCATTTTATGAGAACTATCAGATTGGACTTCGTTCAGAGGGATATGAGAGATCACGCATCATGTTAGTTTTCTTTATTTTACAAAAAGCACAACATTTAGTTTTTACTCTGAGTGTACACAAATAAAAGAAGATATTCCACAGATTAAAATGGTGTATAGCTCTTAATTGTATGTGCAACATTGACAGAGTATTTTGAGTCTCTTTCACACTGGTAAGAAAAACAACGAGGTGGTCACGCCGGCATGACCGCCGACCCGAGGGAGTTAATGTCTGGATGTGCACAGCTGAATCATCAGACTAGGTAAGCAAGGAAGGACAGATGGAGCAATAATAACTGGCATGATCCATGATAACATGATATTTTTTAGTGATAATTTTCTTTCTAAATGTTTAGTTAGCATGTGGCTAATGTACTGTTAAATGTGGTTAAAGTTACCATTGTTTCTTACTGTATTCACTGAGACAAGACTGTCATTATTTTAATTTTTTAAACACTTGCAGTCTGTATAATTCATAAACACAACTTCATTCTTTATAAATCTCTCCAACAGTGTAGCATTAGCCATTAGCCATGGAGCATACTATCAAAGTCATATTTTTAATATTTTTTTTTTACATTTATATATATAATACACAAAGCACACACACACACACACATCCATCTTCATTCATCTAATTTTGACTATTAAAGTTTTTTTTATTTGACACAATTAAAAATTTCACTACACCTGCTCAAAAGCATTTTTTAATTCATGATTAATATTGCATTGCATAATGTGTGCTTATACAAACTGACACCAACAAGTGAATCGCATTTATATATTTAATATGGACTAAAAAATTTGTTTGCAATTTCAAGTAGGCTATATTTACATACAACTAACCTGTCAGTCGAGTCTTTTATACAGGTTTTGTAATGAAAACTAGTCTAAAATTAAGAAACCCTTAGAAAACAGTAAACATTGAGTTTACATGTGATTCATTTAAAATACTTGTTATTGGAATAATAATTGTTCCAATATCCAAATACGATACTAAATCCCAACAAAAAAAAGGGTTTCTATTTGTAACATGCTGTCTTTGAACAAGACAAACATTTGCTGATTAAAGGTTAGCCAATACAAACATATTTATAGAAAACAGCTGACAATGAATAGAAAGGACCAATGAAAGCAAAACGCATTGAGTATTCAAGAATATTAAGTAGAAGTTAGTCCGACATATAACGAGGGGTTCTGTTAAATAAAGCGTCCACCATTTACCGAATCTTAAAAACACGGGTTGATAATTAAAAATGTTTTCTGACAAAAAAATTATGCAAGAACAAATTTTAAACCAAGCACGGCAACTTTCATTTTACAATGATCTTTCCTCTCTGTGTGCACGCGTTTGTATATGAGAGAGAGAGCTCGCGCAGCACTGAGACAAAGGTATGTTACCAATGTATTAAACTGCACATTAACATTTATAGACTCTATAATATAAATATTATTATACCTCACAGAGGTAATATGAATGTTTAGACAATTTTTTTTGGCCTGTTTTGGACAAATTATGAAGAGTTTACTATAGAAGAGTTTACTATGAAATAGCCACTATGTGAAGGGCTACATCAATGAAGCTTTTGTTCACAACGAATGATAAAAAGTCAGCTTTGCATCACAGCAATAAATTCTATTTTAATTAAATCATATTCATATTTATATTATATTTTACAAATGCAGGTTTGATGAGCATGAAACGTCTTTCAAAAACATTTAAAATAGTAATGTGTCCAATCTTTTGACTGATACTGTATATAATTTAAAATATAATAGGCCTATACAAAATTTTCTTCAAATGATGTGCATGCATCAGATCACAAAAATTATGTTTTCTGTTAAAAGTGGACATTATATTAAAGTTAATATAATAGTTGATGGTCTTTCTCCCTCAAATTCCTGACTAAAAGTCTCATTATGTGGGTCTTTGTCTCCTCAGGCGCAAATCACAGCATTATTCAGGATTATTCACACCTCCACACATACTGTCTTTCTAAACAAAATATCGTACAAAATTTAAATCAATATATGTTATCATGTGAATGAGTAGGCATGGTGATTTTCACATCATTTTGAAGCAAAAATTCTACTTTTTATATAAAAATTCAACCCTAGTTTTTGGAGTTGTTTAATTAAAACTCTTCCTGCTCTACATACTTTAGTTTATCCAGTCTGTAGTTTGGATCCTTCAATTTGTCATTGAGCAGCTTAACTCCTGAATCTCCTGGGTGATTGTAGCTCAGATCCAGCTCTTGCAGGTGTGAGGGGTTTGAAGTTAGTGCTGAAGACAGATAACCACAGCCTTCCTCTGTCATCATACAGCCAGACAATCTACAAAGACACACAGTAATAGTCCACATTACATTAGTTTGGCAATCAGATTAGTTACTATCACACACTGACCTGTGCTGTTTGTATTTGCAACTTTTATTTTCTGTAGATTCAGTCACAAAAGTAACAAAAAAGTGTCTATGGGAGTGTACCAGATTAAAAGTATTAAGTCATCAGACACATTTATACTTATTTGTATTATAGAAATTGTAGTTGTTAATAAATTCTTTGTTTCCCTAATGTTACGTGCTGCGTGTGTTTCGGATGTTTTTTTTTTCCCCTGCCTCTGCTTTCTGTCCTCTCTTTGTGCTGTCTTGCTCTCAGGTCTCCGATGATTGGAGTAGGCGACTGTCACTCTCTATCAAGAGGTCGTAGCTGCAGCCAATCAAGTGCCGCCTTGGTGTTTAAAAGTCTTCTGGCGTGTACTGATCAGGAGTGCAGTGTGTGTGTGTGTTGTAACGAAATGTAGCGGTTATTAATCAATTTATGGATGAAATATGAATATAATAATTCATAAGGTTATGAATAAATTATGATTCATATATCGACCCAATGGGGAATTAAACATATATTGTGAATCAATTACAACGAATTATAATCAATTACATATATGATTAGTTCTGGTTTAATAATTATTTAGAGAAACTGCTCGTTTGTCCAGCAAACTAAGTCCCTCACAGAATATTATAAACGGAGTTATTCTCTGGCCATGAAAATAACTAAAGCATAAAGCGATCGAAAAAAACGTTAAAGTGACTTGGGTTTTCCGCTGAAAGAACAAACAGAACAATCGAGCATGAATAACGTTTTAATATATGCAAACTACGAATACAGAGGTTATACATCTAAATATATATACAAGAAAATACACACCTATGTACAAGAATAGAAGTATAGAAGGAAAGAGAGAAGGCAAGTAGCAAACTCACAACCAGTCCTAAGCCAGCACGGAAATCAGTTTCATCATCTAAGATTGAGAAACGGCAGTATACTTGCATTGGTTGCGTGTGTCGAATTTCAGGTTAGCGCTGGTGCAGTTCGTTGGCTTCCTCCGTTCAGCGGGAAGGTTTGAACTGAGGACGAGAGTGAGTTTCGCTGGAAGATGGCGATCCCGAAGCTGAGCGCGATGACAGTGCGTGGTCACCGGAGGGGTCCGGGAAAAACGTGCACGAGATGCTCGTGAGACAATCGGGAGAGAACACACAAGAAATTGTGCGTCTTTGCTTTTATGACAGATAAGCCGACACACCTCCTTGAGGTGGGGTAGCCAATAACATGGGTGCAAAGTTGGCGGGAAAGCTTTTCCTTTGTTTGGCCTCACGACTTAATCTGCATGATTTATGACTCTCAGATCAGATCTCCAAATGGAGTGCGTTCTTCACAGTATCATTAAACACATAGAAAAATGCATTTATCAGCGGTGTGACATATCTCAGTGAATAGCTCGTGTCCGGAGCTTTACGGAGAGACCAAACTCGATAGGTCAGAAAGGCATAGGAGAGAAGTTATGGTTTACAGACAAAATTATATCGTTAAAATGCACACTAGCACAAATACACTCATTTAAACACTAGGAAACATGCATAGGCCCTAAAAATATATGAAATATATATTTCAGCATAGTGGTAGTTTACAAATACAGTTGAAAATGTATGATTGTGTGTTTCTGTGTCTGTCTGTGTGTGTGTTTTTGTGTGTCCCTGTGTGTGTGGGGTGTTGGAATGTGGATCTGGTCAGTCTCTGGGGGGTTTTACAACCCAGTCCAGCATGCTAAAAGCGTTCTGAACATTCCAAAGTTTATTGATTATCCTGATACGTGTGCATACGCTACAGTGTATATATATATATATATAATATATATATATATATATATATATATATATATATATATATATAATATATATATATATATGTATGTCAGGCGTTTAAGTTAGAGCCTGTCATAACTTGTCTCTTTTGTTATTCGGCGTGAATTCAACATTTGCCTTTGTACTATGTGAAATGTTGACGGTTAAGAGTAACTTACTACCTTTTGGGGAAACAGAACAGGTAAGCAGGTCGCGCGACATACATACTGCCCGTAGAGATTTAATGTTATATACAACAGGTAAGAGGTGAGCGCCCTTTCTGTATTTCTGTTTTTTATTTAGAGTAGTTTCAGTTAAGGCGTCGGATGCGCCGAAGATTTCGGTTTTGCTTTCTGCATTTTTCTTTGGTTAGCCAGTTTAGAGGATTTTGGGGACTTAGTTTATGAATTATTTTGTTTTATTATTTTCTTTAATTTGGCGCCACCATAGTTTTTTTCCCCATTAGTTAATTGTATTTTCCTTTCTTTATCTCTTTCCAAACTACATTGTAAGATGTAAGATGACGCACTCACATGTTGTCTAGTGGATTCGGCTTTTTGAAATAATAAATCCATTGATTATAAATGCTTTTGGTGTCTGGTCTTTTCAACTGCCCGCTCCGTTATAGCAATATAATATCTAAATGTTACGTTCTAACCCAAGACCGTTTTAAAAGTTCGTAACATTTAATGGGGGCTCGTCCGGGATAATATTTCCCATGATTAAATATTGCTGGAGTGGGAAGTAGAATGGCCAAGGCTCTTTCGTAATTTGTTTGTAGGGCGTGACTGGTTAACCGGGTTTGTTTCGGCGTGGTAACGGCCGATTTTGACTTAGGGAATTTCGTTTAAACGCCGTCTGTTGAACAGCTTAACAAGTGCAGAAAAGATGATTTACTATGTATTGCTGCCCATTATAAAATTGCGGTTACGAAGCAACAGCTTAAGAGAGATATAAAGAGCATTATCATACAAAGGTTAGTGGAACTGTGTGTTTTGGTTTTGCCTGCTGGAACAGAGGATTCTCTTGGCACCGACGTTCACTCACATGTGTCTGGTGATGAGTAGCAAGGTGGAATGGCTGAGGTGGAGGGGTATGAGACCAAGGCTGTTCTGCGGCCCTTTGAACCTTTTTCTCCGATCTCTGTTGGGTCTGGAGGTGATGCCCAGTTGAAAGTTCGCTTGGCGCGTGTCCAAATGGAAGCGCAAGAACGGGCAGAGAGTCGTCGGGCTGAGATGAATTTGCGTCTTGAAGTTTGCAGGTTAGAAATTGAGGCGGATAAGCAGATTAAACTGCGTGAACTTGAGCTAAACGCAGCTAAAAATTCACCTGTCCCTGTTGTTCCACCGGTGCAGACTGCTGGTGCTCCATCGGGGGCTGGGTTAGCAGCAACCACCTTTAACGTGAGTAAGCATATCTCTCTCGTACCGCAATTTCGAGAAGCAGAAGTCGACTCATATTTTGGTGTGTTTGAGCGTATTGCGTCCGCACTAAATTGGTCTAGGGAAGTGTGGCCTTTACTGTTGCAGTGCAAATTAACTGGTAAGGCTCAGGAGGTGTGTGCAACTCTATCTTTAGAAGACAGTTTAAATTACGACATGATGAAAGCTGCAATCTTGCACGCTTATGAGTTAGTACCAGAAGCTTATAGGCAGTGATTTAGAGGCCACAAGAAAAATTCCTGTCAATTGTTCGTTGAATTCGCCAGAGAGAAAGGTGTTTTATTTGACAAGTGGTGCGTGTCGAGTAAAGTCACAGATTTTAAGACACTACGAGAATTTATTCTTTTAGAAGAATTTAAGAACTGTATTCCCGAACGTGTCGTTGTATACTTAAATGAAAAAAAGATGACCGCCTTATCTCAAGCTTCTGTCTTTGCAGATTAAATCGTGCTAACACATAAGAATGTATTTACCACCGTCCGTTCTGATAAACCCACGTCCGTTCCTCCGAATAACCAGTCACGACCAAAAGCAGGTGCTCCGAAGCCAAAGGAAGATCGGGAATGCTTTTATTGTCATAAGTCTGGTCATTTAATTGCTGACTGTTCCGTGCTGAAACGAAAGCAGCAGGGATCTGCAACCAAGAGCGTTGGTTTTGTGAAGGCTGTTGACGTTGACAATGCTGAGTGTGATGGTAAGCCAGATTTTAGTTACGAACCGTTCCTGATGGAAGGGTTAATTTCCATTACGGGTAAGTCTACAGATCAGGTGAGAATTAAAATGCTCCGCGACACTGGTACTACTCAATCCTTTGTGGTTGCAGGTGTACTGCCGTTCTCTGAGCAGACTTCTTGTGGATCATAACCCCCTAGTGTTTTTGTTGCGTATGTACAATCAGAATCAACGCTTAATGCGTTGGTCCCTAATTGTACAGAGTTACAACTTGGTCATAAAGCACAAGAGAGGTGCGGAGAATGTGTTCGCTGATGCCCTCTCTAGGGTGTAATTGTGTTACCTGTTTATTGCTGAAATAACAAATATATGCAATTTCATATAGTTTGTTCTTGTGGGCGGGAGTGTTACGTGCTGCGCGTGTTTCGGATATGTATGTATGTATGTCAGGTGTTTAAGTTAGAGCCTGTCATAACTTGTCTCTTTTGTTATTCGGCGTGAATTCAACATTTGCCTTTGTACTATGTGAAATGTTGAGAGTGAAGAGTAACTTACTACCTTTTGGGGAAACAGAACAGGTAAGCAGGTCGCGCGACATACATACTGCCCGTAGAGATTTAATGTTATATACAACAGGTAAGAGGTGAGTGCCCTTTCTGTATTTCTGTTTTTTATTTAGAGTAGTTTCAGTTAAGGCGTTGGATGCACCGAAGATTTTGGTTTTGCTTTCTGCATTTTTCTTTGGTTAGCCAGCTTAGAGGATTTTGGGGACTTAGTTTATGAATTATTTTGTTTTATTCTTTTCTTCAATTTGGCGCCACCATAGTTCTTTTCCCCATTAGTTAATTGTATTTTCCTTTCTTTATCTCTTTCCAAACTACATTGTAAGATAGCGCACTCACATTGGCTTCGGCTTTTTGAAATAATAAATCCATTGATTATAAATGCTTTTGGTGTCTGGTCTTTTCTGCTGCCTGCTCCGTTATAGCAATATAATATCTAAATGTTACGTTCTAACCCTAGACCCTTTTAAAAGTTCATAACACCTAAAATATCTTCAAATACTAAATTTAAAATAACTAAAGCTTATATTTTAACATAACAGCTTATATTTTTAACATAGCATATATTTTAACAGAAAACCTCAGCGAGCTAATGACAATAAAACACCAGCGACTTAATTGTTGAGAAGATTTATAAAAAATTCTCATTACGAAATTGGGAAAATGTTTTGCACAAGTTGGATTTTCAGAACCATGTTATGAGTGGCCTAAACTCACTTGCAGGAGTTCATGTGGAGTCGCATTTACTGCAGTAGATTCAAACTCAGCTCCTGGAGGGCCACTGCCCTGCTGAGCTTAGCTCCACCCTAATTAAGCATATCTGATCTAGCTAATCAAAGTCATCAGGATTACTAGAAACTTCCAGGTTGGTGTTTTGGAGCTGGCTAGATCTAAACTTCTTCGTACGCCATTAATGTGGTTACCTGGATTTGATCAGTGGTGGACAGTAACGAAGTAAATGTAATTTGTTACTGTACTTAAGTAGCTTTTTTGCGTATCTGTACTTTACTGAAGTATTTCAATTTGGGGAGACTTTTACTTTAACTCCACTACATTTCAAGGTCAAATATCTTACTTTTTACTCTATTACATTCTCAAAATCAGTCGTTCCTTTTTATTTATGAGTGGATAAAAACTTAACTGGTCAAACGAGCCACCAATCACAGCACGCGTTTAGTTTTGAACTTGTTTTACTTGCCCCTGTTGGCTCCTTGGCAACAGCGCAAATATAGGGTTCAACATGAGTGACGTGACATCACGTCAATGCAACAGGCATAACATTGAGCGCCAGTGTCCTGATAAATGATGGAAGAAACTAACGTTACTGACTCTAACATGCCACAACACCCATGGCCTTATTTACGCACTTTTTTTTAAATTATTGAAAAGAAGAACGAGTCCTTCATTTTTAAGTGCCTTCTCTGCCTGCCTCGGCCCTGTACAATTTCGTCATACAAGAATTCTCCTTCCAATCTAAGGAAACACGTAGAGGTAAGCCATTTTCATTTCACATTTTTTTTTAACGAGAAATTTAACAATAGCTTGCAGAAAACTGTTTTATTGTGTTTGATAAAATATAGACATGTGACGTCACGTCACCATGGACATTGTACACGTCGTCAGCTAAGTTAGCTGTTTCACCATATTTCATAGTATTTGTTTTTGAAACTTTTCAAGCTGAGGGCTCTGATATTGTGAAATTAGATGCAATGTTATGTTGGAATATAAATTCTATTTTAAATAGTTTTACATGCAGCGTATTCAATTCCATTTAGCATTTTTCACAATACATATAGTTTCGAAGGACCTTTACAGAAAGTATGTCTACATTACAATTTAAAGTGATCTGTTATCAGAGGTGACTGTGTCCAAGTTATCTATGTCAGAAATTTACAGTTCTAAGATTATAAAAATCATGCTGTTATTAGCTAACATCTTATTTTAATTTAAAGTAAACAATGAGCTAATTAAAGTAATTATTACAAGTTGGGAACATAATGATTACATTATATGAAAATTTAGCATTGGTGCATGTATGATGCTAAAACAGTTGACTGGTGGAGTGCTCCTTTTTAACAGTGATTGTTATTTTCAAAAGTTCAGCTTCCAAAGACTGTGATCTAACTAAGCCTATTCTGAAAATAATGTACACTGTAGCATACATCTATGACATGCTAAAAGCACATGAAATGCTTATTTTATTTAATCAAATAGAGGAGACTGATCTCTGGTTTAACTTAATGTTTTGAATGTTTCCTTTTTGCAGAGAAAACATGGTAGCCACATGCAGAGATATATTGCCCTAACAGCGCCAAGGAAAAGAAAAATGGAGAGCGAGGAGGCTCCTTCAACCTCCAGACAGTTGAAGTTGAGAGAAACCAAGCTAGTCACACAGAAGAATGTTGATCATGCAGTGTTGAATTTTGTGATCCAGAGTCTACAACCCTTTAGTGTGGTGGACCAGCCATCATTTCAAGCTTTCTTGCATGAACTTCAGCCTAACGCCTCTCTCATGTCAAGGACCACTCTGCGACGTAAGATGGATGAGGCAGTACTTGAAATGAAGAAAAATCTAAAAAAAGCAATGTCAGGGATCAATTTCATAGCATCGACAACAGATTGTTGGAGTTCAAGGAGAAGAGGTTTCATCTGTGTCACTGGCCACTGGGTTGATCCTAACAGTCTGGAGAGGTGCTCAGTAGCACTAGCATGCAGGCAGCTCAAAGGTTCGCACACTTTTAATGTTTTGGCTTGCACACTAAATGAAATACATTCTGAATTCGGCATACAGAATAAGGTTGTTCGAACTACTACGGACAATGGGTCAAATTTTTTAAAGGCATTTCGGATATATGGACAGCAAGATGATAACAATAACTCTGCTTCAGGTGAGGCTGAAGATGATGAGATCAGTGACGAGATGTGTGGTGATGATGTGGACGTGGATGTAGATGGTGTTGAGGTGGACTTTGTAGAGGTCACAGCTGTTTTAGATGAAGATGATGGCTTACAATTCCAACTTCCGAAACATCATCGATGTGCCTCAGAACGCTGCTGCCAGGATTCTGAGCAGAACCAGAAAACATGAACACATCACACCAGTCCTCAGGTCCTTGCACTGGCTTCCAGTTGCATTTAGAATTGATTTTAAAGTACTGTTACTTGTTTATAAATCACTCAATGGCCTAGGACCTCAATACATTGCAGATATGCTCATAGAATATAAACCTAACAGATCACTCAGATCATGAGGATCAAGTCATTTAGAAATACCCAGGGTTCACTCAAAGCAAGGAGAGTCTGCTTTTAGCTGTTACGCCAGCCGCAGCTGGAACCAGCTTCCAGAAGAGATCAGGTGTGCTCCAACAGTAGCCACATTCAAATCCAGACTCAAAACACATCTTTTTACCTATGCATTTAACAATAGCTTGCAGAAAACTGTTTTATTGTGTTTGATAAAATATAGACATGTGACGTCACGTCACCATGGACATTGTACACGTCGTCAGCTAAGTTAGCTGTTTCACCATATTTCATAGTATTTGTTTTTGAAACTTTTCAAGCTGAGGGCTCTGATATTGTGAAATTAGATGCAATGTTATGTTGGAATATAAATTCTATTTTAAATAGTTTTACATGCAGCGTATTCAATTCCATTTAGCATTTTTCACAATACATATAGTTACATATAGATCAGGTGTGCTCCAACAGTAGCCACATTCAAATCCAGACTCAAAACACATCTTTTTATCTATGCATTTGCTGATTGAGCACTGTGCTATGTCCGAACTGTTTGCACTTTATTTTATACGTATTATCTTTTTATTCTTTTAATTCCTTTTCCTGTTTTTATTTCATTTTTAATGTATTTTATATCTTTTATGTATCATCTTGTTATTCTGACTTTTAATGCATTTTAAATATTGCTGTCTGGTTGAAAGAGCTCGGAGAATTAGGAAGAAAGTGATTAGGTTAAAATTTGGTAAATTTGACAAACCATGGGGAAATTTAAGCTGTGGTGCATGGTTAAGATATCTCTGGATTACAGTCAGGACACTTTCCAAAGGGGAAATTTGAACTGCGTTCCATAGGTAAGATATCTCCGGAAGGGGGATTAGGGCTGTGTGGTGTAGTTTGAGGAGTCTTGGAAAAAGGGGAGATTGAAACTATGTTTATCAGTTTGAAGTGCCTTAACAGGTAGCAGTCCTGTTGGATGAGGAAGATCCATTCTGATCCGCTCTGATGAATGGATCCGTTTAGATCCAACTCTGATGGACGACAACAACAACAAACTCCCTGAGACTTACTAGCTCTTCCATCCAGATAGCAAAATTCTCTGTTTTTACTGTTATTTCTATTCCTTATGTTCTATTTTTATTATTCTTTTTATGTAAAGCACTTTGAATTACCATTGTGTATGAAATGTGCTATACAAATAAAATTGCCTTGCCTTGCCTGCCATTTATTAAACTTGGTTTCCACAGTGGATGCAGCAAAAGCCTGTTCAAATGAAGCCTACAAGAAGCTGTCCCAATCAGCATTCGCTAAGTGTTATGCACTATGGAATAAGTGTGGCAGATCTGCTGCTGCTGCAGAGATTATAGAAGACACTTGCAAAATTCAGCTGATCCGCCCCAACGCAACAAGGTGGAATTCCTTATTTCTCGCCATTGAGAGAATTCTTCGTATAATTAAAGATCAGGGAGAGGGGGCTATCAGAACCGTCTGCACTTCATTCAAGTTGCCAATGTAAGTGCTGGTTTTTTTTGTTTGTTTGTTTTTTCTTCCATTTCTTTAAATTCATGTTCCAGTAAAGATAATGGTAAACACCATGTTTTTTTTTGTTTTTTAACTCATTACTTTGAATAGTTGTTTGACTACTCCATGCTCAGTAAGGATTGGATAGGAGTAGATACTGGGAGAAGTACAAGAATTTATGACTCTTGAGGGCCTAGTAATTCCACTGTTTGTAAAATGACACACACATGTAATGACATGAAATTATTAATTGTTGTTGTTTCAATGTGTGATAGGCTAAGTCCAGTTGAATTTGCCTTTCTGGAGGAGTATGCCAGGACCATGAGCCCCGTTGCCAAAGCCCTCAACATTCTTCAGGCTGAAATCGATGTCCAGATGGGATGGCTTCTGCCTACTCTGACCCTCCTCATCTCAAAACTTGACCGAATTGGCATTACCTCCAGGTACTGCAAACCTCTGGTTGGTGCCCTACAAGAAGGCCTGCAGCAGCGGTTTGGAAACATGCTGGTAGAGCCAGAGTTTATTGCGGCTGCAATACTTGTCCCGAAATTTAAAACATCCTTGACATCGGATGAAAGCATTGTCAAACTAGGTAAGATTATTTTATTTTTATTTTTAAAAGTGTCATTAGTTAAAGATTCTGAGAAACTGAGCCAAATGTTTTTTTTTTGTTTTTTTTTTAAGATATCCAACTAAAATGTTATCTTGACATTCTCAATTTGTTTAGGTTTGTTTAAATACTGTTCTTTTGACATTTTAATATTGGAGAAATGTGTGATTATAGTAAAGTTTTGATTCTTAGCATCTATGCGAATGTCATTTCAGGCCTGGACTACATCAAGGACCATCTGGAGGAAGAGACTTTGAATCAGCCGCCAGCTGATGGTTCCAGTGGCTCTGAGGAAGAGGACTTCTTTGCGAGCATGAAGCCTACTCATGGTCAGGAAGGTATCAAGCAGTTAGATGGCTACCTTGCCTGCAAAGCTGATGACAAAGACATTCTCAAGTCCTTCCCATCAGTCTGTAAGTTGTCTTTGAAGCTCAATACTGCTTTACCTGCCTCTGCAGCTTGTGAACGTCTTTTCAGCACAGCAGGGCTTATTTTCAGTCCCAGGAGGGCAAGAATGGACTCACACAACTTTGAGAATCAGCTCCTTCTCAAGCTGAATAAAAGATATTGCCACTTTAGTTAGATCTTCAGTGCCATAATGTACTAGCATGCTCACCAAAAGTACACTTAATGGAATACTGATTAATAATGTTTACTGCCACAACTATTGTTCATTGCCATTTGAAGCTTGTTATTTTAGTATGTCACTTGTGATGACAGGTTATGTAATTTGTTTTGAGATTTTCACACTATGCTGAGGTCACCTTAGTTGATATATTTTATTTATTTATTTTATTTACTTTTTTTACCAAGTATCTCCAGGTTTCATGTGAAGCAGTATAGAGTTAATAATACACAAATACTGACAATTACATGTAAAAGCATTACTAAATATTGTTCCTGACTGTGTGGGGAAATTCATAACTGAAATAATATTATATACACTACTATATGCAGTTGTGACTGGCAAGTGCATTTCTTCTGATCACAAACACTAGTTCCTATTACAGTGAATCTGATATGGCCATACACAGAAACATTCAGATATGATATAGTAAAGGAAAACTCATGTTAACCTGTGTTTTGCAAGTTTAAGTTTAAATAAAAACTTGGATAACTGTTACAAATAAATGTTAAACTGAAACTACCTGCTCTCAAGTCCTGTTATTTCATTTAGTTCTAAAGGATTTTTTTGTGCTTATGAAATTTTTTTATAGACATTAGTGTCTGACTAATTAATGTCATTTTATTAATAGATTGGTGTGTCAAGAGTGACATTAGAGTCTTTATGTAGACTGAGTTAAGCAAGAGTCTTGTGACAAAAATGATAATAGGACATTATAGCCATAAAAAAGCATTGTACTTGGATACTTAAGTATATTTAAAGACAAATACTTTTGTACTTTCACTCAAGTGAATGTTTAAAGGCAGAACTTCTACTTTTACTTGAGTAATATTTTACCTTGGGTATCTATACTTTAACTCAAGTACATTGGTATGTGTACTTCGTCCACCATTGGATTTGATTGATTGAAGATTTGGCATGATCTTGGATTGTTCGGTTCTCTGACACTCATCCTGGACTTGCTGCCATAGCAACAGGTCCGTAAGCTTACAGCTTACAGTGAGCAGGCTTATTTCATGTAAACAGGATTAGATTGCATCTTTTTAAGTGGAATTGATACTTAAGATCTGTTCCAGCCACTGTTAATTTATTTCAAGAGTACTCTACTTATCCAGGGACAATAATTTACAGTTGTGTTCAAAATTATTCAACCCCCAATGCTGTAAATGGTTTTAGGGAATTTAGTGTACATTTGTAATTGTGTTCAGAATGAAATCCTACAAGGACTTCTTAAAGAACCATATGCAACTAAAATGACATCAATTAGTTTTGTAATACAGTAGTAAATGTTTCTTTTGTGAATTCTTCATTGACACAATTATTCAACCCCTTAAAGACTACCACTCTGAAGAACAGAGGTTCATTGAAGTGTTTTCAATGAGGTATAGAAAACACCTGTGGATGTCAGGGAGCAGCAATAAAGCCTAATGAGCACCAATTAGGCAGCTTTAAAATGACTGTGATACTCAGCTCCTTCTAGACATTTACTGGTGTGGTTACAAACATGGTGAAGTCAAGAGAATGGTCCAGGAAGACAAGAGAACAGGTGATTACTCTTCACAGGAAGGGCAATGGCTATAAGAAGATTGCAAAGATGTTAAACATACCAAGAGACACCATAGGAAGCATCATTCGTAAATTCAAGGCAAAGGGCACTGTTGAAACGCTACCTGGTCGTGGCAGAAAGAAGATGCTGACTTCGACTGCTGTGCGCTACCTGAAGCATAGAGTGGAGAAAAGTCCCCGTGTGACTGCTGAGGAACTAAGAAAAGATTTGTCAGATGTGGGTACTGAAGTTTCTGCTCAGACAATACGGCGCACCCTGCGTAATGAAGGCCTCCATGCCAGAACTCCCAGGCGCACCCCCTTGCTGTCTCCAAAGAATAAGAAGAGTCGACTGCAGTATGCCAAAAGTCATGTGGACAAACCACAGAAGTTTTGGGATAGTGTTCTGTGGACTGATGAAACAAAATTAGAACTGTTTGGGCCCATGGATCAACGCTATGTTTGGAGGAGGAAGAACAAGGCCTATGAAGAAAAGAACACCTTGCCTACTGTGAAGCATGGCAGGGGTCAATCATGCTTTGGGGCTGTTTTGCTTCTGCAGGTACTGGGAAGCTTCAGCGTGTGCAAGGTACCATGAATTCTCTTCAGTACCAGGAGATATTGGATGACAATGTGATGCAGTCCGTCACAAACCTGAGGCTTGGGAGACGTTGGACCTTTCAACAGGACAATGATCCCAAGCATACCTCCAAGTCCACTAGAGCATGGTTGCAGATTAAAGGCTGGAACATTTTGAAGTGGCCATCGCAGTCACCAGACTTAAATCCGATTGAGAACCTCTGGTGGGACTTAAAGAAAGCAGTTGCAGTGCGCAAGCCTAAGAATGTGACTGAACTGGAGGCTTTTGCCCATGATGAATGGGCGAAGATACCCGTAGATCACTGCAAGACACTTGTGTCAAGCTATGCTTCACGTTTAAAAGCTGTTATAACTGTAAAAGGACGTTGTACTAAGTACTAAGATTGAATGTCACTTGGAGGTTAAATAAAACTGATAATGATGTGAGCTCAGAAAAGACATTTGTGGTTATTTCATTATAAATGTTATGTTATATTTGTCTGACCTACACGTGCCTCTTTGATTTAATTGTAAGCAGGATGACTGAATGATCAAAATCAATGTCAAACCGACCAAAACAATCAATTTCAGTGGGGGTTGAATAATTTTGAACACAACTGTAAAATGGTAATAATTTACAAAGTAATTTGAAAATAATATTATAATGTTGTGTAGTCTATAACACCATAGACAGCCAGTTTTACTCATTGAAAGATTTATTTGTGATGGAATAATTACACTACAGTTGTATTTTATGTACAGTTATTCTGAGCTGTGCATTAATTAATTAATTAACAACACAGAAGGGTCGGAGACAGGAATTGATACCGGCAGAGTGAAACAGCAGTGCAGGTGAGTATAAATGAAGCAATGGTGATGACTGACTGAAGTGCAGATGAGTAATACTGTCCTTTTTGTGGTTGTAAAAGTGAAGATCTTGAATGGCGCTGAAGGAGTTTGACGTAGGAGACAGAGAACACTCACACACAGCCTGGAATACACACGAGGAGAACGGGAGATGCTGAAGACAGGTAAGCAGATCGCTAGGAGTCCTTGAGTTTAAATGCAAACGAGACCGGACAATGTGGTGGTGTGTGTGAGTGCTCTTTATGCTGGTGTTGATGAAGTGCAGGTGTCGGGGGAGCGGTGGAGTGACAAAGGTCTGCTGTCATCCTGCGTCTGCGCAGAGCCCGCTGCAGTTGGTGGTGTGCAGAGTCCCAGACCCTCTCGCTCTCTCGGAACCAGTAGTCGACTGCTGGAACTTTCAATGGTTCCCCGGTCCAGGGGAACATTGGGAGTTGGTAACAGAGTGCACACTGGAATGGGGTGAGTCCAATCTATTTTTCGAAGGAGGAAGATTCGCTGGCCCGTGATTGGCCCAGTTGCCTCCTTTATGCATTTTCCCCTATCGCTCTGATCCCTCAGGTCATCAGACGAGTCAGGGAAGACAAGCACAGAGTCCTCCTTGTGGCCCCACTCTGAAGGAGCCAAATTTGGTCCTCGGAGCTGTTCAGGCTGTTCGATCCCCCTGAGACAGGACCTCCTCTCTCAGGCAAACAGGACGATCTGGCATCCCCAGCCAGAACTCTGGGCTCTGCACCTCTGGTCCCTTTATGGGAGCCTCTAAACCTCCCAGGGAACGTGCTAAATACCATCTCTCAGGCAAGAGCCCCGTCCACGAGACGCCTCTACGCCCAGAAATGGTCGGTCTTTGTTGACTGGTGCTCTGCACGCAACATAGACCCTGTGGAGTGTGACGTATCACAGATACTGTCTTTCGTCTAGGAGCATTTAGATATGGGTCGCACCCCTTCAACGCTCAAGGTTTACGTAGCAGCCATGGCAGTGTTTCACGCTCCTATCGCTGGCCAGTCAATGGGATGAAACAGCCTTGTGGTGCGTTTCTTGAGAGGTTCTTGAATCCACCTCGTCCTCTCACCGTTCCCACCTGAGACCTCTCTTTGGTCTTCAGAGCTCTCAAAGGGCCCCCCTTTAAGCCACTGCATTCAGCTGACCTCAGGCCCCTGATGCTCAAAAAACGCTCTGCTACTTGCACTAGCATCGGTCAAGCGTGTTGGCAACTTGCAGGCCCTCTCTGTGAGCCCTGTATGCCTTGAGTTCAGGCTCAACGACTCCAAAGTCGTCTTAAAACCTAGGCATGGCTACGTTCCTAAGGTGCTCGCGACTCCATTCAGAGCACAGGTCATTTCTCTCTCAGCGCTTCCTCCCTCGTCGGACGAGCGAGAGCTGGAATTACTCTGCCCTGTCAGGGCATTGAGGACCTACGTTGAGCGATCACAGCCTTTCCGGCAATCAGATCAGCTCTTTATCTGCTTTGGCGGCCGCACCAAAGGGTCTTCGGTCTCAAAGCAACGTCTTTCACGTTGGATAGTTGACGCTGTTGCTCTTGCTACTCCTCTATGGGCTATAACTTCCCCATAGGAGTTAGAGCCCACTCCACTAGAGGAATGGCTTCCTCTTGGGCCTGGTCCAGTGGAGTTTCTATTAAAGACATCTGTGAGGCGGCCAGCTGGTCCTCGCCGTCCACTTTTGTCAGATTTTATAATTTGGATATCCCGACCTTACAAGCTCGGGTCCTCTCGGTATGATACAGCGGCCTCTATCGAGCTCCGCCTCATGCCACTTTGGGAGTTAGCTCCCCTTTTGCAAGTGTAACACATGGGTTCGACGGCTCCGGCCCTCTCACTTGTCCGTTGGTTCCCTCGCGGACATTGGTTCAAAAAGTTTTCAAGTTTGAACCAATGGCCGTGCAGTTACACTGCACTATTGAAAAAGGCTTCAGCAGCTGGGAAAAAGGAGACCTTTCCTCTATACGCAGTACTCGTTCCGTATCTCAGGGAACCGAGGTTACGTTAATACGTTATTTTTCACATAAATCTAGTCAGCTCACTCATTGCTCATACTCTCTAAAATGTTTGAATTAAATCTCCAATACAATATCAGAGGTTAAAGATGTCATTAGAGCTCTTAGAGTTATGTCTATGCTCTTGTTACCAGATGTAATCCCTAACGTTTGGTGCTGAGATTCTTCAGGATAAGGCCTTGATGCCATGAAGACGGTGAGTTTCCCCAATAGCTGCCACTATCCCAGATCAAGAGACTGAACACAACAGGCTTCAATCTGTATTAATAAATTATGATAGGTATAATGTTACATTATTAGCCTGGAAAATATGCTAATTTGACTAGAAACA
Organism: Chanodichthys erythropterus; assembly: GCF_024489055.1. Lineage (NCBI taxonomy): Eukaryota > Metazoa > Chordata > Actinopteri > Cypriniformes > Xenocyprididae > Chanodichthys > Chanodichthys erythropterus. Next base: position 31,746,935 of record NC_090228.1, on the reverse strand, counting down.
TCAGAGACTGGAAAGGTAAAGCTAATATTAAGTAAACATTTTTAAGCAAGTTTATTAACAAGATCTTTTAAAAACATAATTAATTTATTATAAAATTACTCACTATGAAAATAGTTTTATCATGTTATGTGTCTTATGTTTTTCATTACAGCACATCACTGTCATCATATTTATCCAAATGAGGTTTGTAAATGCATGAATTCTTTATTTTTTACATTAATCATTAATTCTGTATAAAATTACATATAGAAGAAAATGTGACAAAGGCCTCTCACAAAATGCCATATTAAAGGAATATTCAGAGTGCAAGTCAAAACTGTTTCTTTTGAGCAATATTATACTACAAATATCGTCTATTGAGCTAAAGTTAAATTGAACCTGGAATGTTAATTTGTGTTACCAGATGTGATACTTTGTAATGGGCATGTACAATGGATTTTGAACTATGCTGTTTTTATTTCAGGGTCTCTGGGATCCCCAGCTGAAGGCATGAAGATATCAGATGTTGGCCTGGACAGATGTACCAACAGTACACCACACCGACCTCTGCTTTTGCATGGATGGCTGATTACTACCATGTTCTGTGAGGGTATTACTATAGCAAAACTGAGCACCTGTGACAGTGAGATTTGTAGTTGTTAAGAATAGTCACACATCAGGACACTTAGTCAGAGAAAAAGTTTTTTTTAGAAGTTGCAAACTTTTCTCTCTCTTTCTATCTTACAAACAACACAACAGTTAAACCTTTTCAAATTATTTTCTGCTGGTGCACAAGTCCTATTCTACAAATCAGAAATTAAGATGTTCATATACACACATTTATGCTGTGGACACATGACTTTGAGCATGCAAAATTTCTTCAGACACTGTAACCGGCGTGATATGATGACACACTTTGAGTCTTTTTTATAAACATGAATTCAACATTTAACAAGCAGTATATTCAAAATATACAATCTACTTGACTTTACTACATTTGTTTTTTTTTTTTTATTCAACCAAGAGGTCACACCTCCGTGTATCAATTTGGTACTCTTTACACATATTCGCATGATGTTGTGTTGTGTTTGTGAGAGAGAAAAGAAAACTACAAGTTTGCAAATTTTCTCTGTGACTTTACTGAAATATTTTCTACAGACTCCACTGTCATAGATGCTCAGTTTTGCTATAGTAATACTAGATATTATACAGCACATGCATAATTTGAGTCAATATTCTGAATTTTTTTTACCAATGACAAACCTCATCTATCTTATCTATCTATATTATCAATACATAAACAAGTGATATTTAATTGTTAACAATGGTCTTTAATTTTCCAGCTTCTCTAGCATTGCATCCTTCTCATGGGCATTTCATAACTTTTCAATGTGGGTTAAACATTTTTTCTTTTCTTTTTTTGGCCCATAATATGTTGGGTTTTTTTTTTTAAGTAATTAAAAATAGTTTTGTCTATGCTATTGAAATTGTGGGTTACATCTTTGTCAACTTTTTCCCTCAAGGAATTTACATTCCTGATAATACAAGAGTGAGGAACTTACATTTTAATTGCAAAGTAAAAACCAATTCATCTGCTATATTCCCCAATTTTAAAGGGTAATATTTCTTTATAAGCCATCTACTCACCCATATATCTTTATTTTTGTGGAACACAAAAGGAGAGAGTCACATCGTCTCAGTCACCAGTAGAAAAGAAGCAGGGATAGTGAATTGTGACTCTCTGAGGCTGTCAGTCTCATTATGTTCTTTCTTACATTTCCTTTTGTGCTTCAATAAAAATAACACGTTTGGTACAAAAAAACATGACCTGGGGCCATATTCACAAAACATCTTAAGGCTAAAAGTAGCTCCTAACTTGCTGATTTAGGAGAAACTCTTAAAAATAATGGGCGTGTCAGTCCTAGTTTTAGGAGTGGCTAGTTTTAGGCGTGTCAGTCCTAGTTTTAATATTTGTTAATATATATATAATTATTTATTTGTTAAAGATTTATTTTTGGTGCCTTATTGTAGATTCAAATCTATAAATCAAAATGTATTGCAATTATGAAGACAAGGTTCAGCACCCAAGGCTCTATCACTATTGCGATAAGCGTATTTGGTGTGCTGTCCAAGGGGATTGAGGGCTCTGAGCTTGGAATTTTGCCCAAACCCAAGGTTCTCCCCATATCCCCAGCCAAGAGTGAGGGACAGGGTGGCGGAGGGATGCAGAAAACTGTCGAAGTAACCATAGGAGAGTCGCCTCTCTTGTATATATTCCTCCTCTCGAGCTGATTAGAAAGACTGTTCAAAAGTGTTTCTCCCAAACTTTGTTTATAAAACGTAATTTGTCGCTTGAATTCTGCATTCTGTTGAGATGCAGACATCCAAGAGGCGGTCCACAATTTACTGTATATGCTAGTTTAATTAGTGACACTTAGCCTACATTTTAAAACCTTTATGGCAACAATATGGCAACATTCTATTTTGATTACACATTTTTATGAAAAAATATTTATTTGAATAGGGCAACATTTGTATTTTAAAACCTTTATTATGGAAATATGACACCTCATTCTACAATATTTATATGATTAAATCGCTGACTCCTCCCCCATCAGCCAATAACTGTGTGTATTCTCCATAGCAACGAGGTCAACCCCGCCCTTACTCTTAGCTTAAGACTTCAGTCGATTCCTTAGTAAAAGTTTGTCTCAGCAGCTTTGTGAATAGGTTTTAAGAGAAAACTCTTAGCTAAAAACTTTTACTGCTATTTAGGAGAACTCTTAGTGGTAAGATAAAATGTTTTGTAAATACGGCCCCAGTTTTGTTCTTGAGTAAATATTACTTTTAATTTTTTAACTTGAGACTGTTTATATTAGCCTGTAATTTACTTGTATTCTTGTATTTGAATGTAAATGCCTTTTCTATAAGTCACATTGAAGGTTTATACATATAAGGTTATCTGTAACTATATTTTGTAAATATTAAAACAATTTTAACTGAATGTGATGTGTGATTCTTACATAAACATGCTAATGTATCTATTAGTATTAAATATCTGAGATTTTTAAAACAGAAAATGTGTTAACTGTATAAAACTTGAACCCAACTGAAATCAACATTGTTTTAATGTGAGGCAATCAAACCAGATCGATTTCATGTTGAATACATGTTTATCCTGTAGCGTTGTTTCACTCAACTGATATCAACATTGTTTCAGCATAAGGTAAGCAAACCATCTGCATCGATTTTCTGTTAGTTTTGTATGGCATGTTTGACGTTGGTCTTTGATGTCGAGAAATTCTAGGTTGATACTATGTCCCTGTGCTATCTGGGTGTAGCCTGAAAGGTCCAGCCTAAATAAATAAAGGTCCTAGAAAGCCCATGCAGAGAGGTCAGGATTTACAGCTTTGCATCATCCTCACTTCGGCCGGAGAGCATTTGCTATCAGATGCTGACATCTCAGTGACATTTTCCTGATTAGCAAACGCTCCCTGAGCTACATGTTGGCGATGGAACTTTGTGCATCGGGTCTACATTGGCCCAACATACGTGTTGTCTGGGTAGTTAATTGTTTTAAAACCATTTACCTCAATATCTCCAGCTGACAGTTTGGACTCTTCAGTCCATCAGAAAGAAGCTTCACTCCAGAATCCTGCAGGTCATTGTTACTCAGGTCCAGCTCTCTCAGGAAGGAGTTTGAGGATTGTAAAACTAAAGACAAATGATCACAGGTCTGAGGAGTGAGATTACAGCACTGTAGCCTGTGTAAAGAACAACAAAAATAGCAACAGTAATGCTTATTATGAAGCGTTTGTAATCAGGAAAATTCTTTGACTATAGTGATGTAAGCAAAGCTAAAACAATTTTCTCTTTATAAAACATTAAACCTATATTTATATCATCACACTATCATCACACACATAACATTTATTGATTTTCTGAACTGCCTAGGCCAACAAGTCAACAAAAAAAGGCCCAATTACAAAAGACTAAAAGTGTATATAAATGATTGTAAAGGACACTCTTACAGTGCTCTTCTGGTGTTTTTGATCACTGGCAGCAGTCTCATCAGTGCTTCTTCAGATCTTCTGTATTTCTGCAGTTCAAACTTCTCTTGAGTCTCTTCTGACATCTGGAGCACAAACACCAGACCAGACCACTGAGCAGAGGAGAGATTATGTGCTGAAAGATTTCCTGAGCTCAGATTCTTCTGGATTTCCTCCACAAAGTTATCTTTCAGCTCACTCAGACAGTAGAAGAGATTGATGGTCCTCTCTACTGATTTCTCCTTCTCTATTTTCTTTTTGATATAGCCAGCAGTGTTTTTAAGGCTCTCTGTTTTCAGTTCCAGTTCTGGTATTAGTTCCTTCAGGTCACTCTGATTGGACTCCAGTGAGAGACCCAGAAGGAACCGGAGGAAAAGGTCCAGGTGTCCGTTCTCGCTTTCTAAAGCTTTCTTGACTGCAGCCTTATGAAGCTGAAAGAATGGCTTTTTGGACAGTTTCCATGTGAGTTTTTCTCTCCAAGACAGAAGAAATAGGTCAGCTTTCTTATCTTTGCCCATCAAAAACACATAAAGGGCAGCAACAAATTCCTGTACACTGAGATGTACGAAGCTGTAAACATTTCTTGCTGAAACCTTTTCCTCCTGAAACATTCGAGTGCATAACCCAGAGTACACAGACCCTTCACTGACATCTAGTCCACATTTCTCAAGATCTTCTTTGTAGAAAATCAGATTTCCTTTTTCCAGCTGTTGAAAGGCCAGTTTCCCAAGCTTCATAATAATCTGATCAAAAGACCTTGCATTGGCTTTAGGTTCAGGGTCATCACAGTATTTTTTTTCCATCTGTTGCTGCTGAGAAATTAGGAAGCTTGTGTACATCCCTGTGAGAGTTGTGGGAGTTTTGTCATTGCTCTCTCGAGCCAGTAGAGGCTGAAGAACAGTGAGAGCAATCCAGCAGAAGACAGGGATATGGCACATGATATACAGACTCCTGGATTTCTTGATATGACTGATGATTTTTTCAGAAACCTCAGTAGTGCTGTTATTTTTGAAGTATTGCTCTTTCTGCTCATCGTTAAATCCTCGCACCTCTGTCACTTGATCAATGTAGTCACGGGGTATCAGACTGGCTGCTGCTGGTCTAGATGTGATCCAGATGAGAGCAGAGGGAACCAGATGTCTTTTGATAAGGTTTATTATTATTTTACTCACTGTAGTTTTTTCATTTACACTTGTAAATATGTCATCTTCTTTAAAGCTCAAAGGAAAGCGACATTCATCCAGCCCATCAAAGATGAACATAACTTTACCATCACCTTCAGGAAGAGAGGGCAATTCTTCAGGACACCTAAAGAAGTACTTGTTAAGCAGTCCCATGAGACTGTACTCTTCTTTAATCAAATTCAATCTACGGAATGGAAGTGGAAATATGAACACTATATCCTGATTTTCTCTTCCCTCAGCCCAGTCAAAGATGAATTTATTGACAGAGACAGTTTTTCCCACTCCTGCGATCCCCATTGTCAGCACTTTTCTGTTTCGTCGACCTGTGTCACACTGGACTTTAAACATGTCATTACACTTTAATTGCGTCTCTTTGGCAGTCAACCCGTTGTGATTAAATTCGATCTGTCTCACCTCGTGTTCATTCACTCTTCCTCCAGTCTCATTATCGACCATATATAAATCAGTGTAGATATCAATCAGGTATTCCAGATGACCCGTCTGTGAATTACCAACCAACATCTGCTCGTAGTCCTGTTTTAATTTTTTCTTCAGATGAAGTCTGGAATTTGTGTAATCATGGAGAGAAGCTTTAGTGTCATCTGCAGTTGAGCCTTTAAAAAAATAGGGAAAAAGACTAAGTGATCATGTTTTTCATAAGTTCATGCTTCTACTATATTCAAATTAATCACATTCTTACTGCAGTAGTGTTTACATGCACATCTTACACTGATTATGCTGAGGTTGATAAAATATGGTGATGGAACTGCTTTGACTTATGCAAATGCTCAAATGCAATTGGCTTCAATATTAAAATTTCATAATTACTTTCTTTTTCTAATTTCTTCCAGATCATTTATTGGTTTGTCACTATTGGACTAAGGCCATGCTGACCAAAATTATTAAAAGCTTTTTGATCAAACCATTGACATCTAGCACACCAAACAAGACATGAGACTGTATAAGGGTTAGGTTAGGGTTATTGCAATGGCCCTTTGTATATGGAAGCTGCTAGTGTAATAGACGTAGGCTAGTGAGAAGTGTGCTAGTAAATCTCACTCCATTAATCTGATGAGGCACTCTAGCGACTGACACTAGAGACTACAGTCTTTAACCTCTTTGTTAGAGCTCCCGCTTCCCATGTAGATGGGCCTGGGTTTGAGCCTCATTTAGAGCAGATGGTTCGAACTGGAGGGGCTACACTTGCAGAAGTTTTAATTCAGGCTGTAAGACCCTTGTAAACCATTTGTAAAATCATGGCTAGACACTCTGTTCTATTAAATGGGCATGTATAAGATCTGTCACTGTTCTGTCTTTGTAGTTGTTGCTTGTTGTTACATTTTTTTTTCTTGTTCCCATGCACAGGCAGTGGTTGTTATTTACCCCATATCTCTTTTGAATAAGCTCCAACAGTGGCAGATGTCTTTACATTGACTTCAGCCTGACCTGCGTGTGTGTGAGAGAGAGGATCACCCACTGGGAAACATAAATCACAAAATCACATCACAGCAGAACGAAGAGCAAAGATTAAGTCAAACCATCACACTGGTCAACAGTCAATCACATTACAGTCACTGTGAATTAAATGTTACCTGGCTTGTGATTGTTCTCCAGCTGCTCAGCCAGATTATTTTGGTTCATCTTCCTCAGGATGTCCACCGTGATCTTCACAGCTTCTTCTGGTCCAAAACATGCTACCATCTTATCCACTGTGTCTAAGATATCTGCATTCTCCATGTCAGAATTTGATATATGCTTATGGTCATTTTTTAAGTGCCACTGAAACTTCTTCAGTTCAGCTATTTTCAGTTCATTCAGTGATTCCTCAAGAAGTTCTTCAACAGATGCCATTACCCTTCAAAGATTCACAGCTGCAGGATAAAAAGAAAAAGATCTGAAGTATTTTAACACGTGGACCTAAGCACTCAAATATTATTTGGATTATGAAATGAACCTGTGATCAGATCAGGACTCTCATCCAAACTCATCTGTTAAAGGGGTCCTAAAATACTCCTTTTGCATGGCATCTATCTGAAACATGCTAGCAATGAGAACCCTAGCAACCACCCAGAATGCCCTAGAAACACCTTAGCAACCATTTAGCAACACCCTAGCAAATTAGCTGCTGCTCCCCAGCCCTTTTTGAGAAGTGTTTCCTCAGATACTCTGCCAACAACTCCTAAAACATCAGCTTGTTTTCTTTGGAACTTAAACCTGTTATACCAGAACAATTTGCAAAACTAATAGAAACAGTTTTCAAAAGGACTCAGGACAAAATAGTGAAACTATGTGGAGAATCACTGTCTGTTATCAAAACATCCATAAACAATGTATCTGAAATTACAGGATATAGATTTCCATGAAATTGTTTCAAGTCCCAGAATTAACACTGGTGACTTTTTATTGAAGCGTCTACGTTCACAAACGACTGTCAATTTTAACATGAGAGCAAGCACTACTATACTGTATGTGTGATTTGGCATGACAGCCAAAACATATAATAAATAACAACTACCTTACCTAATGCAGCATAGGCCTGGTTGCAGAATCAAAATGGCTGCTTCTGAAATTAGTGAGGGTATTTCTCTTCCTTTTCTATATGATGATTACTGTGTCAGTCATCGCAGTTTAAAGAGTGAATCCTGCATTTATATGTAGATGGGCCAATGTATTGAAATATGCATGTGGCCGCTTGTAGAGTTTTATCCAAATTCTGAATATTAATTATTATATAATCGCCTAAACAGTGCACAATTGCTACCTTTATAATCACTAAAAAGCTGTCACTCATTCATTGAACGCAATCTCACAAAGTTCTGTAATATTAATCAGTGAAGATAACCACAAAATGAATCTCTTATTTACATAAAGTCTATACTTTGTTAGAGAAGATTTTCAAGCTTTCAGAACTCTGCACTGGACAACTCGAACAGTGAGTGAATTCTAACTTAAACACCTGTGATTGGCTGTTGTGTTCAAGAAATCAGCAAACATGCCTGTGATTGGCTACATTGCTCACCGATGTGTTGGAAATTAAATTATTTGGCGTTCTCCAGAGTGCAAACACAGATATTCTGGATCATTTGCCAACTATTTTTCCTCTAATAATATGATATTATTATGAAGAAAACAGATCCTAGACCAGCAGTTATGAATAGCTTTTCCCTGCCTATTCAAAGCAATCAGAAGCAGCAGCAGCAATAGATAATTAAAGACTCACATACATCTATTTAATAGATAGATAATCTATTTAATTTAATAGATAATGAGCTTCAGCTGTATGTGGCAATTGGTGATTGGTGTGGAGTGTGTGCATGTGCTTCCAGAAGGTGCGTCCTTGCGACATAAATGGCATGGCCAGCTGCATGTGCTGAAGTCAGTGGAGGATCGTTCACACTTCATAGACAATTGGAAAAGCTTTTGGGGCAGACCTGATCTGTTGAAAAGAGATGGTATTCATCTCGAAATTTGGCAAATAGTCTTAGAGCTGAAACATGACAAACCAGGGCCCAGATCAGGACGCAGACAAACTGGCTAAACCGACCGTCTGCTAGCCGCCTCACGTCACAGAACTCAAATAATTCACAGCACATAGAAACTCTTTCACCTAGATATTATCACATAGAGACTGTGTCTGTACCTCGAACTAGTAAATACAAAAAACTTCCGAAACCTTTTAAGGGTAAAAATTTAATTGATGTTCAAAAAATGAAAATCACAGATAAATCAGATAAACAAATGATAAAGCTTGGGTTACTGAATATTAGATCTATTTCTTCAAAAGCACTTATTGTAAATGAAATTATCACAGACAATAAACTAGACTTGCTGTGTTTGACAGAAACCTGGCTAAAACCAGACGATTACATTACTTTAAATGAATCTAGTCCTCAAGGTTATGATTATCGACACAATCCTCGACAGAAAGGCAAAGGGGGAGGTGTTGCTGTAATTTATAGTAATATATTCAGAATCACTCAAAAGAATTTCAAATATAATTCCTTTGAAGTGATGGTGCTTTATGTAACATTATGTAAGTTGACATTTGTGCTGGCTACTGTATACAGGCCACCAGGGCACCATACTGACTTTATCAAAGAATTTGCTGATTTTCTATCAGAGTTAGTACTGGCTGCGGATAAAGTCCTTGTTGTTGGTGATTTTAATATCCATGTGGATAATAATAAAGACGCATTTGGATTGGCATTTGCAGACATTTTAACCTCTATTGGAGTTAGACAACACGTGTCAGGACCCACTCATTGTCGTAATCATACCCTAGATCTAATACTGTCGCATGGAATTGATATTACTGCTGTTGAAATTCTACAGCAGAGCGATGATATATCAGATCATTATTTAGTCTTGTGTATAATACAATTAGCCAAGGCTACAAAACCACCACCCAGCCATAAATATTGTAGAACCATCACGTCTACCACTAAAGATTGCTTTATAAATAATCTCCCCGAGCAGTTTCATCGCCTTAGTATACCAGACAACTTAGAAGAACTCGATGCTGCAACAGAAACTATTGGCTTTCTCTTTTCCAGCACATTAGATGCAGTCGCTCCTTTACGTCTAAAGAAGATTAAGGAAACTAATCCAACGCCGTGGTATGATGAGCACACTCGGGCTCTAAAACGAGCTGTGAGAAAAGCTGAACGTAGTTGGAAGAAAACAAAACTAGAAGTTTTTCACCTTTCGTGGAAAGAAAAAATGATTGAGTACAGAACGGCTATAAGAAATGCTAGATCTATTTATTTTTCAAATCTCTTAATAGAAAACAAACATAATTCTAGGTATTTATTTGACACGGTGGCTAAATTAACTAGAAACAGAGATTCAACTGCTGACGTTTCCAAAGAGCACAGCAGTAATGACTTTATGAACTTCTTTACTTGCAAGATTGATAATATTAAAGAGAAAATTAAAAACATGCAACCGTCTACAGTTTCGCTTCAGACAGTGCACTGTAGTGTCCCTGAGGTAAAACTAGAATCATTCGCCGCTATAGGAGAGGAAGAATTATCTAAACTTATCAAATCATCAAAATCAACAACATGTATGTTAGACCCAATGCCGACTAAACTACTGAAAGAAATGCTTCCAGAGGTCATAGGTCCACTTCTTGATATAATTGATTCATCTTTAACACTAGGATACGTGCCAAAAACCGTTAAGCAGGCTATTATTAAACCTCTTATTAAAAAAGCTCAACTAGATCCGAGAGATTTAGTAAATTACAGGCCAATCTTGAATCTACCTTTTCTGTCAAAGATACTAGAAAAGGCAGTTTCAACACAACTGTGCTCCTTTTTAGAAAGAAATGGAATCTGTGAGGATTTCCAGTCAGGATTTAGACCATACCATAGTACTGAGACTGCTCTCGTTAGAGTTACAAACGATCTACTCTTATCATCCGATCGTGGCTGTATTTCTCTATTAGTGTTATTAGATCTCAGTGCTGCTTTTGACACTATCGATCAGAACATTCTTCTAAAAAGACTTGAAAACTATATTGGCATTAGTGGAATTGCTTTGGCATGGTTCAAATCGTACTTATCTGACCGTTATCAGTCTGTAGTAGTTAATGAAGAGATGTCGTATCGATCACAGGTTCAATATGGAATACCACAAGGCTCAGTACTAGGACCGTTGCTTTCCACTCTATATATGCTGCCCTTAGGAGAGATAATTAGGAAGCATGGTGTTAGTTTTCACTGCTACGCTGACGATACTCAGCTCTATATTTCCTCGCGCCCTGACGAAACCTACAAATTTACAAAAATAACAGAATGCATAGCTGACATTAAAAACTGGATGACAAGAAATTTCTTATTATTAAATTCAGAAAAAACTGATATCCTAATCTTTGGACCAAAAACTTCCTCACGAAAAAACCTTGAATACTCTCTAACACTTGACGGGTGCTCCAATAAACCTTCGTCCTCAGTTAGGAACCTGGGTGTGCTCTTTGATACCAATCTTTCATTTGAAAGTCATGTTTCCAGTATCTGTAAAACCGCCTTCTTCCATCTAAAAAATATATCTAAATTACGACATATGCTCTCAATGACAAATGCGGAACATTTGGTTCATGCATTCATGACCTCAAGACTAGATTATTGTAACGCTCAACTTGGTGGTTGTTCTGCTCGGCTTTTAAACAGACTACAGTTGGTCCAAAATGCGGCAGCTAGAGTTCTTACTAGAACCAGAAAGTATGACCATATTAGCCCAGTTCTGTCAACATTACATTGGCTCCCTATTAAACATCGTATAGATTTTAAAATCTTGCTACTTACTTATAAAGCTCTAAATGGTTTAGCTCCCCAGTACCTAAGTGAGCTCTTAATGCATTATAGTCCTTCACGTTTATTGCGATCTCAGAATTCAGGCCAGTTGATAATACCCAGAATATCAAAATCAACTGAATGCGGCAGATCCTTTTCCTATTTAGCACCTAAACTCTGGAACAATCTTCCTAGCAGTGTTCGGGAAGCAGACACACTCTGTCAGTTTAAATCTAGACTAAAAACACATGTGTTTGCTCTTGCATACACATAACACATTATCAATACATTAACATTTTTCTAATCCGTTAAAGGATTGTTACGCTGCAATAATTAGGTCAGCCGGAACCGAGAACATTTCCTATAACACTAGATATACCTGTACATCAGAATAAGAATGGCATCTATGCTAATATCTGTCTCTCTGCTTATCCTGAGGTTTGCTGGGTGCTGGATCCAGGCCGTATCCAGATCAGATGGAGAACCTGTGTCTGGACCTGACTACAATGTAACCCAGGAGACAATGGGCGTACAGATCCAGTTCTGGCAGCATCTATAATTCAGATTTTTAATCCCCGTATCCGCTTACATATATTTATATATAATCTATTTTTAATCTCTATAATAAAAATGTATAATTCAGATTTTGATCTCCATATCCATTTACATATATTATATATATATATCTTCCAAGGGGTTTTTTCCCTCCTAGGACTTTTTTCCCAGTGCTAGCACGCTGGGTTTTTCTCCTAGGGTTTTTTTTCCACCCCTGTGAGTCAGCCGACATTGGCTTAATGTAGCACCATCTTGTATATGTTACATATTACCACGCTTGTTTGTACAGCTTATTTTTAACCACTTCCCTTTTTTTTCTGTGCTTCTAATATGTAAAGCTGCTTTGAAACAATTACCAATTGTAAAAGCGCTATATAAATAAATTTGACTTGACTTGACACTGGATAACAATCCTCTCCACTCTCGGACGGGTCTCGAGACGTGACGTGGCTCTGGGCGATCAGCGGAGACGTGACGTGGCTCTGGGCGATCAGCGGAGACGTGACGTGACTAGTGTTGTCAAAAGTATCGGTACTTCGGTACCAAGTTGGTACTGAAATTTTTAAAAATTGTGACGATACCCGCATTTCCGTAGTACCGGTAGTACAGAGATTCTGGGTATATTCGGTACCCACTGATAGGGCTGTAGCATTTACTTGAATATGACACGAGTGCAGCACAAAGCTTTGATTACAAAAGAAATAATAGGTTAGCAATTAAATGTGACATCGCAGCCATGGAAACATTTTGGTTCATGCCGAATGAGAGAGGTACGCGAGTCCATACAATTAAGCTTTGTATTCTGTTTTGCGAATCACGATCTGGTCACCTGATTATCAGAGAATTAAACAATATTCCATTAGTTATTCCACATGGAATCTCTGTTTCTTTTCCCAAATCTTCACTCACGCAGGGGATTATAAACGATTCTATTGTTCGCATTTAAGCCTATTATAGGCTATTCGCATTCTTTACTGTGGTAAAGTAGAAAAAACACCGTAGGACAGAAACCTTTTTGCTTGCACGTCAATTTCTATTTAACGGTTTGTGCTCGTTATTAGACTTTATAAGGCGCGTCAAGTTTATTTGTATATATCGCGTTTCATACACGCTGGTGATTTTTACTTTCGTTTTCTCTGGCAGCGCTAAATCAAAAAAAAAATAATCAAACATAGTCTGAATGTCTTGCTCCTGCGGAGGATAAAACTCGCTCTTCAGACCTTTTACAACAAGTGTCAGTTGCTTGTAACATCAGGAGATAACATGAAGATATTATTAAAGAGAAATGGTCTCTTTACTGCTCATGTCCCTCATCCCTCGCAAAGCGCAGAGCGGTAGGCTATATCAAAGACTATAATAACGGGACATTTGCTATATGATGCATCTTTGTGTGGAAATAAAAAACTAATATTTTTTTAAATAATATTTAACTTTCTTATTATTTAGGTTACCATTATTAACCGATATCTATTTCATAGATTTACAGGCTAGTATATTGTTTCACTGACGGAATATCTAAAATAAACACGCACGTCTGTTACACCTGTTGAAAAAACGAGCATATGCTGGTAAGTAGGTTTTGAAGCTGGCATGCTGGTTTGAGCTGGATTATGCTGGTCCTGTGTTGGACCATGCTGGTCCAGGACCAGCACTTGACCAGCATAAACCAGCTCAAACCAGCATACCAGCTTCAAAACCTACTTACCAGCATATGCTCGTTTTTTCAACAGTACAAAATGGATGTTTGAGCATTTATTTATTTTATATTTCAAAATTTATTTCATTGAGACAGCCTATACACACACAAACATGCTCCAAATCATATTTAATGTTTTTAAAATAGGCTATATAAAATAGTAAAATAGTTCCAACAGATTTTGCTGTGGTACCGAAACTGGCACCGAGAACCGTACAATTTTCATGGTATCGGTACCGACTACTGGAATTTTGGTACCGTGACAACACTAGACGTGACTTTGCTCATGAAGATTAACTGTGGCTTGACTTTGCTCATAAATATCAACTGTGACTTGACTTGGCTCATGAAGATCAACTGTGACTTGACTTGGCTCATGAAGATCAACTGGGACATGGACTAGTGTTGTTGTGATGGTGGCCGCCATTTTGTGAGTGTCCTCCGGCCATTACATGATTCACCACGGTGCCGCATTTCTCCGGGACACCCACAATAAAAAGTGAACCAATTTCCACGAACGACCCTCGGGGACCATTAGTGACTAAATAGTCCTTTAGTTGTGCATTTAATCCATAACAGAAGAAGTCAATGAGAGCACAGTCAGGCAGGTCAGATAAATAAGCAATATCTAGAAACTTCTGAATATGATCCTCGAGGTTACAATTACTTTGACGAAGGCGGACGAGACGTAATGCTGGGTCCATGCTGAGGCTGGAAACACTCATAGAAGCTGCTGGATCTTGGTATGGCGAAGTCTTCTGTAACGAAGTGAGACTCAGGCAGGGATCCATTTGCAAGCTTTAATAAAAGTGAGCGTGGTCGTACAAGCAGGGTCAAACAGGAACAAACAGGAACAGCAAGGACCAGGCAGAATCGTGGTCAGGGTACAGGCAGTAGATCGAGGCAGGCAGATATCATTCACAGTCCAGGAAACAATACACAGTCCAAAGGTATGCAGCAGACAATCGTAAACTGGTAAAAAGACATGTGCATGTGACTGGCAGGGAGGATTATGGGAATTGGAGCCCAGGAACTGACGGTAATTGTGACACAGTGGTTCGTTTGAGTGAGAAAGCTATCAAGTCTGTTTCCCTCGGTCAATGGGGGGCACAGGGATGTCCACTTCAAACCACACAATCATAAGATTAAACAACAAAAGCAAGCATTGCAAGGAAATATGTAAAATAAGTAATATAAAATCTAAAAACAAAATGACACATGATTAATAATAATTTTAATGTAATTAAATGATCAAATGTATAAATTATATAAATGTAATCAGTCTTAGTAACCTGCTCCGAGCAGGACTCAAACCGTGGTCTCTGGCATGGGAGGCGGGCGCTCTAACAAGGAGGCTAAAAACGACAGTGTCTAGGATCAGTTGCTAGAGCACCTCTTGAGATCAGGGGAGTGAGGTTTACACACAGCTCTTACTGACAGTTACACTGCATTTTCATCAACCCTATCAAATACAAATGACAAAATTCTATTTTATATTTGAAATATTTCGTATTTGGAATACATGCATCATAAATGCTGCCCATTCCTGAGTATAGATATATTTTCATTTGCATCCCTGTATTTGATGTAATGCAATCTCTTATGTGAAGCCACATGACTCGCCATCACTTTACTGAGAGCACTGTGTTTCTATTCACAAGAAGAGAGAGAGAGAGAGGCCATCTCAATTTGAAGGATCCTTGAAAGGCAGCCTTCGTTTCTCGTCTTTCATTCGGAGTCTGGGAGACTGCAGGCGATTGTCTTTTACTGTATTACTTTAATAAAAACCCAGTTAATATAAAGATTTGTAATATAAAGTACTTTTCCAACATAGTATTTTCGTGATGTGACTGCAGGGTCGGAAACATTTCTGACGCAGCCATGCACACTTACTAGACCTGACGTCTCATTCTAGTGCAGGGGTCTCAAACTCAATTTACCTGGGGGCCGCTGGAGGTAGAGTCTGAGTCAGGCTGGGCTGCATCAAGTATTCCACAAAAAAGGAGCACAACTGATCCAATCATCTCAATCTTTATTATTAACAGTCCTTCAACATTAACGTTTCTTCCAAACATGAACTGTTCCTCTGAATTTGAACATTCCTTTCTGAACGTTTTTTCATGAACATGAATGGTTCTTCGGAACATAGGCTTCTCTTGCCTACTCCTTGCTGCCAGAGACCTGGCAGCACTTCCTCTCACACAGCTGAGACACATTTGGCTTGAGGGAGGAAACAGTTGAAACCCTCAGTATGGCTTGAAGATGCTTATCAGTAAGTCTGGACCTGTACTTTGACTTATTGAAGTTCATGGTGGAGAAGAGCTTTTCACATAGATAGGTGCTAACAAAAAGGCACATGGTCCGCTTGAACATCCTGGAGAGCTCAGGGAAGGTGGGTGGCAATTCTCTCAAAAACTGTCCAAGCTTGTCTGTGTTTCCACTCACCTCCCTGAACTTGACTTTGAGTTCAGAATTGCACTGCAGGTCAATGAGCTCCATTTGAAGTACAGGAGGAGCATCTTGCACATCAAAGGAGAAGGGGTAAGCAAAAATTTGAAAAGTGGCTCTGTGTGACTTGAAGTCTACAAACCTTTGATCAAATTCATCCTGTAGCTTCATAATGGCATCAGCATACTTCTCACCACTGGATGGTGTGCCCACATCCATGAGTGCCTTGCATGCAGGGAAATGGCAGAGGTTTGTCTGAGAGAGCTGGGCTTTCCATAACACAAGTTTTGTGGAGAATGCTCTCACATTGTCATAGGCAACACTGACAAGCTGCCCCTGGCCTTGTAACTTCTTGTTCAGTACATTCAGTTCCTGTGTGATGTCAACAAGAAAAGCAAAGTCCATGAGCCATTTGGAATCACTTACCAGAGGGACAGCCATCCCATCCTTCTCCATGAAGGCTTTCACCATGAAGCACATCCTCATATTCTGACTCTATTTCCTTCAAAAAGGCACAGAACTGCCGGTGCTCAAGCCCCTAGATCTGATATGGTTGAAGCATTTTACAACAACAGACATCACATTGTCAAACCTCAGGCATTTGCTGCAAAGGGCCTGCTGATGGATAATGCAATGCAGAGCAATGGCCTCCTCCACATTCTCCTCTTCCAGTTTTCTTTGAACAAGTGCCACCAGTCCATTTTTCCTTCCTGTCATTGATGGCGCTCCATCATTTGTTATTCCAGCAAACCTCTTTCATGGCAAACCGGCATCCTCAATAGCACCAAACAGCAGGCAGAATATCTCCTGAGTGGTTGTCTGACCATGCATTGGAATCACAGCAAGCAACTCCTCGATCACTTCAAAATTGTCGTTAACACCACGGACATATACTGTGAGCTGCGCAGTGTCAGTGTTGTCCGTGCTCTCATCAAGAGCGACAGAGTATGCACAAAAACGTTTGGCTTTCTCACAAAGTTGAACATATATGTCTTCTGACATGTCAGAAATGCGCTCTGCCACTGTGTTAGCTGAAAGGCTGATTTTGCTAAACTGATCATTCTTTTCTGGACAGACTTTACTTGCAGCTAGTAACAAATACTTTTTGATGAACTCGCCTTCCTTGAACAGCTTTCCGGCCTTAGCAATAATCTCACTCACCGTGTAGCTAGCTTCGACTGCTGCTTCATTCTCTTTTTTTGCTTTCTTAAATAACTCGTTTGCTCAATAGACATTTTTTAAGATTGGCAACCCGGTTCTTTCTCTCATCTCCCTAGTATTTTGTATACTCTTCAGCATGCCTAGTTGAGTGATGACGTCTGATGTTATATTCCTTATACACCGCAACTTTCTCTGTACATATGAGACACGTAGGGGTGCCCCTGTGCTCAACAAAAAAATATTCCGTCTCCCACTTTTCCTGAAATTCCCTGTGCTCGTTACCAACCTTTCTCTTCACAGCACGTTTTGAGAGTGACATGACTGGAACTGGGTGATAGCATATATTTTCCTTTCACTTGGTGTGTCACACGTTTCAACAAGTAATGGGTCGTCTGCAAATGAACCGGCTGGTAGGTGAACTTTGCAAGCTGGCTCGCATATCTGAAGAGCCGACTCTTTAAAAAAAAAAATCATCATGAAATAATGAAATAATTAATCATTTTAATTTTATTTAAAATAATATACTAATTCAAAGAACAATAATAATAAAAAAAATTATATAGGCCTAAAGGCGCACACAATCGTTTCGACTGTCTGATCAGCCTCACATTCTGTTCCTGTCAATCCCGCGGCGTCAACCAGTTATACTGCGTGAGTGAGCCAACTCAAACAAAGTGTAATTTCTGAATGCAAATATGTCATAAAATAAAAATAAGGTCAGCATTGTATGTGTGTGCTAGTTATTATACATAACTAGTGACATGCATAACATGCATGCTGGTTATAACATGGAAGAGAGAAAATGAGGGATCAGTTTAATTTATTTTCCTTTAATATGGGTTCCATTATGTTGTTCAGATTCAGATTGTATTTGTTTTGAATGTTGTTTCTACATTAAAAAGTTGTAATTTAAATGCAAATGTTTAATAGTATTCTTTTGTCATAACAAATCAATGCATTTTTAAAGATATTGTGAGACATTGTGAGTATGAGTTCATTTAATAATTTAATTAGAATTGTTTTCACACCTGTCATAGTCAAAGTCATAGTTAAAACGTTTATTTTTTAAAGAGCCATTCATGAGCTAAAAGAGCCTGGTCTTTTCAGCGAGCTGAGTCAAACAAGCCGACTCACAAAAAAGAGCCGGAATGTCCAAGTACCTTGCGTGTGGCTTGACAACCGTTGACAACAAACGCTGCCGAAAGCTGTCACGAGATCTATGGTAGCCCATAAGTGATAACAAAATAAAACAAAAGTGCGGCGAGCACAGCATATGCAACGACTCAGCAAAAAGGTGCGTTTCAGAATAACTTGCAGGCCGCACTAACACTAAACTTAGATGTCACAAAATGAGGCCCGCGGGCCGCGAGTTTGAGACCCCTGTTCTAGTGTTTAATTGCTGAAGAGAACACTAGCCTACAAGCCTCAGAAGGACTAGACTAGAAAGGACGCAGTCTCAGTAGGAAGCAGCCTTCTGTTTGAGAAACACAATAAAGAGGGGTGCACACTGTGCGAATTTGCACACGATTTGGTCAAATTTTGCAAATCCTAAAAGATTCCTTTAATCCCAGGCAAAAATCTAGTCTTTGATCGCTAGTTTGACATGTTCACAGACAGCGGGTTAATGATCGTTGCGATCAAATTTGACCTCTGCCGAAATTCTGTCGGTGTCAGAAGATTTGGCGCACAATCCTCCAGTGTGACTTCTCCTACAATGAACGTCAAATTGTGTTTGTTTTTCAAGATCAGCCGTGATCAAAATTGTCTTTGTTAGCCACCATTTCAGTCCCGTGTGTAATGCAGCTCACAGACACCGAACGCGTGTGGGTTGATGACTAACATGTCCGCTTTTAACTGTCGTACAGTCTGAATAAATGACAGCTGAGATCCCACAGTGTGACATGAGGATCATGTTTGTACAGTCTGACAAGCAACAATCGTAAAGGACTGTTATAAATCACACAGTGTGCACCCAGATTTAGTTTGTATTCATCAGTTCCTGTTGTCCTTTGTTCAGTTTTCCCATTACTCCTTTGTTGTCATGGTTACTAATTTTTTTTATTGTAACCACTTACAAGCAAACAAACAACAACCAATTTACATAATCAATTCACTGAATATCACAACGATGATCAACCATAGCTAATAACCAACAGAGATCACAATAAAACAAACTGACAAAAAAAATCAAATAATAAATAAATAAACAAAATAATATATATGTTCAAAAAATTAGATAAATCAACTTGAGGGCTTTCTTGTTTTTTGTTTTTTACCAATTCTAAAGATTTGCACAAGAGTTTAACCTCAATTATCCATTGGTTAAAGTATGGTTACTAATATCACAACGTTCAGCTGTGTTACCCTCATTATCATCTGTATATTAGTTCTTGTGTTTTCAGTGTTCTTTGTCCAGTCTCGTTAATGCTACGAGAATGATGTCTGTTTGTCTGCCTGCCTTCTGTTGGAGTTTATCAAGGACTGTTTGTATCTGAATCTTTGTGTGTATTCTTACTACGTACCGTGACAATTATGAATTTATTATATTTTTACTTGTATCATTAAAAAGATACAAAGTTTTTATTTTAAAAAGTTGTTCATTTTAAGCTTTAATAAAAAATACCAGCTGATAGGTTCCCTGGCAGGATCAGAGTTTTGCCTTGAGAAAAATTAACATGTATGTACTGTATCTGATATTTATCCAAATGAATCGATATTGAATTAAGATCAGAATCAAAGGATATAGGATAATGCCTTTTGCATTGTGACATGTTTTCACCAAACTTAATGAAATTCCAAACGTCTAGATCAATGTGAACGGATAAATGGCACTTTTAAATCTATATATGTCAGTATTTTATAAAGTAGTATTTACTAACCATGAATGATGACGATGTTTGTTGTTCCTCCACTGAACTTGTGTCTTGAGCAACTCTTTACAGGACTGTGTTTTTATTAAGGAATGTGTTGGGCGAAGTTTTTTCAGAACTTAAACCTGTTAGACCAGAACTTTCTCAGAAAACTAACAGAACCAGTTTTGAAGAACTGTGGAGAATCACTGTCTGTTGTCAAAAGATCCACACACAGACATCACTGAAATATATTAATATATACAAAAAGCATCTTGAAAAAGCATGTGAAACTGCACCGAACAAATGCTCTGTCCGCTCTTCACAATTGTTTTGGGCACACTCAGGTTAATGTGGACGGGGGTTAATTGTTGAATGTCACACTGATAACCACCGATGCTGAAGGACATAATACATCTGATGTTCAATGATATTGCACATGCAAAGTTAAAAACAGTGTGGAGATGCAACTTTGAGCCCAATTGTAAAGTTTCACCAAAATGCAGTGTACATGTGAGTTTAAACAGGAGTTTTTTATGTTTATTCAGTGGATCTTCATCCTTAAAAGCACTGAAGTTGTCGTGGATGCCATTATATTTATCTTCTGCAGTGAACATAGTAAGGACAGTAATTTTGAGCCATATAGTTGTCCAAACTCAGTGAAAAGTAGTCACAGAATAGCATTGGCATAGTCAATGTTAACTCCAGTTAGGCTGTTATTGCACAAGAAAAAACAGCATAAAGTTTTTGTATATCTTATCTGAGTGGATCTTTCAGCATAACACATTTCAGGCGAGGTGGATCTCAAACAAGTCTAATGATTGTATAGGTAATGTACCACAACTACATCAACTATAGGATATTGGGTTTCACATGCGAAAGCAGCTGTTATTTACTCATTTATTTTTGTGGTTAAAAACAAAGTAAATTTACATCATTATATCTAACGTTATATTTCCCTGGCAAAAAAAAAAAAATGGTATTTTTAACACAGAACATCTGATAAAAAAAATGTATGATGTATATTTTGTGACAGAACTTACCAAACATCCAAACAATGCTGTGTATGTGCTTTGTGCTTGTATGATGGTATTTTTACCACATGAGAATGTGTAAGAGTCAAAACAGCGACAGGAATCCCTCCGTCACACACACACACACACACACACACACACACACACACACACACACACACACACACACACACACACACACACACTCTCACTGCCAACAATTCTTGGAAGAATATCCTTGTCATTATCATTAAGGTCCTACAAGTTTTTAGGGAATAATTAGTGATCCAATTACTGTCCCCTACCTGAACAAAAGTATCTTACAGTTTATTCAACTCCAGGCAAGAAATGACTCTGTCAACTTTCTTGGCGGCAAAAGATCAGAGAATAAGTGTGTGCGCTTGTGAAGAAGTTCTGCCATATGCTTTACAGAGCTGTGCATTCCTTGTAAATGTAGTAGTTTTGATATTCTGGGTTATTCTTGCAGGTTTAGACTGTAAAAGTAATCATTTTAATGCTCACTAACCTGTAACAGTTCTGAAAAGCAGTTTCATGTCGTATGATGTATTGTTTCTCCCCATCTCAAGGGGGATCTAGGGAGGTTTCTGAAGGAAAGGCTATCCTTTTAAGAGATTTCTTGTTGCAGTTGGGTTGAAATGCTCTAACAAGATGTGAATAACACATCTACAGAATATACTATAGAATTGACATATTTATTACTTCTTGGGAAAAAAATGATGTATGAAGAAACCAAATAGCAGAGGATTAATTGACCTTTATTTGAAAAACAACTCCCAGAAGCCCCAGGGTAGTTGACATCAAATTCATAGAGCGCTTTGAAGCATACATTAACAGCTGCATGTACTGTGCTTCATTCTAGAGCTTGTCCATCGATCACTACAAATGATTGAGAAATCTGCCAGAATGGCCAGAATAGAAGGATTGTGTTTTGTGGATTTTCCTGATGAAGAAATTCCACCATGTTTATTCCAACCTATAAAAAAATATATAAAAATATATAAATACTCAAATACAATACAAAAAGGTTAAAAGAAGTTTTCAAAACACATCAGCTGATATATGATGTCAGATTTGTGTGTTTCGGTGCGAACACTATCAACGCTGAAATGAATCTGCAGCAGTCAGGGATTACAGGTCAGTGCTCTTTTAGTTCATTATTATTGTTATGTTATGTGCTTTGAGACATGAGGTAATTTAACACCATCTCTAATGATGCTTTGCTGAATTTCATCTGGTTGTTTTAGAGGAGCCATGGCGACTCTGAAAAGAGGGTGGGATCTTATGCTTTTTATATCTTATTGTTAGATAACAATAGATCTTATAAGATCTTTTTGCTGCAGGGTCTCAGATGCTGAGCTCTTTGCCAGTTCTGACCTGAAGAAAGCATTGGACCAGGGTCTACTAAATCTGATAGACCATAATTGATTATACATTTCTCTGACGTTATTTGTCGCATACATGCTTCTTGCGCTAGTGTAAAACACCAATTACTCAACATGGGTAAATTGCAATCAAGGAATTTTTAAAATAGAGTACTTAAAATTTAATGCGTCATTCCAGCCCTACTTCAGATCCATCATGCACACACACACACCTTAGAAATAACAAAACACAAAAGAGGGTAAAAAATATGCTAAACAATAACGACAACACAAATGTAATATCATGAATGTTAAAGAGCACAAAACAAATATTATTTTGGCCTGATGCTGCAACTCCTCAAACAAAACCTACAAAAACTGTGGAGACTGAACTACTTCCTTCTCCAGGCTGAAAACATGCCATTTTGACCAAACATTTTCTGATTCCCAAGTTTATGCTTTTACCTGAAATTTCTTCAAACCTTCTTTTTTTGCATTATAAATACAGGCTGCAGATCTCCTCTCAGGAAGGCTTTGGACTTTGGCCATGGCTGGAAAACGGTGATAAAATATATAAATGTTACATAATTTCTCATTAAAGCTTTAAGTATATATATATATAAACTTCTTCAGTTCATATAATATATTTATTAAGACTCATTAAGACCTATACTGCATTAATAATTACATTTACATTATTTTTAATAATTACTTATAAGGCATGCATTTGGTTTTTCAATGCACATGCTCACAATTCATTATACACTGATTTATAATTAGTTACAATGTCTTTTTATATTTTATATATATTTCTTTCAAATAATTGAATATATTGTTATTAATAGCTGTGTTGTGCTCATACTCATTGTGAGTGAAAATACAGTTATGGCTTGAAGTAAAGTGAAAACATGCAATTTTCTTCAAGCAAATGTTAAGAAATCTTGAAGATGATGTGCTCAATATACATTTTAAGTTGTTTATTTGTAAATGTAACAAATGAACAATAATTCCTGCAATAAAATAATGAAAAAAAAAAAAAAAACACTGCAACAATATTGAAATATATTTATTGAATAGTAATGCTTATAAATAAGTATACATGGGGCTATAATTCATAATAAGCATGTGCTTCATAGAAAGTGTTATCAAAACTCATACCTGGTGCGCACGTAAACAGTGCGCATGCGTGAGTCTGTGAGCGGGAATGACTGCCGCGCATGCGCGGATGAACCGTGCTAGGGGGTCACGGTTGGCAAACGGCTGGATTGTGACTGGTGTACGGATGGTAGGAACTGACGTAGATTCCGGAAGTGATCCGGAAATGGAGGATGATAGGTTTGAGGAAGACAGTGGAGGGAATTCAAGTTTAGGCTGGAATGTAGTTAAAACAAAGAAAAGGAAGAAAAGTCGTGATTTAATGTCAGACACGGAAAGCGACAAGGGAAGTCAACTGGCACAAAGGAAAAAGAAGGAGTATAAAGTAATGATAAAGTTTGCTACCGACTCTGTGAGTAACATCAACCCTTTGAAACTTACAAAAGCAATCAAAGAAAGTGTAGGGACTGTAGAGAATATTAAAACTTTGAAGGATGGAAGACTGTTGTTGTTTTGTAAAGATATTAAGCAACAAAAAGAAACTTTGAAAATTAAGTCAATGATCGGACATAAAATAGAATGCTCAATTCCAGAAGAGAGAAACTGGATTAGAGGGGTAATATATGGAATTCCTTTGGATGTTTCAGATGAGATGATCAAAAGTAATATAAGGGGAGCGGTAGTTAAGGAAGTAAGACGCTTGAAATGTTTCAGAAACAATGAGAAAACGGATAGTCTTTCAGTTATGTTGGTCTTTGATGAGGTCAAACTACCAGAAAGAGTATATTTGGGATTTGTCAGCTATGGAGTCAGAGTGTACATTCCTCCTCCATTAAGGTGTTTCAAATGCCAAAAATACGGACATGTGGCTGCTGTATGTAGAGGCAAACAAAGATGCGCAAGATGTGGAGGTGACCATGAGTATGGTAAATGCGGACAAGGTAAAGCACCAAAATGCTGCAATTGTGGGGGTGAGCACAGTGCAGCTTATGGAGGTTGTGTAGCAAGGAAAGATGCAAGTAAGGTTCAAAACGTGAGAATGGAAGAAGGAATATCATATGCTGAAGCACTTAAAAAAGTAAAACAAACCCCCAAAGTAAGCATAGTAGAGGAGGCCCCTGTTAGGAAACAACCACAACCAAGTAAGATACCAACACAAAGAAAAATGACTGAATTGATTGAAGACAAAGTTGCAATCATAGCTTTTGTTGCAGAAGTGGTCAATTGTTCAGCGCAGACTGAAAGTAGATCTGAAAGGATTAAGATAATCATAAGAGCTGCAGAAAAATATTTGGAATTGACAAACATATCTGTAGACATGATAAATGAAAGACTCTTGATACAAGCAACAAACAGTCAGACATCATGTGGGGGCTCATAATGGTCTCTGTAATCTTGCAGTGGAATGCAAGAAGTTTAATTGCAAATGGGCAAGAATTTAAGCATTTTATAGCAAATTGTGAGATGTCCCCAGATATTATTTGTGTTCAGGAAACGTGGCTTAAACCACAGTTAAATTTTTTGATTAGTGGGTATGAGACAATTAGGAAAGATAGGAAAAAAGGAAATGGTGGTGGAGTAGCAACTTTTATTAAACAAGGTATAGGGTTTAGGAAAATTGAAGACAATAATGAGTATGAGGCTGTGGTAGTGGAGGTATGGGAAGGAAATCAGAGTATTAGGATAATAAATTTTTATAATCCATGTGACAAGCTAACTAAGGATATGATGGAAAATATTGGAGAAATTGGGGATTATAAAATGGTGTGGTGTGGTGATTTTAATGCTCACAGTACTCTTTGGGGGAGTTCTAATACTGATTATAATGGATTGATTATAGAAGATATGCTGGACTGGGGAGGGTTAGTTTGCATTAATGACGGAAGCTACACAAGAGTTAATTTATCACAATGTAAATACTCGGTGTTAGATTTGACAATAGTGTCTGAAAATTTAGCTCAAAGATGTGATTGGAAAGTATTGAATGAAAGCTCTATTGGTAGCGATCATTTTCCTGTTTATAGTACTATTGGAGTTGACTTAACAAAAACAGTTCTGGAAAGAATTCCTAGGTGGAATTTTAAATCAGGAGACTGGGAGTTGTATAGTGAGATTTGCCAAAACAAAATGACTAAAATCAATGATGATGATATAGAAGATATTGAAGTTTTAAATTCAAAAATCAGTGCGGTTCTTAGGAACACAGCAGAAGAAGTATTTGGTAGAAAGAAGGCATGTAGTAGGAAGAAAATGGTTCCGTGGTGGAATGAAGAATGCAATAAGGCAATTAAAGAAAGAAACAAAACACTTAAAAAAGTAAGAAGATCTTTTAGCTATGATGATTTTATTGCTTATAAAAAAGCTCAGGCAATTGTGAGGAGGGTTATCAGGACAGCAAATTTAAATTATTGGAGAGAGTTTTGTAATAATATTGGTGGAAACATTGAAATTAATGATTTTTGGAATATGATTAAAAAGATGGGAGGAAAACAAAGAAATAATAGTATTCCGACGATAATTCATAATGAGGAAGTAGTTGTGTCTGATTGCAGGAAGGCAGAGATTCTTGCACAAACTTTTGTGAAAGTCCATAGTAATGGAAATATATCAAATGAGTTGATGAAGATAAGGGAACAGAGTGTGAGGGAGAATCCACATATATTGGAAGTTAAGGAGTCAACTGGAGATCCACTGGATTATGAGCTAACTATGTATGAGTTAAAAAGAGCAATAGCTGGG
Organism: Chanodichthys erythropterus; assembly: GCF_024489055.1. Lineage (NCBI taxonomy): Eukaryota > Metazoa > Chordata > Actinopteri > Cypriniformes > Xenocyprididae > Chanodichthys > Chanodichthys erythropterus. The sequence goes on along the minus strand of NC_090228.1, from coordinate 31,720,489 downwards.
ACCAAACAGACTTCTCCTGGGAGGGATGAGATATGCTATGAAATGTTCAAGCATTTATCAGACCCTTCATTAAATGTAATTTTAAATCTTTTTAATAAGGTATGGAATTCAGGAAAGCTTCCAATGGAATGGAAACATGGAGTAATTATCCCAGTAGCAAAACCAGGTAAAGATCATACGCAACCTATTAATTATAGGCCTATAGCTCTAACCTCAAATTTATGCAAGATTATGGAACGTATGATAATGAGTAGGCTGGTATATGTTATTGAGAGGAGGAATATCTTCTCCCCTTACCAAAGTGGCTTCAGAAAAGGGAGAAACACTATGGATTCTGTGATATGTTTAGAAGCTGACATAAGAAAGGCTCAGGTAAATAAAGAGGTTTTGGTAGGTGTCTTTCTGGATGTTGAAAAGGCATATGATATGTTGTGGAAGGAGGGACTTTTAATTAAGCTGGAAATGATGGGAATAAAAGGTAAAATGTATAACTGGGTTATGAACTTTCTGTTAAATAGAACTATTCAAGTCAGAGTGGGATGTTCGTATTCTTCGAGTTATTCAGTTGAGAATGGAACTCCTCAAGGTAGTGTTAGTAGTCCTATTTTGTTTAATTTAATGATTAATGACATTTTTTCTCAGATTGAGCCTGGGATAGGGAAATCCTTATATGCTGATGATGCTGCAATATGGAAAAGAGGTAGGAATGTTAAGTTTGTACAGGATAAGGTTCAAAATGCTGTCAATTTGATAGAAAACTGGGCAAATAAATGGGGCTTTAGACTTTCTATGGCAAAATCACAAGTAATTTGTTTTTCAAAAAAGAAAACTAACCCTACTATAAATATCAAAATGTATAGAGAAACAATGGAGCAGACATCAGTTGTTAGGTTTTTAGGAATATGGATGGACTCAAAATTAAATTTCAGAGTACATATACAGAAAATAATAGATAAATGTAAAAAAGTGATAAATATAATGAGATGTCTAGCTGGAGCTGAATGGGGAGCACATCGCCAATCGCTTAAAAATATTTATGTGGCACTAATTGGAGCAACTATAGATTATGGTAGCATGGTATATAGTTCTGCATCAAAAACTCAACTTGCTAAGATTGAGGCAATTCAGAATCAAGCATTAAGGATAGTGTGTGGAGCAATAAGATCATCACCAGTGTCCTCACTTAATGTTGAGGCAGGAGTAATGCCACTAGAAATGAGAAGGAGTAAGTTAAGAATGAGATACTGGGCAAACATAAAAGGTCAATCGGAAAATCATCCAGTTAAGAATGTTTTAAGTGACTGTTGGGAATATAACCATAAAAAAATAACAAGTTTCGGATGGTTTATTAATGAGGAGGCAAGAGACATGAGGATTAGTGATGTTAATATTGCCTCATGTGTGGTTCTGCCAGCAGTTCCTCCTTGGTTTTTTCCCATGCCTTTTATTGATACCCAGTTACACAAAGACAAGCATAATGAGGAGAGTATCCTGGATAGTGTAACAGTACAAGATTATATAGATCATGTATATTATAGTGCCATCCAGATATATACTGATGGTCCAAAGGATCCTGATTCTGGTACAACATCTGCAGCAGTGTTTATACCTCAATTTAAAGTCAACATTTTAAAAAGAACATCAGATCACATTTCAGTATTTACATCAGAACTAATAGCAATTATATTAGCATTACAGTGGGTTGAAGAAGTTCAGCCAATTAGATCGGTTATATGCACAGACTCTTTATCTGCAATTGAAAGTCTAGCAAGTGGTATCTCTACAGCTAGGCAGGACTTAATTTATGAAATATTGCAAAGTCTTTTTAGAACCAGGTTCTTGGGAATCGGGATTCTTTTTCTTTGGATACCAGCTCATATGGGGGTGGCAGGAAATGAAGAGGTGGATAGGTTATCCAAACAGGCTATAAAATTTCCAGAAGTTGACATTAAAATTGCATTGAGTAAGACTGAGATAAAAAGTATAATAGCAAAGGAAATTAGGACGAAATGGCAGAAGAAGTGGGACAGTGGAAATAAGGGTCGACATCTATACAATATTCAAAGAATAGTTGGTTCAGAAAGGAAAAGTATTGGAAACAGACGGAAGGATGTGTTAATTTCAAGAATGCGCATTGGCCATTGTTTACTAAATCATAGTATGGTCAGGATTGGGAAACACCAGACTGGATATTGTGACAAATGTAGATCAGAAAATATGGAAACAGTAGAACATGTATTATTAAAATGTGAGGCATATGATAGAGAAAGATTTAAATTATTTCAAGCATTAAGAGAAATGGAAATGGAAGTTTTTTCTATTAAAGCATTATTAGGTAATTGTCCAAAGCAATTTAAAATATATGAACAAGTATTTAATTTCTTAAAAGATACACATTTAATTAACAGGATTTAGGTCACTACTACCATAATGTTATCCACACTCCAATCCAGTAGGTGGCGGTAATGCACCATTTTAGTTTGGTTTGCCAACTGCCATAAAACTTGGAGAAGGAGGTCTCTGCGGAACAGAAAGGGGCGGTTCCCAACTTTGGGGTGTTGTCACACGGGAATAGGTGTTTTTCAACCTCTTTACCTGATTTGCTCAAATCGAGTGAGATATTTCCGGAAAAACAATAAGAGATATGTATTGTATATGAATGTAAGTGTATTATTTAAGTTGTTTAACGTTTCTTTTGTGTGAATATGCTTGCTAGCTCGTTGTAAAAAGCTCCAAGCAATCTTCCACTCACTTCTAGCGATAACTATTATTAGCTAACATTCGCTATTCTATTTGATGTATCTGTTAGTCACTTGATTTGTTTTAGTTTTGCGAGGTTGTGGCTACAGTGTCTGTGGTCAATAAAATGATTATAAAGTTTAAAGTCTTCAGAGTCATCATTTCAGGTTAACACATTTTTTTTTTTTTTTTAAGTTTACACAAGGTCAGTAAGTAGTCTTATGAATGCATATAAAGCTTATACTCATACAATATACGCTGAGACAGTCATGTGTTTCTGTGTGGTTGATAGCCTATAAAAACAATTAGGCTACACTTAAAATTAAAGTTAATTCTATATCACAAGCACTGTCTAGCCTATGTATTCTCTCTGCTTGTCTGTTAGTGCAGTGGTTATATCATTAATATTATATATATAATATTATATATTAAATATATAATACTATAGCTTTTATGACGAAGGTTTACACTATGCACGTGAAATTTGGCATGCGAGAGATTAAATAAAATAGGCTGTTGATCGCGTGCAACTGGTTGTGTTCTTCTGCGTTATATTCATATTGAAGAGCATCAATCATTAAACAAGACTAGTAGCACAAGAAGGCGATCTAGCCTTAAGAAACTATTTGAGGTGAAAAAATACCGTAGTAATTTATAGTAAATACTATAGTGTTTTGAACCATACTTGAATTAATTTGTTGTGGTAATTATAGGCTACAGGCTATTGCTGTGGTAATATAACAACTATAGTAATATAAACAAATTACGTTACTACTGTGCTAAGTTTTCTTTAAACTATATATTACAATACACGCAGTTTACTGTAGTAAAAACTAAAGTACTACAGCCTATGCTGCTGTAGCATTCATTAACAATAAAGTGTTGTAAATACTATAATATACAGTAGGCTATACTACAATTTACTGTTTCAAAAACACTATATACTATCAATTACTATAGTATTTTTACACCCCATGCATGTCCAACCAAATGACGCCGATCAGATAAGTTCAGACAAATGACTACTTGTCTATGTAAAATATATAGCCATTGTGACAAAATTACATCCCGTGTCATTATAATTCGTAGGCTAGTTTATGCAAAATAATAATAATAAAATAAATAAATAACTAGCACTAAAAAAACGGAGTAGGCTAATAAAACTTGCATAAATCATATATTTCGCCCTCTCGAGCTATAAGCTACAGGTCCTGTAAAATAGTTCATACTCTTCAAAATAAATGAATGTAAAATGTTTCCATATAACTGTTATCTAGGCAGGCACTTGGGAAAAACGCATAGTTTCCCTGTTACGGAAGTCAAGCATGCAGCAATATTTTATTTATTTTTCATTATCTCGACATAATTGTTTCTCGGGATCTAAACATTAAAAAAGTAGTTGTGTTCATAAGAAAACAAGAAAAAATTAAATAAAATAATAATGAATGGCCTTTCAAGCTTCCGTACTTTAAAAAAAACGCATATCCCGGCTTCCGTACTTTTTTGGTTGGATCGTTATAAACATCTCTCTCAGTTAGAAAACACCCCAAAATTGGGAGACGCCCCTCTTTTGTTCCGCAGAGACCTATACTTGTAAAACTTAAAAGAAGAAGAAGAAAGAAGAGTCTGTGAGCGTGCATGTCTGTTGCCAGATGAGTGACGCTAGTTCGCGTGCGCGTGAAGATGGCGGAGGACGGCGCGGTGGATCTGGAGACGCAGAGAGAAGAGATCGCGACGCTCTTGAAGACGCCGCTGTGCAGAGGAGAGACCTGGTGAGACACTAGATAACAAGGATCAAAAGTAAACTCGAGCTCAGATGACTTTATCAGTGTTTCATCAATAACACCAGAATCGATCACGATGATCATGCGGAGATCAGAATCAATCATCATGATCAGTCCGACAAACACTTATGATCAGATTCATGATTGTGTGTGTGTGTGTGTGTGTGTCACTTCAGTAACACTCACACTCACTACTTGCACAACTACTTCTACTTATTATGATCAGTTTTGATAACACCTTTATTCATGAGAACAGATTATTTGGTTGATTCAAAGAATGAATCATGTTTTCAGTGTTGGCATGGATTTGCTGAAGCGTTCCTATAAGTATTTATTTTGCAGGATCCATATATGGAAAGGTTAAAAAGAACAGCATTTATTCGAAATCTTTTCTAATAATGCAAACTACTAACACTTTTGATCAATTTAACACATACTTACTGAATAAAAGTTTTAATTTCTTTAAAAAAAAAAGAGACAAATTACTGATCCCAAATTTTGAAGTGTAGTATATATTGTTACAAAAATTATATTTTAAATAAATGCTGTTTTTCCCCCTTTTTTTAATTCCTCAAAGAATCTTGTTATAATCACATGTTATAAAAAAATATTAATCAGCACAACTGTTTCCAACACTCAAAATATATTATGTATAATATATTTTAATTTATATCCTTCTTTTGCATTTAAAATCGCAAATTGGAAAGCGAAAGTAAAATGTGCACTGGGTTAAAATCCAAAATATTGCTAAATAGGCAATTTCACATTTTGCTTTGAAACCAAATCTTTCGCCATCGTCTTACGGCTGCAAGTGTGAGCAGCGCCTATTTTTTCCAGTGTTCATGTTACCCAATGAGTGCAGTCACACCGGGAGCAGTGAGCGTCGAGTGGCACCGAAATCTATATTTGCAGCGCTGTTGACACTCAATTAAAGTGAAAGCACACTTCTGATGGACAAAATAATATGATTTCACACAAAAAGTGCTCAAAATGCACAGAATAAGCTTATCTAGTGTGTTTTAACAAGAATTAAGTTAAGTTTGTAAAGAAAATGATGAATCAGAAATATTTATGTTAGATTTACCCATTTAAACTTGATTAAATTATTCAGTTTGGGTGAAAGTATGGTAAAAAACTAAAGTAAACTAGCCATAAAATATGATATTCTTTTAGTTATTACACAGATGTAGTATATAGGCTCTAGCATACCCAAATCAAACCCGAGTTTGTTTGTTTTTTCTCTGATACGGTGAATAAAGACCTGGGGCCGTTTCGCAAAACAGCAGCATTGTATTCGAGTCATTTCCTGTTTCCTGCAGGTATTTGGTGAGCATTGACTGGTTCAAGCAGTGGAAGAAATATGTGGGTTTTGACAGACGTCAGACTGGAGACCGGAACATTTCTCCTGGACCCGTGAATAACTACAGCCTGTTCAACGGTTTGTCTTACACACTGGAGTCATTCACAATCAAACAAATACGAGGACACATGTTTATTCTGGCACATCTGATTCGGTTTATGTGATCACAGGACTGCACAAAACAAATCCATTAGCGCTTGTAGTTCAAAAGACTCATATTTATATACATTTTAATATTTCATACATTTACATCACATTTCTTTAGAAAGAATGAGCCTTTCTATTAATTTTCCACTGTTATGTGCAGGCCCGGATTAAGAACACATTGGGCCCTGGGGCTATAGCAACACCAAGGGCCCCCTTTCATATGATTGCCATGCCACAGTGTCTTGTACCACAATAATTTTTTTTTTTTAATTGTTATTATTTTTATATTTTACAAAATTCATTTTATCAAATCATTTTATATAAGCACAAGCACACTAAATATTGCATGCTATTTAACATATTTTAAAATATATTTAACATATCAAATATTTAACATATTTTAAAATTGTATTGCATATATTGCTGACACAATAATTCTTTCCTCTTATTAACACAAAACAAACTATTTTGAAGAATGTGGGTAACCAAACAGTTGATGGTCCCCAGTGATTTCCACATTATATTTTTTGGTTATATAAAAAATATTATAACTGTTTGGTTACCCACATTCTTCAAAATATTTTCTTTTGTGTTCAACAGAAGAAAGAAACTCATTCAGGTTTAAAACCACTTGAAAGTGAGTATGTGATGACAGGATTTTAATTTTTGGGGTGAACTATCCCTTTAAGGACAAGGGTCCGCATGCTAAGTATTAGGATGCTGTCACTTTAAGACCTGCACGCGTCCGATTTTCTCAACTCACTTCAGACATAACCAACTGTGTTTATGTAAACCTTTTGTGTATTTGACAGTATTATAGCACAATCAGACGCGAAAGAATAATGAATGTTTATTATAGGCAAGGCAAGGCAACTTTATTTGTATAGCACATTTCATACACAATGGTAATTCAAAGTGATTTACATAAAAAAGAATAATAAAAATAGAACATAAGGAATAGAAATAACAGTAAAAACAGAGAATTTTGCTATCTGGATGGAAGAGCTAGGAAGTCTCAGGGAGTTTGTTGTTGTTGTTGTTGTCGTCCATCAGAGTTGGATCTAAACGGATCTATTCATCAGAGCAGATCAGAATGGATCTTCCTCATCCAACAGGACTGCTACCTGTTAGGGCACTTCAAACTGATAAACATAGTTTCAATCTCCCCTTTTGCCAAGACACCTCAAACTGCACCACACAGCCCTAATCCCCCTTCCGGAGATATCTTATCTATGGAACGCACTTCTAAATGCAACTGGAAGCCAGTGCAGGGACCTGAGGACTGGTGTGATGTGTTCATGTTTTCGTATTCTGCTCAGAATCCTGGCAGCAGCGTTCTGTACGAGCTGCAGCTGTCTTATGGTCTTTTTGGGAAGACCAGTGAGGAGCCCATTACAATAATCCACCCTGCTGGTGATGAAAGCATGAACAAGTTTCTCTAAGTCTTGACTGGAGACAAAGCATCTAATTCTTGCAATATTTTTGAGATGATAATACGCTGATTTAGTTATTGTCTTTACATGGCTACTGAAACTCAGGTCTGACTCCAAGATCACACCAAGATTCCTGACTTGATTTTTAGTTGTTTGACCCCTAGAGTGAAGGTACATGTTCACTTTGAAAACTTCATCTTTGTTTCCAAACGCAATGACTTCAGTTTTGTCTTTGTTTAACTGAAGGAAGTTTAGACACATCCAATTTTTAATTTCATCAATGCACTGGCACAGGGAGTCAATGGAGCTGTAGTCGTTAGGTGATAGGGCTAGGTAAATCTGGGTGTCATCTGCATAGCTGTGATATGCAAGTTGGTTCTTTCTCATTATTTGGCTCAGTGGCAGCATATATAGGTTGAACAGGAGGGGTGCGAGTATTGAACCTTGAGGGACTCCGCATATCATGGATGTCCACTTAGACTTATGGTCACCGATACTCACATAATAACCTCTCCCTTCTAAGTATGACCTGAACCATTTAAGGACCATCCCAGAAAGCCCAACCCAGTTTTCCAGCCTGTCAAGAAGAATGTTGTGATCGACAGTGTCAAACACAGCACTGAGGTCAAGTAGAACCAGCACTGTTAATTTACCTGTATCTGTGTTAAGGCGAATATCATTTATTATCTTTATGAGTGCTGTCTCTGTGCTGTGATGCGGTCGGAAACCAGATTGAAAGTTATCAAAGTATCCATTCAAGCTTAAGAACTTGTTCAGCTGATTGAAAACAACTTTTTCAATGATCTTGCCTATGAAAGGAAGATTTGAGATTGGCCTGTAGTTGCTCAATATGGTGTTATCCAGATTGCTCTTTTTCAAGAGGGGCTTAACAACTGCAGTTTTCAGGGATTTTGGAAAAGTCCCAGAGAGAAGTGAGGCATTTACCACTTCTAGGAGATCTGCTTCTAAACAGTTTAACACTCTTTTGAAAAAAGATGTGGGAAGTGTGTCAAGGGCGCAGGTTGATGTTTTAAGGTGCTGTACTGTTTCTTCCAAAATTTTACCATCAATTGCTTCGAAATCAGACATAATAGCTACTTTCTGAGGTTGTGATCTGATCTGTTTTACCCCAGTGCAGCTCAAGGATGTGCTGATCGCCTTTCTGATATTATTAATTTTCTCAGAGAAGAAGTAAGCAAACTCACAGCATTTGCTGTCTGAGAGCATTTCACTGGGAATCTGACTTGAGGGGTTTGTTAGTCTCTCTACTGTAGCAAAAAGAGTGCGGGTGTAGTTTAAGTTTCTGTTTATAATATTTGAGAAGAAGGTCTGTCTAGCTTTGCCTAATTCCACATTGAAAGCATGAAGAATATCTTTATAGATGTTATAATGGATTTCAAGTTTTGTCTTTCGCCACATGCGCTCAGCTTTTCTGCATTGTCTTTTCATATTTTGCACTGCTGTTGAGTTTCTCCATGGTGCTTTTTGTCTGCCACTTTTCTTCCTGACTTTCACAGGAGCAATGTTATCAATAACATTCTGTACTTTTGAGTTAAAAGAATCAAGGAGAAAATCAACAGAGTCTGCAGATATGCTTGGTGTTAAAGATATAGCCTTCATAAACAGTGCTACTCATTTAAGCATTGCTTTTTGACCAAGATAGATCTAGCTTCAACAGTCGGACAGATCAATATTTCAAAGAAAATACAGAAATGATCAGATAGCGCTACATCCTTAATGACAATGGATGAAATGTTTAGACCCTTACTGATAATTAAATCTAGAGTGTGTCCACGATTGTGTGTAGGTCCATGTACATGCTGAGTCAGATCAAAAGTATTCAAAACAGTTATGATATCTTTTGCCATATTGGATTCTGCATTTTCTATGTGGATGTTAAAGTCCCCAGTAATAGCAAAACAGTCAAACTCTGAGGAAATTGCTGATAACAGTTCTGTAAAGTCCTCCACAAAGGCTGGAGAGTATTTTGGAGGCCTGTAGATAACTATAAGTAGAATGCGAGGAGCACCTTTTAATACAATACCCAAGTATTCGAAAGACAAGTAATCACCAAATGACACTTGCTTGCATTGATAGACATCTTTAAATAGAGCAGCTACACCTCCACCTCTCCTAACAGCTCTGCAGACACTCATAAAAGTAAAGTTAGGAGGGGCTGTTTCATTCAGGATCGTTGCACTGCAGCTGACTTCAAGCCATGTTTCATTTAGAAGCATAAAATCTAGGTTGTTTGTGGTTAAGTCAGTGACTAGAAGTGATTTATTTTTAAGTGAGCGGATGTTTAGAAGTGCTAACTTAACAGTCTTTCTGTCTCTACAGTAATCTTAGTTTGACGTGTAATAGGTAGCAGATTAAATGGGTTTGCCAAACGGTTTGAAAAGGCCTTAGGCTTTCTATAACGTAATAAAACAGAAATAGAGAAAGCTGCAGGCACACTGGGTTCCCGCTTGTTCTGTAAACATTTGATAAAGTCACTGTTATCATAGCGGGGACCCAACACACATCACTGAGAGCAGATTGAAGGAGGGTGAGGGCGCTGGCGTTGTGGCAGGGGCCTAAGAGATCTCGCAGGAGGAGGGGGAGGGCGAGCTGGGCCCACAGGCTTTGGTGGTTTCGGGGCTTGACGCTTTTTTGTTGATATCTGGGGGCTCGCAGCAAAAGAGTGGGAGAGTTTGGTTCCAGCATACACCAGTTCCTCCATTTTCTCTGAGAAGCACAGAAGAGGGGATGCTGGAGAGAGGGATAACGTGTCCAGTGAGAGGGGCTGTTGCTCTGGTGTTACCGGAGGCTGTAATATGTTGTCCTGGCTTCCCTGGCTGTTTTCCCGAAAGTCGTCCTTGGGTGCTGAATTTTGGAGCAGTTCTAATACGTCACTGTCTCTCGGTGAGCTCTGTGGGCAGGGCTTAGTCAAGATTGTGTCCGTGAGCAGTGGTTGTTGTGGCTGCGTGGTGTTATCATTGACCTTGTGGGGTGTGTCAACCGCATGTCCATTCAGGTGCTGAAGTGAAGTCCTGAGGTCAGTTGTACTCTGTCCAGGTGTGTTTGTGCCATTCAGGTTAAATGGATTTGCACACACTGCTGAAGGATGATGGAGGCAGAAGTAGATATTGTCCTTTAGCACTCTTGAGCCCAGTTTGTTTGGGTGCAGGCCATCATGAGTGAACAGTTGTCTCTGACTCCAGAACAGATTGAAGTTGTCGATGAAATTTAGTCCTTTTAAGTTGCAGGTTTTTTGCAGCCATGTGTTAAGTCCAAGCAACCGTGTAAATCTATTTGTTCCTCTTGCTGGGAGTGGTCCACTGATGAACGACTGAACTTTTAGTCTTTTAAGCATTTCAAAAAGTTCATTGAAATCCCTCTTAAGGAGTTCTGACTGCTCCTTCCGAATATCATTCTTCCCCACATGAATGATTAGTCGATTTGCAGTTTTATATTTCATCAGAATGCTCTTACGTTCCCTGTTTACATCAGAAACTGTTGCTTGTGGAAGGCAGAATGTAGTTGTAAGCAAGCGCTTAGCTGTACGCAAGAGCGTCCGAACAGTAGCGAAGCAGGAAGTTATTTATATATATTATATAATATTTTCATTTATTATGAATATTATGTATGGTTTGCATATGTAACCTTTAGCTTGGCATTTTCTGTCTCCCGGTTGTAGTTGGAGATAAGATGGACATTAAGGAACACCTCATCGATGAACTGGACTATATCACTGTGCCCACAGAGGGCTGGAATAAGCTTGTGAGGTGGTACGGGCTGACTGACAGACAGGAGCCCATCGCTCGAAAGGTAACGCTGTCCGTGGAAGAGAACCCGCTCTGATTGTAATAAATGACTGATAATAAAGCAGGAAACACACTTTGAGAGGCTCATGGATAGTGTTGTCAAAAGTACTGACTGCGATACCAAGTCAGTACTGAAAGTTTAAAAATGTAACACTTTAAACGCTGTTGAGCAGATTCATAAACGCCTCTGATTGGCTGTTGTGTTCACACTCTCAACAGATGTGTCTGTGATTGGCACTGTTGATAATGTTTGTTCTTCCTCCTCAGGTGGTGCTAGTGGGGATGTTTGTAAAACACTGTAAGGTGGAAGTCTACCTCACCAAACTGAATCTATGTGAAAACAGCAACATGGACAATATTGTCACGAGAAGGTTCAGCAAAGTAGACACCATAGGTATGATCAGACTTTTTTTTTCTTTAGCTGATGGTTATTGATTGTTTGTGAAGCAACAACCAACTATCTTTGCAACCAGACAGTATCACTGTTTCTAGGGCTGTCCCCTAATAAACGAAAAGAGTTAGTTGATCAAAAATTGTATTAATTAGTTTCAGAAAGAAAAATTTAAAAGGAAAGGAAGTGGAGAAGTCAAGCAGTTCATAAGGGACCAATTGTCAACAGCGGTTCTTTGTGGTAATTAAAGTGTTTGTGAAAGTATGTCTCGCAAAGTTTTGAAAAATTTTTTTGTTGGTTTTTTTTTAAGTTATTTAATAAATATGTATGATTTGTACATCATTTTACAGATTGAAATGGTGCTTCTGCAAGCTTGTCATATGTTCCATACCTCTCACGGCAGGCGTGTCTTTTTGTGTTTTCAGCATGAGATTGGTTTCTGAGATTTGGTAAATTGAGAGATCGCCAATCGGGTCATTGGAGGCAGTTATCAGTTGATAGCCGATCAATTGGAGCATCCCTAATATTTGTAAAGGAAAATGTTAGCCCAAGAGGGACATATTTAAAATGAATTATGATTAATAAAAAGTAATTAGATCAAGTAACTGATTGACATCTGGCCAACATTATCTGATAAGTCAAAATAAGATGTGTTAAACCAGCGTTTCTCAAAGTGTGGGGCGCGACAAACGAGAGGAAATTTGGTCATTTTTGTGCCCACCTCTATTAACCTTTTATTTCTGTGCCCCTGAGAGTAGCTACGGTCCCAAATATGGGATTTATAATGTTCAGAGACGTCACTTAAATGCCAAATTCAAACTGTGCTTTCGTGCTTTGGCTGGCGCTGAGCCAGAGACGTACGTGCTCAGCAGCGCTTGTCATTTATGACAACTATGCAGTGTTTTCAACAACATAATGTGTATTTTTTGGTGTCAGACATTTAAATATACATAAGTACTCATAAAACAATACTTTTAGAATTTGTAAAGTACATAGTGATGTTTATGGTAGCTGCATTAACAATCAATTCAAATATAATTTGCCGATGTGTTTTATTCTTATCAGACACACATAGTATAAGTAACTATAAAGTTTACTCTATTTTTCTCCCAGATCACTTACTTACATGGATATGGAGAAATGGATGAATTCACGTGCTGTAAATCCGATTTACAGGGCTCGCTGAACAGCTGCGCAAACAAACATGGCGGCACCCATCTCGTGTTATAGATCGAGATAATTTATTAACGTTTTTAAACGACAAAACACACACACTTATACATATTTGAGAATCGTAATATCAGACAGTTGATGACATGGTAAGCAAATTTGAATATTATGAATAAAGGAGAAACAAAATAAAAGTGTTACATACAGCGTACATATTGTGGCTGCGGTGTGTGATGTGAAAAGCATGACGCGTTGGCATGGAAACAATAAGGGGAAATGTTCTAAAAAAAACTCAAATTATATTTAATTTATATATAATTATAATGCAAAGTGATAATATAATTGCACTTTTATTTTCTCTATTTGAAAGTTTTTAATGCTGTTATTTGATGTAATGTTTTTACAAATGTGATGTTAATAAAATACATTTTAATACATTTTAACAGTTAACCTTATAGCCTAGTGTATTAAAATGTTGTTAGGGCGGTTGGGAACAGGTGGGGCTCAGAACCCTTCCCTACCTTCCCTTCCCTAAGTGGTGAACGGCAGAAAAAGTTTGAGAAACACTGCGTTAAACTAACATATATTTTCTGTGTACCTGTTAAATTGTTTTTATTATTTGTTAGTATTGTTTTATTGTATATATTAATGTGCAAAGATACATTTATACTGATTTTAATTAAAGGATCATAGAGATCGCACTATAAATTTACCACATCTGTCCTGACAGACACCATCGAACGAGAGATGCGGAAATTATTCAGTATTCCAGATGAGAAGGAAACCAGGCTATGGAACAAATACATGAGCAACAGATTTGAGCCATTGAATAAACTGAACAGCACCGTTTCGGATGCTGGTCTCTTTGATGGACAGGTGAGATATTCTAGCATCATACCTGCTCTTTGTTTTTGTGTATTATGAGATGTATCCCCTATTGTGGAATTTGCTGTTTTTTCATATACAAAAGATAAACTTCAGTCATGTGTAATATGAGGACCCGCAATACTAGTGCCTGCGTTTGTCCTATCAGTGACACCGACTCTGCAGATAATGACTTTAAAGGAACCCTAGAATTAAAAATTGAATTTACCTTGGCATAGTTAAATAACAAGAGTTCAGTACATGTAAATGACATACAGTGAGTCTCAAACTCCATTGTTTCCTCCTCCTTATATAAATCTAATTCGTTTAAAAGACCTCCAAAGAACAGGCGAATCTCAACATAACACCGACTGTTACATAACAGTCGGGATCATTAATATGTACGCCCCCAATATTTGCATATGCCAGCTCATGTTCAGGGCATTACACAAGGGCAGGACGTCTGGATGTGCACAGCTGAATCATCAGACTAGGTAAGCAAGCAAAGACAAGAGCGAAAAATGGCAGATGGAGCAATAATAACTGACATGATCCATGATAACATGATATTTTTAGTGATATTTGTAAATTGTCTTTCTAAATGTTTCATTAGCATGTTGTTAATGTACTGTTAAATGTGGTTAAATGTGGTATTTTTTATAAATCTCTCCAACAGTGTTAGCTTTAGCCACGGAGCACTATCAAACTCATTCAGAATCAAATGTAAACATTCAAATAAACACTGTATTTACGCGATTAGACATGCTGCATGACAAACACTTTGTAAAGATCCATTTTGAGGGTTATATTAGCTGTGTGAACTTTGTTTATGCAATGATAGAGTCGAGAGCTCTGGGAGATGGGGGCGGAGAGCACGAGAATTTAAAGGGGCCGCAGCCTGAATCGGCGCATATTTAATGATGCCCCAAAATAGGCAGTTAAAAAAATGAATAAAAAAAAATCTATGGGGTATTTTGAGCTGAAACTTCACAGACACATTCAGGGGACACCTTAGACTTATATTACATCTTTTAAAAAGACGTTCTACGGCACCTTTAACCCTGACTTTAGGAATGTGCAGTGTGAAATGTCATCTTATGAATACCCAGGATTAACTGTTAACCCCGGGTATAGTATGAGCAGTGTGTAATGTGAATAAAGATAACCCAGATTACCAATTAACTATTTCAAGTGTGAAAAGTCCTAAATAGTGTCAGAATCCAGCAAACCTCAATCAAAGAAGTTTTATTGTTGCTCGAAAATATTCAAGACAAAAATTTGTTTGCAAGATCTCCCACTTCAATTTCCAGACTGCTCCTCTCACAATGGTATGTCATTCACTCATCAAAGGCATTGAAGGAGAACTGAGCACAAGACCTTGCCGGGGATGGAGAGTAATGTGATACCTTACCAGTTGTTGCAAATGGCAAGATTTCCCTTCTTGAGAAGTTTATCAATAACACCCCATCTCCAATTCACTGGGACCAATGACGTATTTCAACATCGGTTCATCAAGACAGTCTGTATGTCGATTAGGGCTTTGTCACTTTTTGACAACTGTGTGTTGGAAGCACATCTACCCTTCCTTGATTGTCATCTCATTGTCTTCCTGACAATAGTTCAAATAAGATCCAAAGTTTAAGTTGGAATTGTCAAGCAGAGGGTGGATTCATAAAGTAGCGATGTTGAATGGCTGCAAACAATGGGTCTTTGGTGCGTAGTGTGAGAGTTGGAGTAAACATTTAGCAATGAGCAAATGATTATCCGATTCCACATCTGCACGATGTCGGCTTCTGACGACGACGAGGGATGACCATCAGCATTTACCAATATAATGGATTTCGTTCACCAGGTGATCCCCACATCATTTTGTGTCACAGCTTATGTTGAAAGTAGATATTTCCAAAGCACACATTATTCGCAGTGCTGAACAAATGTTGTTTGTTTGGTTGCTTGATCCATGGGGGCCAATGGCAGCCTCAAAGCCAGTGTGTTTGCCATCAAGCTGGTTGTTATAGTCACCGATCAATAGGTAGTGGTTTTGATGCTGAAGAGCAAACCAATCATCGGAGGGGAGCCTTAGGTGCGGAGTGCCAAACTCCATCATAGAGCTTTGATCCAACTCCGCCATAGAGACTTGATTGTCTCCACCTCTGATTGAGTTAGTTCTCGATTTCTTGGCATTTCGGTAGCATATGATGTTTATACGGGATGGGTTTGCTAGCCCCATCCCAACCCTCCTCCTTTATCTGGGCTTGGGACTGGTGCTGTTGGAGTTGCCTTGTCCAGTGGCAGAGTTCACATAATCAAAATAATGTGAATATCATCCTGACCATCCATTCACAAAATTATATTGATTTAAATAAACTATAAACAAATTAGTTTTTTTTCTTAGATTTGTTTTCCCCTGTCTGCAGGTACTAGTTGTTGAACAGAAGAATGAAGATGGCACTTGGCCTCGTGATCCTTCAACAATTAAGTGAGTGAACTTGTGAATCTGAAATATGGCTCATATCATTGCTTTGGAACTTTTTTGCCTTCTGAATGTTCTTTAACTCAGTGGATACTTCAAGAAGGTAGACATGATTGTGGTAGTGTCATTTCTTGTAACTTATGCTCTTCTTGTCTTTTAAAGGTCATCTGGTGCTTCAAAGCGGTATGTGTTCTAATGAATCAATGAAAATGTGATGTATTTATGACATTATTGTTACATTGCTGCTGTATTGCTGTTTCTCATGGGTTTGTTTGAGAACTCATCCACTCTGATGGCAGTCCAGGACCTGAAATTCATTTATATACATAAGTGATATACATGTTAGGACATCCTTAGATCACCACATTTGTTTTTTAGCCATTTAGCTGATGAGGCTGATTCAAGCAGGTCTTTTGGCCAGGGAAAGCAGAAACAGAAGAGCCTAGGTCTTTGTATATTTCTGCATTTAACGTTCATTGCAAAAGGGACGGGATGCACAATGTACAGTAGGCTACTGCGCACAATCCTGGAGACCATTAGACCACCCAGTGAGTTTAGCAGTGTTTTGCCACAGTCAGCCGAGCATCATTGATCTTGACATATCTGACCCATCCCATCCTCAAATAATGCCTATGATTATGAACATAAAATGCTTAATGCAGTAATCATTTATGTTCTGTGTGGGACTGTGGCAGTTTTAGGCATCATAGGCTGCTGAGATTGTGGCTTTTCCATGATGTAGAAAATGTTTATATTTCAATGCATTTGAAAAACCTAATCTTAAATCACTGGTTCTTCCTCATTCAAGTAGACGAAAAAATAAATAAAAAATAGGGGTGGGGTAAAATCCATTCACATATGAATCGTGATTCTATCTTCTTCCGACTTGAATCGATTCACAAATTTCCAAATTAATTTTCTAAATGTTATTTAATAACATGATGTCAAAACAAAAAAGGCATCAGTCAACTGTGAGAGCAGTGCAGCACTTTTCATAGGCTTGCTATGGGGAAATGTTATGAATGAAAATTGAACAACCATTTCTACGTCATTATCCTAACAAAAAGAAAATAGCCTCGATAATATACACAGTCAGTGGTACACACCAAGCTTTTCTTGCAGTTTTGCCAACTTTTACGTGTACATGTACATTGTATACTCAAAGCCTGTTAAGTGCAGAAGGATGCCATGGTAATGAACAATACCTAATGAGTGAAAATATCCTGCACCTGAAGCTAAATCTCCAAATATTTAGAATAAATAACAACAGTTCTTTTTATAACTTTCTAAATGTGGTTTTAGATCGTCTCAGATACATACGTAACCCTCGTTCCCTGAAGGAGGGAACGGAGACGTACGTCAGTAGTGACCGACGAATAGGGATATTGCCAGAGAGCCCTATCAGCTTCGAGTGAAACTAAACAAGCCAATGGAATTGCCGTGCGATATTTGCATAATGTGCACTGCCCCGCCAGGTGGGTAAAATATGGAAGCGTGTGCAATCGCAATCTGTTTTTTGCTGAGGAGACAACCTTTGAGTCTGCTCTACAGTGAAGGCACAGGAACTGTGGCGACAGGATGTTCTCTCCTTCAGCGAACGAGGGTTACATACGTAACCAAGACGTTCACTTTCAGTGCTCGCCGGTTCCACACAAAGGCTATAGAATCCAGCCAACATGTTGGGTGTCGACCACCCCGCAGTTCTACAGATATGTCTGTGAGGCATCATGCTCCAGCACCCAGGAAGAGGCAACTCCTCTAGTGGAGTGAGATCTTAACCTGAGTGGGCAAGGCACGCCTTGGGACTGATAATCCAGATCCAGGATTGGCTGTAACCCACTGCCTTTCTTGGGTACAATGAAGTAGGGGCTGTAAAACCCTGACTTTATATTGGCTGAAGGGACTGGCACAATTGCATCCTTCGCTAGGAGGATGGCAATCTCCGCCCGGAGAACAGGTGCATTGTCTAGGGACAAGCGAGTGTAACGAACACCCCTGAACACTGGGGGACGCTGGGCGAACTGAATCGCATAGCCGAGTTTGATGGTACGAATGAGCCAGCTGGACAGGCTCTCAGACTCCGAGCCAGCAGCATCAAAGGCACCACAGACGTACCTGGCGTGGGGCAGCGAGTGCTGGGACCCGACTCGGACGGCATAGCAGCCCGAAGTGAGGTTGGACTCTGCGAGGTGGCAGTGCTGGTGAGGTGAGAGGGGGCTGCGAGTGGCGAGGTGGAGCCAGCGGCGGGACAATATGACAAAAATTCCCCCCGGCCCTCCTCCGGGAGAGGGAGAGATGCGGGCATTGTCTCCCAAAGAGCTGACATCCTCTTCTCCAGGTCGCCCGTTTCAGGATCGCATCCTTGTTCTTTTGCCACCTGGCTTGGCTGGGGTCTGAGCGGGCTGGGCGCCGCTTCCATGACTGGCTCCTTGCTGTCTGGTGGGTGTAGGCTGACTTAGCAAGGGCGGAGGACGATGCAGGTGGGCGTCCTTGGTGATGAGCAGACTGAGGTTGCGCAGCCAGCAACGGGATGGAGGCAGCAGCGGACCGCCAGGGCAAGATGTATTTGATGTCCTCAGTCTGCTTCTGTGCGGCCGAGAACTGCTGAGCAAAGCTCTCGACTGCAACGACTAGTCATGTCACAAAGGGACCAGAGTGATCCTCCGGCAACACCACAGGCTGCAGTGTTGTAGAGAGGATAGGGGCCCACGGAGCGCTGTGGGGAAGCCCTAAGCCCATTATCCTCAGGTCACCCTTCTTACACGCCAACATGCCATTCCCCTGACCGGAGCCAGAGAAAACGGCCGAACGGGGCATAGGGGAGGGGAACCACCTGGCGGGGGTAGTGTGCATTATGCAAATATCACACACCAATTCCATTGGCTTGTTTAGTTTCACTCAATGCTGATGGGGCTCTCTGGCGATATCCTAATTCATCCGTCTCTACTGACGTACGTCGACCGTGACCGACTGAAAGGGAACCTGGGATCCACACCCCCTTAAGGGGGTATCGGAGTTTCAGAGTGCAGAGGCAATTTTATATGCCTGTATGAGGTCAAATATGGATGCAGAAAAAAACTTTTACATTGTCTCTCAACTTGGTGATCACATAAACCACATTTTTATGAATCACATTGTCATGAAGCAAAAGACTCCACATTTCACGTTGAGCTGTTGTCTGTGTTTCTGTATTCATGCAGTAAAATGGCTGAAGCCAGATTTTCTCAGGATGAGTTCACATGTCCAGTGTGTCTGGATCTCCTGAAGGATCCAGTGACCATTCCCTGTGGACACAGTTATTGTAAGAGCTGTATTACAGGCTGCTGGGATCAGGAGGATCAGAAGAGAGTCTACAGCTGCCCTCAGTGCAGACAGACCTTCAGTCCAAGACCTGCTTTAGCTAAAAACACCATGCTGGCTGAAGTGGTGGAGAAACTGAAGAACACTAAACTTCCTGCTGACTGTTATGCTGTAGCTGGAGATGTACAGTGTGATGTCTGTACTGGAAGAAAACACAAAGCCGTCAAGTCCTGTCTGGTGTGTCTAATCTCTTACTGTCAAAATCACCTTGAACAACATGAGAGTTTGTTTAAAGAAAAGAGACACAATCTGACTGATGCCACTGGACGACTGCAGGAGATGATCTGCCCAACACATGATAAACTCCTTGAGGTTTTCTGTCGCACTGACCAGAAGTGTATATGTGTGCTGTGTACGATAGATGAACATAAAAACCATGACACTGTATCAGCTGCAGCTCAGAGGACAGAGAAACAGGTATGAACTTAAAAGTAGACACTGAATAATTGATGTTGACATTTAGTCTCATTTCATATATTTCTTTTAGCACCATATTAAGAGGTTACAGCATTCACACTGCATGTTTCAACAGTGCTGCACGGTTGAGTTTCAGTGTTGAACCTTTTTGTTCTCCACATTGAGCTTAGCAGGAAATATGGTGAAAATATGGTGAAAATAATGTAAATAGTTTCTTAACACAATGGTACATTGAGTTTAATTTATTGACATGAATTCATATAGAAACCCTTTTAATGCAATAGTTACATCCATACATCAAAATAGTATAACTACAGTATAACTACACAGCTCCGCTGGAAGCGTGCGAGTTGAATAATACTCTGGTAGATATTTGTTAAACATCACAGCTTCTGGGTTCGAATCCGCCGTCCTATACTAGGTTTTTTTTACTCATTAAAACCAAATGTGTTCATCAGTGACTGTATATCAAGGGCAGGTACAAGTCTGTGTGCTTTTCATTTTGTGGTTTCAATGGAACAAATGGTTAGAGTCTCTACAATGGGTTTAAAACGCACGTCTGTGCAGGAGCCATCGTCACTGACAACAGCAGCAACGATTAATTTAACACAAACAAATGAAATTAATACTCTGCCAGTCAGCTAGAGATGTTGCATTTCTTATAGGTATGTCTGTACCCTGAAATGTAAAAAAAAAAAAAAAAAAATTCAGTGAAGCAGGAGTCGCATATCCGGGAATATCCGATCTGTCCGCTAACATGGCAGGTGCAAACGCACATATACGATTGATATCGAATGTATTTCCACGTGAATGAAGCCCGAAACCGATCTGTGAATATCGGAATCCATGGGCTTTTTTCCTGCTTACACGGCCGTGGTTCATATCCGATCTGTACCACATGAGAGGAAAAATCAGAATTTGGTCACTTGAACCATGCGACATGCGCATGGCTCTCACTAAAATGAAACCACGATATACTCTGCAGAAGCCACTAGGCTCATCCATTCCATTAAGAGCACTTGAATCAGTGAAATTGTCATACTGTACTAATGCCTTCTTTCTGTGAAAGAATCTGTTCAGTTAATGTAAATATTTAGCAATTTTCCAGAAATACAAAAAACTACAGATACTACAAATGCTGTCCTTCAGGTTTTTAATTAGAAAAAAAGGTACCTGTTCAGTTAATGTAAATATTTTGCAATAATTTAGAAATACAAAAAGCTAAAGAAAATTGTGAGAATCATTTTTGGCTATTGTGAGTTACCAAATAATAAAATAAATGATTACTCTCTTTCCTCAATCATAGACATTTACACCACATGCTGTATCCGCAAAGCTGTCTGTATTGCAAAAGACCCCACACACCGCTCACAAAATGCTGACTTTTACTGTTATTCATATGTCCTCCAGAAGCAGCTAGAGGAGACGCAAATGTCATTCCAGCAGAGGATCCAGCAGAGAGAGAAAGATCTTCAGCAGCTGAGAGAGGCTGTGGAGTCTCATAAGGTGAGTCTGGAGAAGAAGAGAAGTTTGAGAAGTCTCAGTCAGGACTCACTGAAGCCACTGTGTGACTGTGATGTGTGTCCTAACAGCGCTCTGCACAGGCGGCAGTGGAGGACAGTGAGAGGATCTTCACTGAGCTCATCCGCTCCATTGAGGAAAGCCACTCTGAGGTCACACAGCGGATCAGAGATCAGGAAAAGACTGCAGTGAGTCGAGCTGAAGGACGACTGGAGCGACTGGAGCAGGAGATCAATGATCTGAGGAGGAGAGATGCTGAGCTGGAGCAGCTTTCACACACACAGGATCACATCCATTTCCTGCAGGTAACAGAGATCTAGAAGAACAGGATCATAGCGGACTTGAACAAGAAACTCACAGAGAAACATTTCATGAGAGCAGAATGAGCCGTTGTCAACATGTTGTGAGCTCTTTGGGAAGAAATATTTAGCTGCCAAACACCAACAGTTGTCATTTTTATTCAAGTTTATTTTTCAATAATTGGTGCCTCCTCCAGATGGTGGGCCCTAGACAAGTGTCTGGTTCACCTGTGCCTAGAAATGGCCCTGAATCTCAACTTGGATTATCAAACATCTTCCATTAACATATCAAAGTGTTTTCCTATAAAGTTCACATATAGTGTAAGTGTCAAGCATTAAAACAGGGGTTCCTAAACACATTCCTGGACCCTCCCCAACACTGCAGATTTTGCATGTCTTCTTTGTCTGACACACCCATTTCAGGTCTTGGAGTCTCGACTAATGAGCTGATGATCTGAATCAGGTGTGTTTGATCAAGGAGACATGCAGTGTTGGGGGGCCTCCAGGAATGTGTTTGGGCTCCTGCGCTTGAACATATACACTATATTGCCAAAAGTATTGGGACAACCCTCCAAATCACTGAATTCAGTTGTTCCAATCACTTCCATGGCCACAGGTATGTAAAATCGATTACCTACCATGCAGACTGCTTCTACAGACATTTGTGAAAGAATGGGTCGCTCTCAGGAGCTCAGTGAATTCAAGCATGGTACCGTGATAGGTCGCCACCTGTGCAATAAGTCCATTCGTGAAATTTCCTCACTGCTAAATATTCCACGGTCAACTGTTAGTGGTATCATGGGGATAAAGTGGAAGCAATTGGGAACAACAGCAACTCAGCCATGAAGTGGTAGCCCACATAAAATCACAGAGCAGGGTCAGCGCATGTTGAGATGTACAGTGCGCAGAAGTCACCAACTTTCTGCAGAGTCAATAGCCACAGACCTCCAAACTTCGTGTGGCCTTCAGATTAGCTCAAGAACAGTGCATGGAGAGCTTCATGGAATGGGTTTCCATGGCCGAGCAGCTGCATCCAAGCCTTAAATCACCAAGTGCAATGCAAAGCGTCTGATGCAGTGGTGTAAAGCACGCCACCACTGGACTCGAGAGCAGTGGAGACGAGTTCTCTGGAGTGACCAATCACGCTTCTCTGTCTGGCGATCTGATGGACGAGTCTGGGTTTGGCAGTTGCCAGAAGAACGGCACTTGCCTGACTGCATTGTGCCAAGTGTAAGGTTTGGTGGAGGGGGATTATGGTGTGGGGTTGTTTTTCAGGGGTTGGGCTTGAACCCTTAGCTTCAGTGAAAGGAACTCTTAATGCTTCAGCATACCAAGACATTTTGGACAATTTCATGCTCCCAACTTTTGTGGGAACAATTTGGGGATGGCCCCTTCCTGTTCCAACATGACTGCGCACCAGTGCACAAAGCAAGGTCCATAAAGACATGGATGAGTGAGTTTGTGCAGGCCAGTCAAGATCCTCCACACCAGAGTCCTGACCTCAACCCGACAGAACACCTTTGGGATGAATTAGAGCGGAGACTGCGAGCCAGGCCTTCTCGTCCAACATCAGTGTCTGACCTCACAAATTCGCTTC
The DNA here is from genome assembly GCF_024489055.1 of Chanodichthys erythropterus. Taxonomy (NCBI): domain Eukaryota; kingdom Metazoa; phylum Chordata; class Actinopteri; order Cypriniformes; family Xenocyprididae; genus Chanodichthys; species Chanodichthys erythropterus. The sequence goes on along the minus strand of NC_090228.1, from coordinate 31,697,128 downwards.
CAGAAGAATGGTCAAATTCCCATAAACACACTCCTAAACCTTGGGGAAAGCCTTCCCAGAAGAGTTGAGACTGTTATAGCTGCAAAGCTTGGGCCAACTCCATATTAAAACCTACGGATTAAGAATGGGATGTCATTTAAGTTCATGTGCACGTAAAGACAGCCGCCCCAAAACTTTTGGTAATATAGTTGTAACGAGGTCAGTAGATGTGGGAAGAAGTAGGCAGGAACCGGCGAACATTCAACAAAACTTTAATCTCAAAATAAACAAACAACAAAACGGAAGTAATGCCGGCAGACCCTCGCGGACGTCTGCCGGTCAAATCAAACATAATAGAACATAAAATAAAGTCCGGGCCTGGTCCTCTCTCGTCCTTCACTGTAGTCGCTCCTCTTTTTATGCTCCCGGAGCTCCTCCGTGAGGGACTCAAGGCCGGTGCGCCTCCCAGGTGATGCTCATTAACACTCGCACCACCGGCCTCGCGCCGTTCCCTCACGGCTCTCGCCCGCCCTGCTCGTCACAATAGTGTAGCTCTAATGTGAAATGATGAATATGAGAAGAATGAATCTGAAGCTGTGAAAGTGATAGATTGAGGAGAGTTACTAAAGATCAAAAAGAGCTGATCAAATCTGACAGTAGTGCAGGTTATTGGCTGAAGTGTGGAGGTGATGAGCTTTGATTTCTTTTTTTTTGTAGAGTTTCCAGTCTCTCTCAGCTCCTCCTGAATCTACAGACATAAATGACGATCCCTTCAGTTCCCTCTCCTCTTTTGACGGCACGAAAGAATCTGTCCGTCAGCTGAGAGACAAACTGGAGGATTTCTGCAAAGAGGAGCTTAAGAAGTTCTCTGACAGAGGTAAAGTCCTGGAGATTCATCTGCTCTCAGGAATGATCCTCCATAATCTGCTATCTATCATGTGATCATTTTCTCTTGACATGATAATCACACGCTTTGTCTGTTGATTTCCACAGTCACTTTCACCAACATTGTTCCCAGGACCAGGAATGACTTCCTACAATGTAAGTCACTAAGAAAACAAGCAAAAAACTTCAGTTCAGTTCAGTTTATTTATAAAGCACATTTTAAAAACGTCTGCAGTCTGACCAAAATGCTTTATAAACAGAAAGAGCTAACAGAAATTAATAACACAAACATTATTAAACACAGCTTAAAACAGAACAGTCATGATAAGCTAAAAGCAACAGAAAATAAATAGGTTTTAAGACAAGACTTTAACTCAGACAAAGAGGAAGCCGATCTAATATAAAGTGGGAGCTTGTTCCACAATGCGGGGCCAGCCACTTCAAAAGCTCTGTTACCCCTTGATTTTAGCCAGTTTCTGGATATCCAAAGTAGTTTTGTTTCTGATCTAATAGGGAATTGCAATAGTCCAAGTGCGAGGTAATAAAAAGTCTAAAAAAAGAGTGAAAATAGAAGAAACAAGATGCAATGGTTGCTTGTCAAATTTAAGGGAACTATCTAAAATCACACTTTAATTTCATACTTGGGGAGAGATAAATTTATCAAGATCATGTCTTGGCCTGGTTTCTGAGGGGTCAGAAATAGGAAATTCTTGGCAAGCCAAGCTTTTACCTCCTCAAGACATCGTATCAAACTGTCTAGAACACTCTAGACAAATGCATATAAATCTGCATGTCATCTGCATAAAAGTGGAATGAAAAATTGTGTTTCCTAAAAATTGAAGCAGGAGGAAGAAGAGAGAGAAAAGGTAAGGAGCTGAAACCAAACCCTGAGGCACACTGCAGTATAAATTTGTGAAGAAGAGAAACATCCCATTTTTACAGAAAAAACATCTGTTTGTTAAAAAAAGAGTTGAACTAGCTTAAAACCAGTGTCCCCTAAACTAACTGAAGGCTCCAACCGAGAAATGAGAATCGTGTGAAGACAGGTTTAACAATACTAAAATAACTGAATCTCCTGTGTCTGTAGACATGTAAATATAATTAAGAACTCTTATATGAGTGGTTTCTGTGCTGTGCAGAGATTTAAACTCCGACTGAAACATTAAAAGATCAGACAGATTCATAATTCCTGATTCTGATGTGTTTTATCTCCATCAGATTCCCATCAGTTCACTCTGGATCTGAACACAGTGAATAAAAACCTCCGTCTGTCTGAGGGGAACAGAGTGATTACTTACACTGACACAGAGCTTCAGCCGTATCCTGATCATCCAGACAGATTTGATTATTGTATTCAGGTGTTGTGTAGAGAGAGTGTGTGTGATCAACGCTGTTACTGGGAGATTGAATGCAGTGGTGATGTGTTTGGTGTGTTTATATCAGTGTCATATAAGAGCATCAGCAGGAAGGGATGGGGTATTGAGTGTGTGTTTGGATCTAATGATCAGTCCTGGAGTTTGGTCTACTCTTCCTCCAGTTACTCATTCAGACACAATAACATGGAGACTAAACTGCCTGTAAAGCCCATCAGCAGTAGAATAGGAGTGTATGTGGATCACAGTGCAGGAACTCTGTCCTTCTACAGTGTTTCTGGAGACACAATGAGCCTCATCCACACAGTCCAGACCACATTCACTCAACCGCTCTATCCTGGGTTTAGGTTTGTCTATGGATCATCAGTGAAACTGTGTTGATGAATCAGAATAGACTGTAGAGAGATTCTACCCATAATGCTTTCGTTCATTCATCACATTGTCTCCATTCCTGGGGGGGGGGGGGATTAATAAATCAAAATCAAGTGCATTCTGCTTTAAACAAGCAAACAATATCTATAAAATCATTTTTAATTCTATGGGAAGTAAAAAAATTACTTTTAATGGCTTGTATTAATAATTTATTGCTGCTGTGTATAACAAATGATGATGAATTACTGCTTTTTCATGAATAAATCTGTATGTGTAACGGAATGTAAATAATGTTAAATTGACGCATAAAATCATTTGCATTTGTGCACCTGATATTGCGGGGCGGAGCTGTGTAATCATCAGCAGGGTCTCATATCGCTCCCTGCTGTGAAGTTGCATCATTGATTGTCTCAAAAGCTAAGTTTGGATTGTTTTCAAGTCAAGTTTTGAACTGTAAACTACACACAGTTTACTTATTTTGTCTGTCAGCTCCTAGTTGTGTTAGTTGAGTCAAATATGTGTTATTTGTGACGATAAGATGAAGAGTGTGTTTATTGGTCTGCTTGTGAACTCCGACCTTCTGTTTATTTCATTTAAGACTTGAATCACCATTGATGCACTGTGCTCTAACCAGCGTTTGTCCCAGGTATGTTTTATTCGGTTTTGTCATGTTCTGTGTTAAAATACTATTAGCCCTAATTAAGCGTTAGCTATTAGCACACATGCTGTAGTGTGTAACTGCACTATTTTAGGACTGCGTTCTTCTCTCTTTATTTCATTTATACAAAATATTGAAAATATTGGTCCATCCTGAAGACTTCTCATGCAACATTGATGCACTGTACTTTATCCAGCCTTTGGTCCTGTTTGTCCCAGGCTCAGTTAAGCAACCTTGAGTGACCATCCACCTGATCTCTGAGATTTACTGTGTGTGTGTGTGGATATATATAAGTGTGTATATAAGGGAGGCTATGTTTTTTGTGCTGCACTAGAGCCATCATGAGGAATCACAATAATACAGCATATTTTGCAAACGATGCTTTGTGCGTAATGTCTGACCTAAACAACACAATGAAGGCATGTCTTAATAGGGTACTTTCAATAAACGGTCCAACATATTAGAAATACTTTTTACTGTTACTATATGTGTGACTGAGCAACTGAGTATCTAACACTGTGTAGAGTGAACACGAGCATTTAACTTAATCAAATGCAACGCACATACATGACAGCATGTGTAATAAAATCACCGATTGCCACTGATTTTTATATATATTAATATTTTAAAAGATTTTAAGTATTGTTTGTATGACTTTCAGATTTGAATACTTTTGTGCACAAAGTATTCTTGTCTCATCATAATTAGGTTGAACCACTGCATTGACTGTTTTAACAATGTCATTAGTACCTTACTGGACCTTGAAAGCGATTCTGTTGCTGTCTATGGACGAGTCATAAACCTCTCAGATTTCATCAAAAATATCTTCATTTGTTTTCTGAAGATGAAAGCAGGTCTTACAGGTGTGGAACGACATGAGGGTGAGTAATTAATGACATAATTTTCATTTTTGGGTGAACTAACACTTTATCTGAAGTTTAACTAAATGTGCCATCTCAGTAATCATTACAGACAATGGTCAGTAAAGATTACAGTGACTTTCTGTAAAAAGGTTAGGAAAAAAATACTTCAGGAAATACTAATCCTTTACAAATGTCTGTGATTGCTTATGTTTTATTAACATTTATCCTTGTTTTTTTTTTTTGATGATTGCACACAAATCTTTGGCATGCTTTCATTTAATTTCTATATGATACAAAATACAATTATAAAAATATAGCTGCAAGCAGCAATTACGGGGCCAAGCACAAAAACGGCACAAGAAGCCAGCCAACATGGCCGTGAGCATCAGACCAACAGCAGCAGTGAGCAATTAGAAAAAAAAGTTATTAGCATTTTTGTCAAGTTTGTTATAACTTTTGAGCACGAGGTGGCGCTGGTCCGAAACTTCTCAGGCTGCTTCAGGGCATTGTCCTGATGACCCATACCAAATTAATGAATTTTGGTCAAACCCATCAGAAGTTATAAGCAAAAATAGCCATTTTTCATATCTCCACTCCAGTAGGTGGCGCTGCGCCGAAACACTGTATGATGCCTCAGGTCATGCTTGTGATGACACGTACCAAGTTTGGTCTGAATATGTCAAAGCATTGTAGAGATACAGCTTCAAGAGTAATTTTTGCATCATCTCTCAAATTCTTTGCTCCGGTATACGAAAACGGTTTGACTTATCAACTTGAAATCCATAACTTTTTGTCGACATGGTCTGAAGATGATACGGTTCAATTTTGGTGAAAATCGGAGCAAAGGTCTAGGAGGAGTTTGAAAAAGTAGGTTTTTAAAGAAAAACAATATGGCGGACAGGAAGTTCAGCTGAATATGGCAAATTTGATATCTATGTTCTCAGCATGACCCAAGGAATCTATTGAGACCAGTTTCATTACAATCGGTAGATATTATCAAAAGTTATTAGCATTTTTGTCAATTTTGTTATAACTTTTGACCACAAGGTGGTGCTGGTCCGAAACTTCTCAGGCTCCTTCAGGGCATTGTCCTGATGAACCATACCAAATTTATGAATTTTGGTCAAACCCATCAGAAGTTATAAGCAAAAACAGCCATTTTTCATATCTCCACTCCAGTAGGTGGCGCTGTGCTGAAACATTGTATGATGCCTCAGGTCATGCTTGTGATGACACATACCAAGTTTGGTCTGAATATGATAAAGCATTGCAGAGATACAGCTTCAAGAGTCATTTTTGCATCATGCCTCAAATTCGTTGCTCTGGTATACGAAAACGGTTTGACTTATCGACTTGAAATCCATAACTTTTTGTCAGCATGGTCTGAAGATGATACGGTTCGATTTTGGTGAAAATCGGAGCAACGGTCTAGGAGGAGTTCGAAAAAGTAGGTTTTTAAAGAAAAACAATATGGCGGACAGGAAGTTCAGCTGACTATGGAAAGTTTGATATCTATGTTCTCAGCATGACCCAAGGAATCTACTGAAAACAGTTTCATTACAATCGGTTAATATAGTCAAAAGTTATTAGCATTTTTGTAAATTTTGTTATAACTTTTGACCACAAGGTGGCGCTGGTCCTAAACTTGGTATGCTCCTTCAGGGCATTGTGCTGATGACCCATACCGAGTTTCATAACGATACGCTAATGCGTTCGTAAAATACAGCATTTTAGCACCAAATTTAAAATGGCCGACGGCCAAAATGTCCAATATGGGAAAATTGGATATCATTCGACTCGGCATGATTCCCCGAATCCAACGAGACCAAATTCATGATTTTTGGCCAAACCCATCAGAAGTTATAAGTAAAAATAGCCATTTTTCATATCTCCGCACCACTAGGTGGCGCTGCGCCGAAACGCTGCATGTTGCCTCAGGTCATGCTTGTGATGACAGTTACCAAGTTTGGTCTGAATACGATAAAGCGTTGCGGAGATACAGCCTTATGTCTATTTTCGCAAGCACTACGTACAATTCGTTTGCGTGTTTTTCGAAAACGGTTTGAGAAATCAACTTGAATTCCATAACATTTTGTCGGCATGGTCTGAAGATGATCTGGTTCAATTTTCGTGAAAATTGGAGTAACGGCCTAGGAGGAGTTCGAAAAAGTACGTTTTTCAGAAAATTCAAAATGGCGGAAAAATTTTCATGACGGAAAATGACGTCATATGGTGCAATCGATTCGTCTTGACCCAAGGAATCAGAGGAAAAAAGAATTTTGTTTCTAGCCCTTATGGTTCAAAAGTTATTAACATAAACATAAGTGCAACTTTGGACAGCTGATGGCGCTAGAGGGATTGAGTTAGAGACTCCAAATTTGCTATGGACAAAGGTCAGACTGTCCTCTAACTGTGTGCCAAATTTCACAACTTTCCCGCAAGCGGTTCTATGGGCTGCCATAGACTTCAAGAGCGGAAGAAGAAGCGGAAGAATAATAATAAGCGTACGGAACGCCAACAATAACAATAGGTGCCTAAGCACCTTCGGTGCTTGGCCCCTAATTATTAAATATAGCCAAATCACAAAAAAGTGTCAGGTAAGCGCAAGATGCTTGTCTAGAAATCTCTATATATAATCTAGATTTTACATTTCTCTGCACTTTTATATAAGTTTATTATAAACATCCACTTCTATATACTCGTTAAGTTTACGTAAGGGTTTTTCTAATAAAAATGTATAACAAGTTTAATACATTAAAAGACATGCGTGATGAACGCAAACATAGCCCATGACTCTGTAATGCCCATGTCTAGAAAATACACACTCCCACCACACGGAGACATTAGTTCTGTCCGTAAAAAAAAAGAACAAAACAACAATTTATAGAACTAGTCCCATTCAAATAAAGCTTAAGGCCCAATCCCAATTCTACCCCTTACCCTTTGTTTCGCACGCTCACGTGAAGGGGTAAGGGTGTCCCAATTCTCATTTGGTTGGAGGGGAAGGGGAAGGGGTAGGGGGAAGGGCCAGGTAGCCCTTCAAATGAAGATGTTTCGGGACCACACTTCAGACGAAGGGGTATGATAAATTTCCAACATGGCCGACCAAGTGAGCAGAGAGACCCATAAACGTAAGTTTTTTTTTTTTTTTACGGTAAACCGTATTTCAGTAATAAATAATCACTTGTTTTATGTTGCCTTTAATCTTGTGTTCATGTATACGGTTATGTTCTCCGAAAAAAGATTTGTAAAAATCGCTATGAAAACAGTTCGCTAATGTTTTTTACTTTATAGTTCCACAACATTTTTTTATATTTTATTGAAACCCGCGTTGATTTGACAACATAAATTCAAATCCGGTGGCAGCTAACTTGTCTTTTTGCCGCATGCCTGATTAATGTAGGCTATTGTTTTGTTGTGGTTACGTCCATAAATACGTGTACGTTACATGATATAAACAAAAAGTGCTTATTCATCAGTATTGTATGTTCTGTATCAACCAGGGACTCCTGAGGAAACACGCAGGCTCGTCTCCTTTGTCTTATGCGAAGAACTGAAGACAAATGCAAATAATAGCTGTCACCCAAGCAGCAGAGATCACTACAGCTATCGATGACATCTTAAAAGGCCAATTCACACCGCACCAACAAACATTTTTTTTATTAAAAAAAAATGTTCGACCCTTTTTATTAACGAGACCCATAAGCATATACAACCATGTAGCTAAACAAGCCAAAACGAATTATTAAAAACGAAACTGAAGGTAAACCTGCGTTGCTCTCATAGTGGTTAACGTTACCTCTCTATTTCGGTGAAGTGGAGCAGCTGCTCTTGCTGAATGGCACGGATTGCACTATGGACTATTGTACCTTTTGTATATTTTATTATTTTTTTACAGTATTTTATTTTTTATAATGAACAAGCTGTGATGTCACGTTTCCACTGCTTTGTTGTGTGTGTGTGAGGCGCGGGCGCAATCAAACATCTGTCTTTGAAGGGGACTTGCCTCATCGTCATGACAACGGTTCGTGGCCAGGTCAGATTACGTCAGAGTTTGTTGCCGTCTGTTGGAAAACTGTTCACACCGTGCAGACATTCCACAACCCGACAAACGCCGATTAAACATGTTCAATCGGGTGAAAACCGACTCCAACAGACGCCAACAGGGGTATCACACGATCCAACAAACTCCAACAGACTAGTGTTGTAGGTGCGGTGTGAATTGGCCTTTAGAAGTGTGTGATAAACATCGGCGCATCTGTGACGTAGGAGCTAGCGACGACTTATGATGTCGTGTAACGGTCTAGTAGTGTTGTCCCATTTCTTAGAGTGTCAAGGGGTAGGGCTGAAAATATTCCCCTGTTTCAAGGGGCAAGGGGAAGGGGTAGGCGTAGGGGTAAGGGGAAGGGGTATAAAATAGAATTGGGATTGGGCCTAAAAATTGGATTTCTTTAGTTGAACTAACAGTTGAGTTTTCACTAGAATTTTTTCAAATATTCCACAGCAAAGTTTAATCAACTCTTACATATTTCTTAACTGAAGCCAAAGAATGGATGCACAATATCGATCACAATATCAAAATCATTATAATTATTATTATTCTCTTTGTTGCCTCTCTTGAGTTACATGCATGGTAAAATTACATGAAAACTTAAATTCTTAAAAGTCTCAGGCTGAATGGGATAATTGTACAGTTTATTAAAACAAAGAAAGTTCAGAGTACAAACAGGCATGGGATGGAAAAACAAGGGCAAACAACAATATCAGAGGCTGAAGTATGTAATTAGTGTTAGGGGGAGGGGGGGTACTCTGGGTTTGGGCCAATATTCCGAGCTCAGAGACATCCCCCTAGACAGCACGCCAAATACGCATAACTTACATTCTATTGAATTATATGTACATGTGAACTTGTTTATTTCCAGAAAAGTTTCAATTTTTCCATTGGTTTTACTTACCAAAACCCAACCTCATGCCACTGCTCTAGAGAAAGTTGCAGTGTCAGGCTTAAAGGGATAGTTCACCCAAAAATGAAAATTTGATGTTTATCTGCTTACCCCCAGCGCATCCAAGATGTAGGTGACTTTGTTTCTTCAGTAGAACACAAATGATGATTTTTAACTCCAACTGTTGCCGTCTGTCAGTCAAATAATGCTAGTGGATGGGAACTTCTACTATGAGTAAATAAAACTTGCATAGACAAGTCCAAATTAAACCCTGCGGCTCGTGACGACACATTGATGTCCTAAGACATGAAATGATCGGTTTGTGTGAGAAACCGAACAGTATATCATTTTTTACCTCTAATACACCACTATGTCCAACTGCATTCATCACTCGATTCGTTTGGTCTGATCGTGCTCTGACAGCGGCAGTGATGTCTCACTCTCATTGAAGAATATGCGCGAGACATCACTGCCACTGTCAGAGCGCGATCAGACCAAACGAATCGAGTGATGAACGCGGTTGGACATAGTGGTGTATTAGAGTTAAAAAATGATATAAATACGGTTCGGTCTATCGCACAAACCGATCGTTTCGTGTCTTAGGACATCAGTGTGTCGTCACGAGCCGCAGGGTTTAATTTGGACTTGTCTATGCAAGTTTTATTTACTCTTATAGTAGAAGTTCCCATCCACTAGCATTATTTGACTGACAGACGGCAACAGTTGGAGTTAAAAATCATCATTTGTGTTCTACTGAAGAAACAAAGTCACCTACATCTTGGATGCGCTGGGGGTAAGCAGATAAACATCAAATTTTCATTTTTGGGTGAACTATCCCTTTAAGCATTTTTCTCCTTTTGTGTCATTACCAGAACCTGATTTTAGTCATCCATAGAAAGGGGGTGACTGCTTCCTCCCAACTGCCTGAGAGTTTCACTGCAGCCGCACTGAAAAGTGTTACCGTAGGCAACATAATGAACAGCTTTGGTGGGACAAACTGCATTCCTGATGATGACTTTCATGTTAGAAGGCTTTCATGTTAGAAGGTATATTTGAAGATCCATTGAAAGGCTTAGGGCAGGGGTTTTCACCTCTGCTCCTGGAGAGCTATCATAATGCAGATTTCAGCTCCAACACCAAAAACACAGTAAGTCCCTCATTGTTCCACCTTGGCACATCAACTTATTGGCTCTCCCTCAGCTCCATTGCGCTCCCTTGTCCCTCTAGCTCCACCATGGTCAGATGCCATCCTGCCTGCACCTTCGGCTCAATCTGCTTTGGTTCCTCCTCAGACCTTGTTTCCACCAGCAACGCCTTAACTCCTGTGCCATCTCGGTCAAGTGGGCTCTTCAACTCATTAGCTACACTTGGGTCTCCATCTCTGTCCATTGTTCCCCTGGTGGAGAAAGCCACCTAGGTGCCTCCTCCTGGCTAGACTCTGGATTACCAGCTGGCTGTTCCTGGCTCCTCTCACTCCCCACTCCCATGGACTGTTTTGCTCACAGTACGCCTCTCTCCAGCTCCACGTCGTTCTGTTCAGTTCTGTGCCCAATCTCGTTGATGCCATTCCAGTTATCTCCTTTGTTTAAATATTGTATTTACTCTTAAAGACTTTTATATCTCCTGTGTCTTTATCAAAATGGCTGTATAGAATTGCGCAAAGTAAATTGTCTAAAGAAAGTAGAAAATGTTTTCTTTCTTTGACTTTCAGGTTACATTATAATGAATAAAGAGAAATTGAAATTTATCATTTATTTATTGAAATAATATATTGAATATAATAAATAGAATAGTTAAATGTTCAGATAAATGATCATATAAATGACTAATAACCAATTGGCATTTCAACCTAATTTCAAGGTTGCAATAATATGGTGTCAGATAAAAGTAAATTGGGTGAAATGGGCGTGTCAGATATAGGGAAGCATGGTGGTGCTGGTGGTACCTCAGGACAGGTTTGAGAACCACTGCTCAAGCTGATACAGCTAGTAAACAGAAATGGTGGACTCTGTACTGACTCAGGGCTGTGCTAATATGGCAGATTACCATCAGTCGTAGGCGAGACTCTGCTACGCTTACATATGGCAAAGTATGGGCAAAGCTGAAACTTTGATTGGAGAGATTGTTCATGATTTCACCCAGTGCATTGCATGCTTTCAATTTCTGTTCAGTTCGATTTTTTTTTTTTTTTTCTGATTAGATGATAACAATGAAGTAATTCCCAATCAAAATATAAATTACATTCAAAACAGTTCAGTATACACAACATAAACAGTAAAGATTTTATTGTGCAAAAAATGGTAAACTAATTATAGGCTACTATATGAACTGAACCACTTGTAACAACTGGATCAATCAAACACACAATTGTACAAGGTAATCTTCACAACCCCTGACCCGTGCAGACTCCGTAATGTCCGGGTTCCCCACTGAGAACTATCACCATTTGTTCCCATCATACATTTCAAAGAGACTTGGGAGATAGTGCCTCCTCAGAAAAGTACAAGCCACAAGAATCAGACAACTGTACTGAACCGTAGTTTGGTGGAAATGAGCCAAAACAAAGAAAAACAACTCTGCCTGAGTATATCAGGATGCTTATGTGAAATTGTATCCTTCCACAGTGATGGCACATGAAAAGCTTCTCTTTGGTGTGAGTTATTACATGATTCCTGTCTGTGTGTCAGTTCTCTCATACATGAATCCTCATGTGGTAATTAAGGGATTCTTTACATTTGAAAGTCTTTTCACAGTGATGACACTCAATGTCTCCAATGTGAGTTTTCAGATGTCTGTTAAGGATTCCTTTACGGTGGAAACTTTTTGCACATTTTTTGCAGGTGAAGGGCTTATCTCCGGTGTGAATTCTCATGTGGACTTCAAATGGTCCTGTTTTAGTGAATCCTTTTCCACAGTGCTGGCAGGTGAAAGGGTATGTACAAGGTTTCTCTCCAGTGTGAATTCTCAAGTGGACTTCAAACTGTCCTGTTCGAATAAATCCTTTTCCACAGTGTTGGCAGATGAAAGGCTTCTCTCCAGTGTGAATTCTCAGGTGGACTTCAAACTGTCCTTTTTGAGTGAATCCTTTTCCACATTCTTGGCAGGTGAAAGGCTTCTCTCCAGTGTTAACTCTCTTATGGTTCCTGTCTTGAACAATAGTCTTTCCATGCTGAGGGTATGTACAAGGCTTCTCTCTAGTGTGAGTTCTCATGTGGACTTCAAGGTTTCCCTTTTGACTGAAACTCTTTCCACACTGAGGGCATGTGTAAGGCTTCTCTCCAGTGTGAGTTCTCATGTGGACTTCAAACTTTCCTTTTTGAGTAAATCCTTTTCTACAGTGTTGGCAGATGAATGGCTTCTCTCCAGTGTGAATTCTCATATGGTCTTCAAAGCGTCCAATTTGACTGAAACTCTTTCCACACTGAGGGCATGTGTAAGGTTGATCTCCAGTGTGAGTTCTCACGTGGACTTCAAGGTTTCCTTTTTGACTGAAACCCTTTCCACACTGAGGGCATGTATAAGGCTTCTCTCCAGTGTGAACTCTCATGTGGGCTTCAAGGTTTCCTTTTCTATTTAATCTCTTTCCACACTGTTTACAGATGAAGTTATTTTTAGTCCCAGCCTTTTTAGCTCTTTTTTGTAAGGAAGTGTTTTCAGTCTGTGAGCAACTTAAAGTTTTTTCTTCAGTAATGAAATCATGATGATTCTGATATTCATCTTTCTCTTCAATTTCATCGATTACTTCAGTCTCCTCTTTCAGTGCCATCAGGTCTAAATAAGACAAATAGAAGTTAAAACAACTTTAATGGCATAAAGCAAATGACATCAAAACATTTATACATGTAAAAACCAACATACAGGTAGATCTTATATGCTACTATGAGAGGTGTTACATGTTATCTGAGAAGCATTCTCAATATTGTTCACTCTTTACTTGCTTTAAAGCACGTTTGAAAAATATCAAGCCGGCATTTAAACCAGCTATTTAAAAAACCCATATTGACCCAGGAGATCTGGTTAATTATAGTCTGATTTTCTAGGACAGGGGTAGCCAACCCTGTTTCGTATTCAACTTATGAAAAGGACTTTATTAATTCCCCCTAAGCCATGTGGAGTTCATATTTATGATGGATGGAGGAACTTTCTTGATCTTCATACACATTGGTCTCATTCACTGCCATTATAAATCTTGGATGCATCAGAATATTTATTAATATATTTCTGATTGCGTTCATCAGAAAGAAGAAAGTCATATACACCTAGGATGACTTGAGGGCGGTGTTAATTTTGACAGCAAATTTTTATTTAGTTTTGGTCATACTATTTTGTCTAAAATGCCATTTAATCTTAATTTTACTCAACTAAATCTACAGTAGATAGTCGACTAAAATCTAAAGGGTTTAGTTAAATTGTAATGCATTAATTAAGCATTTCTCTAACAATACACAGATTCAATACACTGATATACATTGATGTTCTTTAAACTGTTTATGTACTTAAGATAACCAACTGTATTTACTCTCCAGGATAGGCGGTTTTTGACCATTCAAGTTCAAAAAGACATTAAAGAGAGCTAAATTCAATACTTGTCAGGGATTGACGCACTTTATTCTGATATATATTTAGATAAAATATTAGTCTAAAACATATTACCAACTGCTTGAGGGAGAGTAAAGTTTGGGGGAATTTTCATTTTAAAGTGAACTAATCCTATAATGTGTGTTGAATTATGTATGCTAGTTCTAGTAATGCCTGATTTCACCTGTAGATTTAAAGGGGTCTAGTTTTATTATTGCATGAAACCAACCTGTTTGTTCCTCAGATTCTTCTTGTTTCAAACTGAATGTTTCTTCAATCTTCAGGTCTTCACTCTCCTCTTTAATAAGCGTCATCTTTGATTGTTCCTCAGTTTCTTCCTGTTTCAAACTGAACACTTCTTCAATCTTCATGTCTTCACTCTCTTCTTTAATAAATGCCATCTTTATAATAGTGTGTCATGTGGGTCTCAGTTGCTTCACCGGGAGTTTTTCTGTGTATTTGTCCTGTTTAAAATGAGAATAATTAACAGAAAGAAAAATAAATCCAAGCTAAATCTGCTTAGTTCAGTAGTCAGTGCAATGGTAAGGGAGTCAGAGTTAGAATTAATGGCCTTAAACGACCTGTGGCCTGTTGCATGAAGCTAGCAGAACAAACTCTGAGTTTCAGAGTAGGTTTGGAGTTGACAAATCCAGATAAATCCAATTTGGTTTAGATCAAGATAAACTGTTGCACAACGCTCGGTATAAACTTTCTCTATGAACTTAGGTTTAATCCAGAGTTTGCAAAGCGCGTGCACCTGAAAGTGTGACACGTGCGGCAAACAGCCAATCACACGGAACAAGGAGAACGTCAGTTTGAATCACTTCTCATGAGAGAGCTGCGCAATTCACGTCTCTTGCGAAGAGATTGTTATGAAAAATATGAAATTAAATGCATTTACAAAGCAGGAATAAACACTGATGCAGTGAAAGTTTGAGAAGGCAAATGAAAGAAAATATCTGACATGTGAATCCAACAAATAGACCAAATAATTAATATAGTTTCACCAAGAGCTCAAAATAATACAAGAATCTGTTTAAAAGCTTAATATTATGCATGTATTATATATATTTTAATTTAAAAGCAAAGGATAATATTGCAAATTAATAAAATAGGCCTAATTATATGAATATGTCATGAATTATTCATAATTTTAATTTATTTAATATAAATATAATGAATAATTAAAAGCAAATGTTGAGCAATTTTGTCTCTAAAATGTTTTTACTATAAACTGATTTAATTTGGAGTGAGAGATAAAAGGGGAGTGGCTTTATTGCATCAGATACATGTCACTTTACTCACAGCTGATTGGTCAAGTTTGGGTTTGTAATCTCAAACTCAGAATAAAAACTGCTCCGGAGCCGGTTAATCATGTAGCGTAAGTTACCATAGCAATGAAACCTGCTAAAAACTGAAACCGACTTTGTGCAACAGGCCACAGATTATTAAAAAACTAATTAACAATAAACATTAAGAACAGACTGCAAATTATAAACACATTTTTATTAATAGCATGTTCTATTTTATTTGAAGCTTATATTTAATACTACACTTTAATACAAATATTTACACTGTTTTGAGTAGCTTGTGACGTCAGCATGCGGTGATTCAAACCAGTGAATCATTTTGTGAAACAACTGATTAAATTCGAAGTTTACAAATAGTTCAGTTCCTCCATTACTACTTGACAGTGACTGAATTCGTGTTTATGATAAACTGATTCATGATATAGAGAGAGAGATAGAGATGCACTGTTTCTGTTACTTAACAAAAAAAATATGTTCAGTTATGTCAGATAAAATAATACAATGTTAAATTCAATAATAACTAAGCAATCTTACGTTGCTTGTAAAACTAAAAAAGTGCATTAATTGTTTATATTGATTTAAACATGGTAAAATACTTAAAAACAAACCTTTCTTGATATGAATTACAACAGATGCAGGAGCTCGGCGCAGCCTTATGACATCACGTCTGCAGATTAAAATAAAAGTCCTTTATATACAAAAATGTGGTATGCAGGAGGGGGCGCTATTGTGCCAAAATAATTATCTCTAGCAATTTACAAATGTAATAGGATTAATGTATCCCATTATAGAAAAGAAAAATCAAAAGTCTCTTTAACATCTCAGATGTTTCTTTTTTTCTTTTTTTTTTAAAGATTTATTATTGGCGTTTTTTTGCCTTTATTATGATAGGACAGTAATTAGACAGGAAGCGAAGTGGGAGAGAGAGAGGGGGACGGGATCGGGAAAGGACCACAAGCCGGGATTTGAACTCGGGTCGCCCAAAGCGCATTGGCGCTACATGTCGCCGCGCTGCCCATGAGGCCATTGGCTCTGACAACATCTCAGATGTTTCTAGACAAAAATGAGGCTAATTTAATATTAAATGGATACTTTTAGCTTGAGCTTGAACTGCTGTTTTAAATGCAACTTCTGTGACAACCATAACCACTTGCTTCAGGTTTTGTGGAGACACTCTTTACCTCATGAATTAATAAATTCTTCTGAAGTAAAAAAAATATAGAGAGAGCTGAGAAAGAGAGAAATCCTGTCAGAGAAAGCTATCAAAATTGCAAGCACAATAAACCTCACAATAATTGAAAATGAGCTTTTAAATATCTAGGACTCAAAACATCTACAAGTTTCTGTGATTGGGCACAAGTTACAGCACAAGCAGGGAATACAGAAGTGAACTGAGTATCAAACTCAGATTTTTCAGCCGTAAACGGTTGATGTACAACAATAGGACGAGGAAAAACCTGGCCACCTGCTAGATCATTTCCTAGAATGAGATCAACCCCATCTACCGGTAACTGTGAGCATACCCCCAACTTAACAAACCCAGTAACGAGTTTCGATTTCAAACAAACTTGATGAAGAGGAACAGTTACACACCTCATTTCAAACCCACAAACTAGTACATCAGTACCCATGTGTGATTCATCAGAGAAAGGGAGCATCTCTTCTAAAATAAAAGACTGTGCAAACCCTGTGTCCCTTAGAATCCTTAACTCTCTTTCCTCTGACACAAATGGAAGAGATTCAGTAACAGTAAACATAAATGGCTGATAGGTACTATTTACATTGTTTACTTAAGAAACCAATTGCATGAGTGCTACACTTTTAAGGCTGATTTATACTTGTGCATCGGACCTATGCGGGGCCTCTGCCCCGTAGGTTATGAATCTGTTTTCATTTATGCTTCTGCGTCGTTGTCCGCGTCAATGTGCATGCAGACCACTAGTAGGCAGTGTCCGCGGTAATGTTGAGTATCAAGGCAAAAGCCGAAGAAGAAGCAGCTTGTCATATACGTTGTCAGAGAAGCTTACAAATAGAAACGGCAGAGGAGCGGCAAATAGATAACGACTTTTGTTGCAATATGACTGCATGGGTCCCCTGAAACAGAGGGCATTTAATTCTTATGGAAGTTGAAAATGCTTACTCTTCTCCTATTGCTCTGCGCCAGTTTTTGACCCATGGGAGGGGTTCTAGCAGACCAATCACAGCACTTGTGGTCTGCGTAGTGTAGCGTATGCACACGTATCAGGATAATCAATAAACTTTGGAGTTTCCAGAACGCTTGTAACCTGATGAACTTTGTTTCTTAATCACTAAATCGGCTCCGAACTGTCTACTAAAGATGAGCCCACTTGACACCTTTGTGGCCCTCCGAGTTAACACAGCAGGCCCAATTTCCTTGCTCTTAGGACATCAAAGGGGCCCCTCATGTGGACTACGGGCCAGATCCACATTCCAAAAACACACACACACAGGCACACATACAGAAACACACAAACATACACTTTTAACTGCATATATATATATATATATATATATATATATATATATATATATATATATATATATATATATAGCACCACTATGCTGAAATATATATTTCATATATTTTAGGGCGTATGCATGTTTCCTAGTGTTTAAATGAGTGTATTTGTGCTAGTGTGCATTTTAATGATATAATTTTGTCTGTAAACCATAACTTCTCTCCTATGCCTTTCTGACCTATCGAGTTTGATCTCGTTTCAAAGCTCCGGACACGAGCTATTCACTGAGATATGTCACACAGCTGACAAATGCATTTTTCTATGTGTTTAATGATACTGTGAAGAACACACTCCTTTTGGAGATCTGATCTGGTAGTCATAAATCATGCAGATTAAGTCGTGAGGCCAAACAATGGGAAAGCTTTCCCGCCAACTTTGCACCCATGTTATTGGCTACCCCACCTCAAGGAGGTGTGTCGGCTTATCTGTCATAAAAGCAAAGACGCACAATTTCTCGTGCGTTCTCTCCCGATTGTCTCACGAGCATCTCGTGCACGTTTTTCCCGGACCCCTCCGGTGACCACGCGCTGTCATCGCGCTCAGCTTCGGGATCGCCATCTTCCAGCGAAACTCACTCTCGTCCTCAGTTCAAACCTTCCCGCTGAACGGAGGAAGCCAACGAACTGCACCAGCGCTAACCTGAAATTCGACACACGCAACAAATGCAAGTATACTGCCGTTTCTCAATGTTAGATGATGAAACTGATTTCCGTGCTGGCTTAGGACTGGTTGTGAGTTTGCTACTTGCCTTCTCTCTTTCCTTCTCTACTTCTATTCTTGTACATAGGTGTGTATTTTCTTGTATATATATTTAGATGTATAACCTCTGTTTTCGTAGTTTGCATATATTAAAACGTTATTCATGCTCGATTGTTCTGTTTGTTCTTTCAGCTGAAAACCCAAGTCACTTTAACGTTTTTCGATCGTTTTATGCTTTGATGTTATAATAGCAGGTTGTTTTCATGGCCAGATAACTTTGTTTATAATATTCTGTGAGGGACTTAGTTTGCTGGACAAACGAACAGTTTCTCTAAATAATTATTAAACCAGAACTAATCATATATGTAATTGATTATAATTCGTTGTAATTGATTCACGATATATGTTTAATTCCCCGTTGGGTTGATATATGAATCATAATTTATTCATAACCTTATGAATTATTATATTCATATTTCATCCATAAATTGATTAATAACCGCTACATTTCGTTACAGTAGAATTGACCTGTTGTTATGTTTTTGAAGAGGTGCACGTCAGGCTACGTCGTAGGCTACACGTGTTGCAAACAGCCTACACCGTACACTCAACGCAGAAGTATAAATCAACCTTTAGACTCAGCAGTGGCACTCTTGCCCATCCTTTGTATTTCATGTTTGTCCTCGGGGTTCCCCCCACACATTAGGATTTCACGATCAGGGAGCCTCCGACAGTCTTCTGAGCATATTCAGTCACTTTTAACACACCTCACACCAAAGGAAAATCTGTTAAGATAATCTGTAGAACCATAAAGAAAATAATTATCTAGGATTGTTGGAAGGGGAGAAAAACGGCCCAAAATCAGCCCAATTATCTTGTTGTGCGTACCAGGCATAAGTTATGAGTGGAAAAAGTGGAAGCAATTGGGAACAACAGCAACGTAAACAGGCCACGTAAAATCACAAAGCAGGGTCAGCGCATGCTGAGGCACACAGTGCGCAGAAGTTGGCAACTTTCTGCAGAGTCAATAGCTATAGACTTCCAAACTTCATGTGGCCTTCAGATTAGCTCAAGAACAGTGCGTAGAGATCTTCATGCAATGGGTTTCCATGGCCGAGCAGCTGCATCTAAACCTTACATCACCAAATGCAATGTTAAGCTTTGGATGCAGTGGTGTAAAGCACACCACCACTGGACTCTAGAGCTAGGGTTGGGTATCATTTGAATTTGAACGATTCCGATTCCTTGTTTCGATTCCTGTTCCTTACGATTCTCAATTCCGATTCTTTTAAGAGGCAGGGTCAAAAAAAGTTTAGGATATTTTAAATGAGCTAGCTAACCAACGGTCTTTCTGAAGGAAATAGTCTGACCTTCTCCATCAATTTTAATTCTATGAACTTTTTACTTTTTATGAACTTTACTATGAATTTCTCACAGGGCTGTTTACAATATATAACCTCATTTTTATTTTTGAAAACACATTTACACATGAGTGCATGATGCTGCAGGTATTTGAACATGCAGCAGGGTCCTCAGACATAAGGACTGGTGGAACTTCCTGGTATATCTGCAGCTCTCTCTCCACTTGTTTCTTGATGGATATGGAGCTCTGCTGTGACACTATGTCTACTACTATATGACAACAGCTCCTCCAGTGGAGTCTTCCTGGGCAGTTTGCAGGGAGGCTGTTGCTAAAAAACAAAACAAAAGGTTCATCAGATTCAGCAGTATTATCACTAAAAAAAGGGAAAACCTCCATTAAAGGTATGATCATTATTTAAATTGAAAACCTATATAATATCAGCTATCGTACACTTACACTCTCCTGCTCGTCCTCATTCTCAGACTGCATGGTGTCCCCATCAGCTCCACCGTCTTCCTCTGTTGACTACAAAGAACATAATTACCATTTAGATCTTAGATTTTAATAGGTGAAAAGGACAGTTGAGCATGAATGACATTTCACCTGTTCAATCAGATTTCTCTGGATCTGTTCCCAGATGGTGTCAACCGTGCCATCATCCAATTTATGTTTAAAGCGTGGATCCAACGCGGTGGCCACTTGGAGAAAGTTCCTGATCTCATCATTCTGCAAAACGCATGTTCTTTAAATTTTTTAACAAGCCACAGGATATTTCTATTCTAGAACAACTTCTTTCCAGGTGCCCTGCCTCGGTCACTTACCTGGTAGCGCTTGGATAGGTTTGCCCAAACCTGTTTTTTTAAGGTTTCATACAAAGACTGTGTCTCCCTCATTTACAGCTAGGTGTGCCTCAAGCTTTTTGAGGACAGGCAGAATCTGACCACATGTGGGACTCTTTTCGGAGGACACGCAGAGTGTTGAGGTGTAGAGCACCTTCATCAGGTTGATGAAGTCTTCAGCTTTCCTAAAATCCTCCTCAGTTAGCCGAGCAAGTCTGTAAGTAAAATAATTAAGAACACATAGATTGGAGTTAGAAATATTCTCTTTTTTCTTAACAAAACACCTAACATATGCACTCTCTAAAAGCAGATTTAACACATTCACTCTAATACCGTTCTTTGAATTTGTATTTTGTGTGTACTGGTATTTCTTGTCTGAACTTGTCTATCTATCTCTACCTGTCCCTATCCATATTTTTTCTCAGCCGTTGATCCAAGCTGGCTGCTTGAATTGCAGGGTACTGCTCTGTGAATCTCTCCAGCATTAGGTACAGAGAGTTCCACCGTGTTCTCACATCGAGTATGAGTGAGTGTCGGGGCAGCTCTGACAAAAACAATAACATCAATTTTAAGTCATATATAACAGATGCTTTTCATCCTAGGAGACAATACTTTTGTAAAATTGGATTCAAATACTGTAGTACTACTCTGCTACAGAGCTCATAAAAATAATAATAAGATAGATCAGACATATAAAGTCATAACGTGTCAATGCACAACAGTTAAATAAAGTGAACTTTGTGTGTCTTACGTAGAAGTTGTTGCTTCTCTCCTAGAACCACCTTGGCCATTGAGCACCTCTTCATCCACACAACAATGGTTCGGACCTTGGCCACCCACTGACTCACTGAATTTAGGGAGTATAGTATAGTATATATATTCAACAACACAACCGGTCTGTGCTTTGTAAACAGCCTTTGTTTTTAGCACTTTTTGCTGCATTTTGCCCTCTTCTATGCAGTGTGCTGTGATGGTAAGGTAGTGGTCCTGTGGGATGCTACTCCAGCCATCACATGTGAGTGCAACAGCGCTGTCTTCACTGAGCTCTGTAATAATATTAGACTTCTCAACCTTGTACCACGATGGGATCAATGTGTTTGACAAGTAATCCCTGGAAGGTGGTGTATATTTGGGGTTTAGAGTTTTCACCATGTCCCTGCAAACATAAACAAACATGTAATGTTGCTGTTACTGTTTAGGGGAGGGTTTCCCAAAACCATAGTTGCTAACTAAGTTAGCAATTTTGTTGGTTGCATTACAATTTCCCATTGCCAACCAACTAAGTTGCTAACAGGTTAGCAACTATGGTTTTGGGAAACGCACTTTAGATCAGTATCAATTAGCTTAGCTCTATCGTTATTGCTTAACTAACCTAAATGTTGGTGATTCCACCTCTGAAAAGGGATGCAGTCTTTTCACAATGTGTGCAGTGACCTTTCTGTGGCACTCTTCCTTTTGTTGCGCCGACATCTTCCCCCTTGCCGCTATGGTGAACGGAGTAACGTGAGGCTCAGCACATCGCGGAGTCGTGGAGTCGTTCGCAATCTCAGGTAGTAAATCGTCTATGAAAAAATATGTGTGCTAATTTGTTAGCTGCCTCAATATAGGCACAAGACATATCTATTGTATATGAATTTTTTACTTACCGGATTCGGACTTCAGTGCAGTCACTGCGGTGCCAGGCTGGGGGTCGGAGCCAGAGGAAGAGGCAGCGGAGGATGTTAGGCGCAGCTAGCGCATTAAAGACGGGGCACGCATTTATTTCAACTCCATGAATTCGGAGGTGCTTTATCATGTTAGTCGTGCACCCTCCTATGCTCGAAACAATCCTGCTGCAAATGTGGCATTTTGCCGAGATTTCATTTTGTTTTGTAAAGTGAAGCCGACGCACGGTATCCATGTTCGACTCGCTTATGACACATCCGGTGGACACTTCTTCGTTGGTGTTCAGCAGTTTCTTATTCGAAACTTTTTTTATTATTTTTTTTTTTGGAATCGAAACTAGGAATCGAAATTTAAACTTTTGAACGATTCCGGGAAAATCGCAAAGCTAGTTCCGGTTCCAATCGATACTCGATACCCAAGCCTATCTAGAGCAGTGGAGACATGTTCTCTGGAGTGACCAATCACGATTCTCTGTCTGGCAATCTGATGGACAAGTCTGGGTTTGGTGGTTGCCAGGAGAACAGTATTTGCCTGACTGCATTGTGCCAAGTGTAAAGTTTGGTGGAGGGGGATTATGGTATGGGGTTGTTTTTCAGGGGTTAGGCTTGGCCCTTAGTTCCAGTGAAAGGAATTCTTAATGCTTCAGCATACCAAGACATC
Source organism: Chanodichthys erythropterus (assembly GCF_024489055.1). Classification (NCBI taxonomy): domain Eukaryota; kingdom Metazoa; phylum Chordata; class Actinopteri; order Cypriniformes; family Xenocyprididae; genus Chanodichthys; species Chanodichthys erythropterus. The sequence continues at coordinate 31,674,401 of NC_090228.1, read as the reverse complement.
TTGCACAATTTCATGCTCCCAACTTTGTGGGAACAGTTTGGGGATGACCAGTGCACAAAGCAAGGTCCATAAAGACATGAATGAGCGAGTTTGGTGTGGAGGAACTTGAGCTCTGACCTCAACCCCACAGAGCACCTTTGGGATGAATCGGAGCAGAGACTGCGACCCAGGCCTTCTCGCCAACATCACTGCCTGACCTCACAAATGCTCTTCTAGAAGAAGAAGTTGTTCCTGGTCACAATACAAATTACATTCAAAACAGTTCAATGTACAGTAAAGATTTTATTTTGCAAAAAAAAAAAAAAAGCTACTAAATGTTTTACATGAACTTAAGCACTTGTAACGTCAGGATCGATCAAAGACACAATTGTAACCCATGCAGACTCTGCAATGTCTGAGTTCCCCACTGAGAACTATCACCATTTGCTACCATCATACATTTCAAAAAGACTTGGGAGATAGTGCCTGATCAGAAAAGTACAGGCCACAAGAATCAGACAACTGACCTGAACCGTACAGTTTGGTGGAAATGAGCCAAAAGAATGAAAAAAAAAGTCAGCCTGAGTCAGGATGCTTATGTGAAACTGTATGTTTCCACAAAAAAATCTTCTCTCTGGTGTGAGTTATTACATGATTCCTAAGGTGATTCCTGTCTGTGAAACTCATTCCACACTGATGAAATACAAAACTCTTCTCTCATACATGAATCCTCATGTGGTAATTAAGGGATTCTTTACTTTTGAAAGTCTTTTCACAGTGATGACACTCAATATCTCCATTGTGAGTTTTCAGGTGTCGGTTAAGGATTCCTTTACGGTGGAAACTTTTTGTACAGTTTTTGCAGGTTAAAGGTTTTCTCCAGTGTGAATTCTCACATGGATTTCAAACTGTCCTTTTTTAGTGAATCCTTTTCCACATTGCTGGCAGGTGAAAGGGTATGTACAAGGCTTCTCTCCAGTATGAATTCTCATGTGGACTTCAAACTGTCCTTTTCGAATAAATCCTTTTCCACACAGCTGGCAGATGAAAGGCTTTTCTCCAGTGTGAATTCTCAGGTGGACTTCAAACTGTCCTTTTTGAGTGAATCCTTTTCCACATTCTTGGCAGATGAAAGGCTTCTCTCTATTGTGAATTCTTGTGTGGACTTCTAACTGTCCTTTTCAAGTTAATCGTTTTCCACAGTGCTGGCAGACAAAAGGCTTCTCTCCAGTTGTCTTATAAACTTTAAGGTTCCTGTCTTGAATGACAGTCTTTCCACGTGGAGGGTATGTACAAGGCTTCTTTCTATTGTGAGTTCTCATGTGCCTCTTAAAGTTTCCTTTTTGATTGAAACTTTTCCCACATTGGTTGCAGGTATAAGGCTTCTCTCCAGTGTGAATTCTCATATGGTCTTCAAAGCGTCCAATCTGACTGAAACCCTTTCCACACTGAGGGCATGTGTAAGGTTGATCTCCAGAGTGAATTCTCAGGTGGGCTTTAAGGTGTCCTTTTTGACTGAATCTCTTTCCACACTGAGGGCAGGTGAAAGGCTTCTCTCCACTGTGAACTCTCATGTGAACTTCAAGGTTTCCTTTTCTATTGAAACTCTTTCCACACTGTTGGCAGATAAAGTGATTGTTTGTCCCTTCGTTTTGAGCTATTTTTTTGCGAGGAAGTGTTTTCAGTCTGTGAGCAACTGAAAGTTTTTTCTCCAGTAATGAAATTATGATGATTCTTATATTGATCTTTTTCTTCAATTTCATTGAGTACTTCCGTCTCCTCTTTCAGTGCCATCAGGTCTAAAAAAAGACCATACAAGTTAACCCCATTTTAATGGCATAAAGCAAATGACATCAAAACATTTATACATGTAAAAACCAACATACAATACATATTTATTACAACTTATTTTTTTCCCAATCCGATACTTTGAAGGCCAATATCGCCGATATCAATATTGATATGATATCACTAATCTGAACTTCTTAAATTATTGAATTACTAAGAGTAAAATGGGTAACAATACCCCCTCAATATATTTGAAAGGCATTTTTACATTCAATATGCCTTAATTGCAATGTATTAGATTATTTTTTTTGTTTACACATTGTTAAATTACTTGAAGTGGTAACCATGGATATCTACAAATAAGCCTACTATGCCTAGCTGAACTATAGTCACTATAGTAAAAACATGGGCAGTGAGTGAGAGCTTTCTGTGATTGATTGGTTCTGTTTTGCAGCATTTGCAAGTGTTCAAATGAGCAGGAAAATACTTCTACGTATTATTCACTAACATAGGTTATTTGTCCAAATTGGGACACTGTACAAATTGTGAATAAAAAAGGAATGCAATAATTTACAAATCTCATAAACTTATATTTTATTTACAATAGAGTATAGATACATAACAAATGTTGAATGTGAGACGTTTTGAAATGTCATGCCAAATATTGGCTCATTTTGGATTTAATGAGAGCTACACATTTCAAAAAAGTTGGGACAGGTAGCAAGAAGGAATGGAAATGGAAATCACAACATGGGCTCAGGAATACTTCCAGAAAACATTATCGGTGAACACAATCCACCGTGCCATTTGCCACTGCCGGCTAAAACTCTATAGATCTAAAAAGAAGCCATATGTAAACATAATCCAGAAGCACAGGTGTTTTCTCTGGGCCAAGGCTCATTTAAAATGGACTGTGGCAAAGTGGAAAACTGTTCTGTGGTCAGACGAAGCAATATTTGAAGTTCTTTTTGGAAAACTGGGATGCCATGTCATCCGGACTAAAGAGGACAAGGACAACCCAAGTTGTTATCAGCGCTCAGTTCAGAAGCCTGCATCTCTGATGGTATGGGGTTGCATGAGTGCGTGTGGCATGGGCAACTTACACATCTGGAAAGGCACCATCAATGCTGAAAGGTATATCCAAGTTCTAGAACAACATATGCTCCCTTCCAGACGTTGTCTCTTTCAGGAAAGACCTTGCATTTTCCAACACGACAATGCCAGACCACATACTGCATCAATTACAACATCATGGCTGCATAGAAGAAGAATCCGGGTACTGAAATGGCCAGCTGCAGTCCAGATCTTTCACCCATAGAAAACATTTGGCTCATAAAGAGGAAGATGCGACAAAGAAGACCTAAGACAGTTGAGCAACTAGAAGCCTGTATTAGACAAGAATGGGACAACATTCCTATTCCTAAACTTGAGCAACTTGTCTCCTCAGTCCCCAGACGTTTGCAGACTGTTATAAAAAGAAGAGGGGATGCCACACAGTGGTAAACATGGCCTTGTTCCAACTTTTTTGAGATGTGTTGATGCCATGAAATTTAAAATCAACTTATTTTCCCCTTAAAATGATATATTTTTTTCAGTTTAAACATTTGATATGTCATCTATGTTGTATTTTGAATAAAATATTGAAATTCGGAACTTCCACATCATTGCATTCTGTTTTTATTCACAATTTGTACAGTGTCACAACTTTTTTGGAATCGGGTTTGTAAATGCATATTGTATGCATTTACTTTATTATTAAATAAACAAAATCACTGGTAAAAAAAAAAAACACACCTTGGTATCTGAAGTATCGATACTTTCATTGTGGCATGAAAGTTTGCAGTGATGAACATTGTAGTCGATCACAGACATGTTACTGAGCACATGAAAGCAGTCGTCTTGTCATTGATATTTCAGTTTCTGCACATTAATGAATGCTTTCATTATAACTTATGAAAAAAAGAAATTCGCTAAATAAAGCAGAAAAATATTTTGGCGCAAGTCCAGAACTCAGTCACTGATAAACTCTGTTTGATTGACAGCTCCAGTGATAGTCAAGGAAGCTTTCTTTGAGCACTTTCAATATAAACAGATTCAACAGATTATTTTCATCATACTAAGAGAAACAGTGTTTAGTCACTGGTTTGATTTACTGACACATAGACAAAGACCATGTGACTGTAGATGAATCATTAATACCAGATCAGGCATAAGAATGAACACAGTTACTGACATTTTGTTGCATTACTGTCGAGTTCATATCGTAAAAGTCTGTTTGCTAAGCCTGCATCGAAATGCGATTGATTTAACACAGAATCCACAGTGAAATGTACCAAATATAAATAAATAAACAGACATTCACATTGTTGAAAATAAATAACCATATTCCTGCATTAGGATCCTTTGAAAGGTAATGTTATCTTAGTCCTGTATCGCCCTTCTCTCCTCATCTCACTAACACAACAGTGGGTGGGGCCAACGCTGCAATGATGAAGAAATTGATTTCTTCTGTGGAGGCGGAGTTTCACTATAAATAGGCACATTACAGTACGAGTCGTTCGCTGGGTCTGGTGTCAATTAAAGCTTTTAACAAGGAAGATTTCAGTTCTGAAACTTACAGGATGTTCTTATAGTACGATGAACTCTTATATATCAATAGCTCAAGGAAAATATAAATTCTCATTTAATGACCACTTTGAATAAGTTTCAGCCATCAAGCACTGAACTGGACTAACAGTATGAACACAAAGAGGTCTGAGTTCAGTTCAAAGTGTTTATAACGTAGTTACAGGAAGAGTTCATCTGACAAGAGCTGCACATTCTGACTACTAAGATTGAGTTTATTTGTTCATTCACATCGTCTTCTGGAGACACAAGTTGTAATATTATGTTTTTGGTGTTTATCTGAATAATCTCATATCGTCATTTCAGTTTACAGGTGTTCATTCACTCTTCAGCTTCAGCTCAAACAACAATGCCTGACTGATTGAACAATCATATTCCTTTATAATCTTTAGCTGCTAAAATTTAATTTTTGAGAATGTAACCAACCTGACCGCAGTAAAGATAGTTTTGCGGTTTGATATTCAGATTTCTTTTGGCTATAAACACAAAGTGCACTATCATAGACATGCAAATAATACCGAATATCATTCTCCATGATTTGTGAATTAAGGTGACGCTGTCCTTTGGGCTGAAATCATAGCTCCAAAAGTTGGACACTTAGAGGACTGAAACCGGTGTCATCTTCACCAGCTTGATCTGTGATTTTTTTCACAGCAAAGCTCTTGTCCGTAAACCCCTTGTTAAGTCCGCCAAGGAATGTGAAAGAAAGGCGTTCTTCACGTTTAACGTCTTACCAATAAACATGCAGACTGCTGTAATAAAATAACATTGTTCACAAAAACTTTCACAATAGCATTTTATCGTGTGGCCGTGTTTCTCTTTCCTCTGCCCCCCCCCCCCCTTTTTTTGGTATTTTTTAATCCAATTGACTTTAAAAGTTCTATTTACATATTCAAAATAAAGTATTTCCAAGCCCCCTTCAGCTTTCTTATTGGTAAGAACCCTTTTCTTAAGTCTTTGGGATTTGTTTTTCCAATAAAAGAATAAAACAAATGATTGATATCTTTACAATAAGAATCTTTAGGGAAGGATAGACAAATCGAGATAAGCCTTCTGCTTTAGATAACAGGACACGCCCATAAACAGAGAGATCACGTTGTAACCAACAGTTTAATAACGCTTTTGTCTTTTTTAATCTAGAAGAAAAATTTCAATTTTGTCTTTCTGTAACATGCTTTGTTACAATAATTCCTAGATATTTGACATGAATGTTATTAATAACTTTATCATTTAAATTGTGTAAAGGGAGAATTTCACATTTGGATAAATTTAGAGTTAGATCAGAAGCCTTGGAGAAAATTTATTTCTCGTTCATTTACACTGTTTTGAGTAGCTTGTGACATCAGCGTGCGGTGATTCGAATCAGTGAATCATTTTGTGAAAGAATCGATTCAACTGACTCGGAGTTCAGTTTCTCCATCACTACCCGACAGTGACTGATAAAGTGTTTATGATAAAGTGATTCACAATATAGAGAACAAAATTAGACGCGCTTTATTACTTCTGTTTTCTGTTACAAACAATAATGTTCAATTAGCCTATGTTAGATAAAGTAATACAATATTAAATTCAATAAAAAATAAAGCTGCAAGCAGCAATTCGGGGCCAAGCCCCAGTAGGGGCAGTAGCGCAATACGGAGCAGGAAGAGCAAAAACAGCAGAAATTGAATGTACATGCAAAACATCTGGTTCAGAAGGACAGGTGGAAATGAAATGAAAATCAATAGAAGTTCAGAGAACGAACACGGAATGAACTAAAATACTTGTATCTCATTGAAGAGGAATAAAGATTAGCACAATCCTTATTTGGATAAAAAAGGTATCAAAATGACTCATTACACACAATTGTATAAAGGAACCCCACACAAGATTCGAATCCACGACCTCCGGGTCCAAGGTCCATTTCTCATCTCATTGCACCACTGTGCAAGTGAATGTTTCCACACCTGCCGAAGTTTATTAGTTCATGTGAAAATGAACTCAAAATGAAGAATTCTTATAAAGCTGCACTTTAGATCATTCTGCAGCTCATCATGCTGTAGTGCAATACAGAGCAGGAAGAGGAAAAACAGCAGAAAATGAACAAACATGAAACAGCTGGTTCAGAATTACGGGCAAGAATGAACTCAGAATGTACATAAGCTTAGATGAAAATGAACACAGCATGAAACAAAAAGCATTTATTTCTAATCCAAGAGGCAGTAAAGGAATCAAAACACACTATTTTATAAAACCGCTCCACCTGGGATTCGAACCCACTAACTTCGGATACAGGGCTCTTCAGATAACTGGCTTTACACATTGAGCTACTTGAGGATGCACATTCAACAGACTGTGGAAGAAACCTTTTAGTCTAACAAAGAATTCACAAAAAAAGCATTACTTAGCATGCTATCCATATTAGCATGCTAAGCTAACTTAATGCTAATGAAGCTCATGGTTAACTTGATAACTGAAGAGCCACATTAAAGAGAATGACAACTGGTTAGCATGCTAAGCAATTAGCATGCTAAGCTAACTAGCATAAGACAACAAACACAAGCAAGGTCACATTCAGAGATGAATATCTTGGGAATGGTAGCGAATATCAAAAATCCATTCAGTCATTTCTGTGCGGCTCGGTCCAAAGATCACCTGAGCTGATTTTGGACAAAATTGGACAAAAATTGTAGGAGGAGTAGCGAAAAAACTGTTTTCCATTTATTTCAATATGGCGGACAGGTACATTTAAGGAAAATGACAAATGACACATCGTCGGAATCGGCATAAGCCAGGGAATAAAATGACATAAAGCATACACATTTTGGAAAGTGTTTTCAAAAGTTATAAGTGGTTTTGCAATAATCATTACATCTGTGGAACAGTAGGTGGCGCTGTGTTGAAACTTCTCAGGTACCTTCAGGACCTTCTAAAGGTCATACATACCAATTTGTGTGAAGATATGTCAAATTGTTTAAAAGTTATTGCAATTTATGACAAAATTCAAAATGGCGGACACGTGGTTCATCCGATGTTGACGAATTCGATATCCTCGGATTCGGCATGGCACAGGGAATCCATAGACACCAAGATCTTGATTTTCTAATAAAGTGTTCAAAAGTTATTGGCCAAAATAGCCATTTTTCAGATCTCATGACCTGTAGGTGGCGCTGTTCCCAAATTTGGCATGGAACCTCGGATCATGGTCTTGATCAAGTGTACCAATTTTAGTTTTGATTGCTCAAAGTTTGGCCGAGATACAGCCTCTATAGCAATTTTAACTTCGTGACATTGTGACCTCGTTAACTTCGTGACATCATAACTTTTGAACAAAGATGAATAAAAAAAATCTGTTCAGTCATTTCTGTGCGGCTCAGACCAAAGATCACCTGATCAAAGTTTGGACAAAATTGGACAAATTTTGAAGGAGGAGTAGCGAAAAAACGGAATACTGTACTTTTCAAAATGGCCACTACTGTACTGGGTGGAGACTTAATGTAAGATATTGAATGTGATCAGTATGAAGAGAGGAATCAGTTGTATTGACATTCATTTTTCTGGAACAAAGGGTTCAAAAGTTATAACCTTTACAAAAGTGAATATTTGAACTGGTGGTGGCGCTATAGACTTAGTCCTAGATACTCCAAAGTTGGTCAAATTACTTTTAATTACTATCACTACAAGCATGCCAAATTTGATAATTTTCCTTCTTATGGTTCATTGATTACCATACAGGGGGAAGAAGAATAACTACGAATTTGGACATAAAGGAATTGCATGTGATAGCTTCAGATTAGACCAGTTTTAGGCAGAATGCCTAGAACAGACACAAGTTCTGCATCTTTTCCTGCCACAGTACCTCATGCGGTCTGGGCATGTGTCACACTGAGTTTCGAACCCACGATGCAGAGCATTCGAGATCCGTGGCGTAACACATTGAGCTAATCAGCCATGCAAGTTCATCAGTATGCTAAGCAGAGGTTTCAGTGTGAGAAAGAGTTCACAAAAAAAAAAAAAGCTTCATAGCATGTTAACCATATTAGTATGCAAAGTTATTTAATGCCAACTAAGTTTTGGTTAACCTGTTGACTGAAGACCACATTAGAAAGAATAGCAATAGTTTAGCATGCTAAGCAATTACTGTGCTAAGCTAACTAGTATAAGACAACAAACACAAGCAAGGTCACATTCAGAGATGAATATCTTGGGAATGGTAGCGAATATCAAAAATCCGTTCAGTCATTTCTGTGCGGCTCGGTCCAAAGATCATCTGAGCTGATTTTGGACAAAATTGACCAAAATTTGTAGGAGGAGTAGCGAAAAAACTGTTTTTGATTTAATTCAATATGGCAGACAGGTACATTTAAGGAAAATGACAAATGACACATTGTCGGAATCGGCATAAGCCAGGGAATAAAATGACATAAAGCAGACAAATTTTGGATAATGTTTTCAAAAGTTATAAGCAATTTTGCAAAAAACATTATATCTGTGGAACACTAGGTGGCGCTGTGCTGAAACTTCTCATGTACCTTCAGGACACTCTGATGGTCATATGTACCAAATTTTGTGATATGTCAAATTGTTTAAAAGTTATTGCAATTTATGACAAAATTCAAAATGGCGGACATGCTTTTCATCCGATGTTGACAAATTCAATATCCCCGGATTCGGCATGGCCCAAGGAATCCATAGACACCAAGATCTTGATTTTCTAATAAAGTGTTCAAAAGTAATTGGCCAAAATAGCCATTTTTCATATCTCATGACCTGTAGGTGGCGCTGTTCCCAAATTCGGCATGGAACCTTAGATCATGGTCTTGATCAAGGGTACCAATTTTTGTTTCGATTGCTCAAAGTTTGGCCGAGATACAGCCTCTATAGCAATTTCGGGTCAATCTCGTTAACTTCGTGACATCATAACTTTTGAACAAAGATGAATAAAAAAAATCTGTTCAGTCATTTCTGTGCGGCTCAGACCAAAGATCACCTGATCAAAGTTTGGACAAAATTGGACAAATTTTGAAGGAGGAGTAGCGAAAAAACGGAATACTGTACTTTTCAAAATGGCCGCTACTGTAATGGGTGGAGACTTAATGTAAGAAGTTGAATAGCATCAGCATGAAGAGACGAATCAGATGAACTAAATTTAATTTTTCTATGACAAACAGTTCAAATGTTAAAACCGTTAGAATGTTGAAATTTTGAACTGGTGGTGGCGCTATAGAGTTGGTTCTAGAGACTCCAAATTTGGTCCAATCACTATTCATGAGCATCTCTACAACTGTGCCAAATTTCATCATTTTCTCATGTTCCGTTGATAGGGCTGCCATAGACTCCCATTCGGGAGGAAGAATAATAATAATAAAAAGGAAAACGTACAATTACAATAGGGGCTACAGCCCCTTCGGGGCTTGGCCCCTAACTAAGCAATCTCACGTCGCTTGTGCAACTTTAAAAATGCCTAAATAGTTTATCGATTTAAACACTGTAAAATGCTTAAAACACAAACCTTTCTTGAGCCGAATCCCAACACATGCAGGAGCGTCGCACAGCCTTATGACGTCACATCTGCTGACCAAAATAAAAGTCCTTTATACACAAAAATGAAGTATGCGGGAGGGGGCGCCATTGTGCCAAAATAATTTCTTCTAGCAAATTTTAAATGGGTGGTTCATTGCGATTTCACTTTTTTAACTTTAGTTAGTGTGTAATGTTGCTGCTTGAGCATAAACAGTATCTGCAAAGTTACAGCGCTGAAAGTTCAATGCAAACGGAGATATTGTCTTTTAAAGTTATGGCATTTTATTGCCTACAAAAACGGGCGGTTTGGACTACAACAAGCTTCTTCCCGGGTTGGTGACATCATAAACCCTTGCTATTAGCTTAAACACTGCCCCTGGGAACACGCAACAAAGTGGGCGAGGCCATGTGGCGCAGCATAATGAAAGCGGAAGAGTTGTTTACACCGAACGCGAGCTGCGCGACGCGACGCGTCAAAAGATAATGAACCCATTATTATCTGTGATATTTTCTACACTGGATGCGGCGCTGAAGACAGCTTCCTGAATCTACACGAGTTTAATGCTGGATTTACACAAAGACTTTTACTGAAAGATGAAGCAGTTCCCACTTTAAAAGCAGAAGCAGTTGTTTATTGTCTTCAAACTGTAAGTACATTTTATAGTATGTAACTTACATGTCTTTTAAACGTAATGTTATAGTTCTGTTGCTGTTTTTAATGCATCTAGGACATATACAAAGAGCAACTCGTTTTTGTTAGCTAAATTCTAGTGCAACAAACACTAACAAACTTCTATGTTCATAGACAAACAGTTGTTCATGCTATAAATTAAAAGATACCTTTACAAAAATGCGACTACTCAGGCATGTTACTACAGGAAAGCTTTAATCAGGATAAAACTGTATATTGAAAGCTAACAAAAAGCAGTGACAGCATCTAAACACTTTGACACAAATACAAAATGAAATACCATTCATAAACGTCCTTTAAAAGCCGCGATTGGAGAGGTTCTGCTTTATCCTCTTCATTTGGGTCTGATTCGGCTCAATTTGATACAGCAATATAGGTGCTATTATTTACATTCCACCTAAGCGCGTAATAACGGATGGTAAGGGGCGTGGCGTATCCAGACGCTTCAGCGAATCACGATAGACTGGGCCAGTTACCAACCTGCTGACCAATCTGAGCACATTGCGTATGTCAGAGGGAGTGGCTTCATAGAAGCAGGAAGTCAAACGAGCCGTTCATATGACAGTGGAAACCAGTGCCCAAGGAAGTCGACCGGAAGTTGAAGTCGGCCGCGTGCTGCCATCTTGTAGCAGAACTTCACTTGCGTTAGCATCCCACTGACTCCCATTCATTTTGGCGTCACTTTGACAGTGAATAACTTTACATCTGAGGCGTTTAAAGACTCCATTTGTCCATTATTTATTTCCAAAGATACACGACAATGTATAAAGGGCTCCATTGCCTTCTATGTTACATTATGGTCCCGTAGAAACAGTTTTTGTAAAAATAAGCTAACGATTGCGTCATAACCACTCGACTCTCTGTCGCACAGTAGAGAAATTACCGTACAGACAGGAGGAAAGCTCGCAGACAATCGGGGAGATTATCTGAATATGGCGTACTGGCGTTACATTTTAAAATACTATACAAACTAATTAATCAGAATACTTACTCCTGCTCACTCACGCTAAAGAACTCCCCGCTCAAGCTCGCCGTCTCTGCAAGATTAACGATGGCAGTTTTCACGCACAGCTACTAGAAGATTTACATCTGTCAGACAGGTTGCGGACGTCATCAAGCTTAGTTTGAGTCTGCGCGTCAGAAACGGAAGTGCTAAAAATCGCTAAAAATGGGCTTCACTTGACTCAGTTGAGTTCCAATGGGATCGCTGTGTCCATTTCTTTTACTGTCTATGGTGGAAACAGAGGTGTAGAATAAAGATAAAGTATATGAAAAATACAGCGTTTTCAAAAAAACGAAGCATTAGGACATGTTATACTGTGCCCCAAAAACACAATCAAGCCTAGAAAAAAACCACGTAACCACCCCTTTAAAATATAAATAGGATTCATGTAGACGTATCTAATTATACTACTAGACAAAAAATGATGTTACTTTAACATCAAATGGAGACTTTTAGCTTGAGCTTGAACCGCTATTAAAAATGTATTATAAACTTCCTTATGTGTGATTTATAATGTAAGAATTACAAATCAATTATTTTTAACCTTTAATATTATAATGATGTACCACCTGTGGTAATAGTTTACACCATTAGTTAAGAAATATTTTAGGCAGACACCATGGCTTCAGAATGTGTATTTTAGTCGGTCATCAACCAAATTCAGGGCAGCACCACTAACCCTGACTGAAGCTGAGGAAAGGGTGGCATAGGAGGACATTCGAGACATATTCTCCAGGACAGAGAAAGAGAGTTATTTCAATATCACAGTGTATCTAGAAGTCAACAAATATTATATTATATATTATTTTAAGTAAGGAAGAATAAAATTGAATTCCCTCAACCTAAACAAAAGATGCCTTATTTATCTTAACATTAACCGTACAGCACCTCAATCGACTCAGATAGGGGTAACAGCATTAATAATTCTCAAAGCTGGTAACGTGATGACTGTGGCATGAGTTTTATTTGAGTGAAATCTCAGTTAATCCAGATTATAAACTGTATTTTCTTTATTAAGCAGACTGCTGAGAGGAAGGTTGTGACAGAGCAGATTGACGTAACTGGAGTCTCAGAAGACAAGGGAAACTTCGCTCTCCTCTGCAACGATTTCCAGGAATTCAGCTTCCCACAGAAAATGTACAATGGAAGAGTGGACGATTTAATTGCCCAACTCCCAACAACATAAAAAAATCCAGCATATACATGAATGAGTTCTGGATGTGGAGTTTGCAGAGCTAATAGTAGTAAAATAACAGCAGTTTTACCTTAGTAGTAGTGTGTTTAATTTCTATAACTGGTAGTTTTTCAGTTTGCCGTTTTAATGTCTGCTTGTGTAATGTTTATATAATAGTGTTTTAGTTCCTATGCGTTTTTAAATAAATTTGCGTTCAGAACATTAATCTGATGTTTTTGCACACAAATACATTTAAAAGTTACCTCAGTTGTTAATCATGACGAACAGCGGAGCGCATGCTAGTGTTAGCACCAGCTACATCTGGCGTTTCACACCGGAGGAAACAAAAGTACTTGTTTTCAACTCAATTCAGAGAAATTTATTTTTTACTGTAAAACTAAATTCTTTGTGACAATGGCATAACCTAGACCTATAGTTTGATTAGTTTACAATGTCTGAGAGGAAAGTCCTTGTAAGAACTATGCTTTAAAAATCATAAGAATATATCATTCATATTCAATATTATTGTGTTTCACAGCAGTTTCACCCCAGATTAAAGGATTAGTTCACTTTCAAATTAAAATTTCATGATAATTTACTCACCCCCATGTCATCCAAGATGTTCATGTCTTTCTTTCTTCAGTCGAGAAGAAATTAAGGTTTTTGATGAAAACATTAAACAAGCAGACATAACAGACATGAATTAAAACGCCAAACTGACAAACTACCAGTTATATGAATTAAACACACTACTACTAAGTTAAAACTGCTGTTATTTTATCACTATTAGTTTCAGTGCAGCTTCAAACAGCTTTAAACGATAGCAGACGAGGAATGCTTTATATAAACAAACGATCGCCTTTGTAAGTGCTTACGCTTTCCATATTCTTCAAAAAATGTCCTACACTTTCCCTATTCAACTAAGGAAAAAAATGGAACTGGCGCCGCGTTCATACAGTGTAAACTTTTTGAAGAATATGGGAAATGCGGTTTTGGCGGAAGCACTTGGAAGGCGATCATTTCTGTTTATAAAACATATACAGTTGTATTTGTTTTTAAAATGACTGATCGTTTCGATACACAAGACTCTTATTCCTCGTCTGGGTTCATTTAAAGCTCTTTGAAGCTGCACTGAAACTGGAATTTTGATTTTCAACCCGTTGAACCCCAGTGAAGTCCACTATAAGGAGAATAATCCTGGAATGTTTTCATCAAAGAACTTCATTTCTTTTCAACTGAAGAAAGAAAGACATGAACATCTTGGATGACATGGAGGAGAGTAAATTATCAGGAATTTTTTATTTAAAAATGGATTAATCCTTTAAAGATCTTTGCAAAAGCTGCAACAACATTGATCATTCATCAAGGCCTGCTAAACTTTTGTGTCATGAGCTGAAATCTGGGTAATATTCCTTACCCCTGTTGTGGCAAAAATAAACAACTCACCAATAGGGCTGGGCGATATGGCAAAAAAATAAAATCTCGATTTTTCAGAACGATTGACCGATTCACGATTTCGATTTTTTTATTTATTTTTTACTGTTTAACTAGTCACCTTAAAACGTAATTACAATATGATTTAAGCAACATTCTCTTTATTAACAATCTGGTTAAAAAAGTTCCATTCCAAGTGCAGCACACATGAAGTGAAAAAAAGTACACTTCTCTAATGTACTTAAAGTGCTCTATTTTCGCGCACTAATTTTGTACTTGATATACTAAAAATTCTTCTTTAGTACTACTTAAGATTATCTTAAGAACATCTAAGTGTACTCAACTATGCTATTTTGAGAGCATTAATATGAACTAAAATGTGCTTTTAATGTACTATCTCTATATTTAAAAATATATTTAGTTACCACTTGTAGTACATTATGGGTTCAAATGAACTATAAGTAGTATCTAAATAAATTTTTTAAATACAGAAGCACAGTTTAGTTCATATTTCATGGTGTCTTAAAATAGCACAGTTGAGTACACTTAGATGTTCTTAAGATGATCTTAAGTAGTACTAAAGAAGAATTTTTAGTATATCAAGTACAAAATTAGTGTGCGAAAATAGAGCACTTTAAGTAGCCTATGTTATAAAAGTGTACTTTTTTCACCTGGGGTATATGTAAAACAATTTGTTTAATATCTTTGCATTGCTAACATTTTTATTCAAAATCGTGATTTCTCGATTCAGAAAATAATAAAATCGAGGCAAAACAAAAATTCGAATTAAACGAAAAAATCGGAAAAAACGCCCAGCCCTACTCACCAAACTCACCGTATAAGAAACAAATTTAGACCCAAAGTCTTTTAAAATTGTATTTCTTATAAGAAAGATCAGACAGTCATACAGCTCTAAGAGAGCTGGCAAAATGAAAGATAAGGAATAACAGTTTTCTGCTGTTCTTATACCCTCTTGTCTCCAAGGTCAGATCCTTGCTCTCCTTTCGCGTGACTACCCCTGCTATCTTATTGATGTTTCTTACAGTTGTTTTACTTCCCAATTAGGAATATTGACCCCAAAGGTTAAAGATTTTCCTTACCTAAACTTCCCATATGTCAAACACAGCACGGTTTACTTAAAGCTTCCCATATGTTAAACACACAGCACAGTTCTATATTTCAGGATACATAACTCAACCTTAGACATGTTTTTGTGAGGAGACACGCACATTCTAAAATTTCCACTACACCCCGACTTGCTTTAACCCATTGGAGAGCGACCTTATGATTGAAGAAAGTCAGGTAAAATGCTTGACGTTCAGTACCTTTGGCCGTTTTTGGTGAACACTTCCCTGGTTGTTCCATTCGGATCTGAATGGTAAGACTCCAGTTAAATCTGGATGGTATAACTCCATGCTTCAGGCAGTATTCAGACGCTGTGAAATGCCAACCACACATATAAATACTTCCTTTTAAAACTGCAAAACCCTTGTTTTCATGAATCCACATTTTCTTGGTCTCTTTCTGTCAGTTGAAAAAGAATGAAAGATGAGATCGGGCTGTTTAGTGGAGCAACATTTACTCACTGTGCTCGTGAAATAATTATTTCTCAATTTTTACTCATTTAAATGTGCTTTCTGTTCTCACGTCATTTATATTTGTGTATGTATGTATGTTTGTACCAAGAGCTCCTGTGTGTGTTTGTGCACACCTGGCGAATAAAGAGTTCTGATTAGGAGCTGTTAAAGTTTATTTTTTGTCCTCTACGTCAGTTTCTCTTTTTTTAAAATAATGAATAGGCAATAATTGTATCCTTTAATATTGTATATTTAAAAAAGACATAGTATCTTTTTAAATGTTGTATAAATTGAGACATTTTTTTACACTTAACTTTATAATAGCGAGTATTGGATCAATCAATATTTGGATTAAAACAGTTTTTAAAGCACTCATTAAAACAATAAAAGCATCAGTCCAGGCATCAAAATTATTCGACACAAAAAATATTCACACCATCAAATGCAAGGTTTTACATGTTTGTGTATATTCTGTATAACAAAAAAAAAAAAGAAGCAAAACTAGGTAATGCTAGCAAACCAATATCAGTTATGTGTACTTGTTCAAAAGGTACAGTTAATTGCTGGTCAGCATTTGCTTAGTTAGGGGCACTTGATATTCAACAATGTTTTTTAATGACACCATTGCATGAGAACTGAACTGAGCTGGACGATGACATGACTGTTTTCAACTGAACTAAATTAATAACTAATTAATGATTTATTTATTTTTTACAACAGAATGACTTAATACTAAACTTGTTCAGCTGGACAATGACACCATTTTCTGTGCAGCCAAAATTATCTTTCTGTTAATAAATATAGTATAAATAAATATAGTATTTTGCATCATTTTATGCTAATGACACCCAGATGTACTTGCTGATGAAGTCTGGAGATGATAAATCTGTTAAATCACTTTTTGAGTAATAATATAGTAATGAATAATAGCAAATAATATAGTAATGAATCTAGCTCCTCTGTCATTAAATCTGTATACTAACGTCAAGAATATGGGATTTATTTTTGACACTTTGACACAGTTAAAGTTTGATTGACAATTACATTTAGTTGTGGAGAAGAGTTTCTTTCAAATGTGAAACTTTTCTAAACTTAAATCTGTCTTCACTTTCAGTGATAAACTCGTTAAATTACGAGAAAACTTGTTAAATTTCGAAAAAAAAGTTGAGATAAAATGTTGAGGATGAAGTCGATAAAATGTTGAGAAAAAAAGTCTTTAAATTTAACAACATTTTTCTCAAAATTTAACGAATTTGTTCTTGTAATTTAACGTCTTTTTTCTCGTAATTTGATGTTTATTCTCAACATTTTATCTCAACTTTTTTCTCGAAATTTAATGACATTTGATTCATAATTTAATGAATATGTTCTCGTAATTTAACTAATTTTTACTTATAATTTAATGAGTTTATTCTCAACATTTTATCCCGACTTTTTTTTTTTAATTTAACAACATTTTTCTCATAATTTAATGAATTTGTTCTTGTAATTTAACAAGTTTTCTAGTAATTTAATGAGTTTATTCTCAACATTTTATCTAGACTTTTTTCTCGAAATTTAACATTTTTCTCATAATTTAACAATTTTTTTCTCGTAACTTAACTTTTTTTTTGTAATTTAATGAGTTTATTCTCAACATTTTATCTCGACTTTTTTCTCGAAATTTAACAACATTTGACTCATAATTTAATGAATTTGTTCTCGTAATTTAGCTAGTTTTTACTTATAATTTAATGAGTTTATTCTCAACATTTTATCCCGACATTTTTCTCGAAATTTAACGACATTTTTCTCATAATTTAATGAATTTGTTCTCGTAATTTAACAACTTTTTTCTCGTAATTTAATGAGTTTATTCTCAACATTTTATCTCAACATTTTTCTCGAAATTTAACATTTTTCTCATAATTTAACGAATTTTTTCTCGTAATTTAACAACTTTTTTCTTGTTTGTTTGTTTGTTTTATTTAGATAGGGACAGATACAAATAACATAGACAAACTTTGACAGTCGTCCGATGCATGTATCATAATGTTTTTAGCTAAAAGCTAATTTACAACACTTGTCCCTAGTAGGGCTTAAAAAAAAAAAAAAAAAAAAAAAAAAAAAAAAAACACACAATACAGTTTAACATTAACATCAACATTAATAAAAGACCGGGAAGGAATAAAGATAAAAATGTATAGAAAATATTAATTAAGAAAATATTAAAAATATACAGAAAGGGCAAAGTCAGAGGACTAAATATGAGAACAACATTGTTCCTGAATTAACCACAATTTGATTTTTTTTTTGAAAGTGGCTAATGTCGGGATACATTTCAGATTATCTGGCAGAGCATTCCATAATTTTGCCCCTTTCACTGAAACAGCGACCTGTGCAAATGATGTTCTACGAAAAGGGATGTTACAATTGACTTTAGAAGCAGATCTGGTGGATCTAGTACTTTGCTGTCTTGTTATTATTTTGCAAAGCGGTAGTGGAGCAGCATCATTTAAGCATTTGAAGACCAGTTTAAAAAAATGCAGAGAAATAAGATTAACAAAACTTAGAATCTTATATTTACTTTGAATTTGGCAGTGATGGTACCTTATTCTCTTCTTGTCCAGAACTTTCAAGGCTCGATTGTAAAGACACTCTATAATTTTGACTGATGACTGATGAGCTTGGGACCATGTGGTTAAGCCATAAGATATATGTGAAAGAATCATAGAATTAAAAAAAATAAAAGCACAATCAAGAGTCAGACAGTTTCTTATCATCATAAAACAACTTAAATTGGCCCTAATAGTTTTACAGATTTTCTTAATATGACTTTTAAAATTCAACTGATAATCTATATTTAATCCAAGATACTTCACTTCAGGTACTTGTTCAATAAGTTCCCCATTAATTTTTATGTTCAAAAGTTGTGTTAAAGGTAGTTTTTGAATAGAAAAGCAGACAGAGTTTGTTTTTTAGTATTTAAAGTTAAACAAGATGAAGCCAGCCAAGATGATATTCTTTCTAAATTAGTATTAAGTTTATCAGCCACAGAGATACATGTATCAGCAGATGCATACACCACTGTGTCATCTGCATACATCAGTAGACCTGTATCTGGACATACTACATCCGGTAAGTCATTAATATATAGACTGAAGAGTATGGGTCCCAAGATCGTGCCCTGAGGAATACCTGTTTTAATTTTAAGAAAAGTAGATCTCACACTATTAATCACAACACACTGTTCACGGCCCTTTAAATAAGATTCAAACCAGGACAATGTTTTTTTAGATAAATTGAACTTAGCTAATTTAGAAATTAATATATTATGATTTACTGTATCGAATGCTTTTTTTAAATCTAGAAACACAGCACCAACTACATTTCCCTGGTCAAGTGATTGTTTGATATTTTCAATTAATAGACAGATTGCGGATTCTGTGGAATGGTTGTGCCTGAATCCAAATTGCAGAGGACTCAGATACTGGTTTGTCTCAAGATAGTGCATGAGTTGTTCTGAAACAATCTTCTCTAAAACTTTAGACAAAGCTGGGAGAAGACTGATAGGTCTATAGTTACAGGACATTTTGTCATCTCCTGATTTAAAAATCGGTATTACTAGAGCATTTTTCCACCCATCTGGGAATTGCCCAGATTTAATGGAGATATTAACAAGATTGGTGAGAGGCTGGACCAGAATGCTGCTATATTTTTTAAGAAAAGCTATATCTAAATTAAAAATATCTTTTGAGAAGGTGGTGTTTAGGTCCTGTATAGCTTTCAGAACAGCTGTCTGACCAACCTCCCTGAGCTGGAATGAGTTATCTTGACCTTCAAGCGGGTCTACTGTTGTTAGGCCTATATCGTTACAGCATGGAAAGCTTGATGCTAGGTTATTAACAGATTGTATGAAAAAGTTATTGAATTCATTAGCAACTTGTGCATTATCAGTGATGGTGTGTTCACCCATTTTAAGTTCATATTTTGCTTGGGTGGTATTACCCTTTGGATTTAATAGGCTGTTTAATTGTTTCCACATTAATTTGCCATTCCCTTTAGCCTCTGTTAAAGCTTGAATATAATGATTTGATTTAGCCATTCTAAGTTCTTTGACAACTTGGTTACGCAGACCTTTAAACAGTTTCAAATCAGTGTCCCTTCGGATCTTAATAAAAGTTTTCAAGGCAAGGTCTCTCCTTTTCATCAGCTTTCGAATATTATCGTTCATCCATGGTAACTGAAATTTTCTCTGGGATTTCTTTAGCTTTTTAGTGTATTTATCTACAATACTCTCAATAGTGGACATAAGCTTATTACAGCTATCGTTTACTTGATCATATTGTTGAAGCTCATCCCAGTTAACACCCTTTAACTCATTCTCAAATTCAGTCTGGTTTTTACGAGGAATTTCAAGTTTAAACAGGTACCGATTTGGATTTAAAAATCTAGTCATTCTTTTCTTTGTCAGTTTTCTTGCAATTAAAATCATATTATGGTCAGATAGACCAGTAACTAAATTATATGTTTTTATGATTCTGTCAGGTTTGTTAGCAAAAATTAAATCTATTAGTGTCTGAGTATTCCTGGTAATACGCGTAGGAGTTTCAATCATTTGAATAAAATCATGTTTGGATGCAAGATTTTTAAGTTTTTTCCTGCAGTGTTTGTCTATCCAATTTATATTAAAATCACCGAAGACAAGCACCTCATTCTTGTGCTTAAAGTTTTAAACATCGCATCCAAGTTTTCACAGAGCGTTGCAGTGCATGCCGAGGGAGGATTATATACCACTAAAATATGAAATTGCATACTTTGCGACAATATTACATTAATACATAGACATTCAGTTGACATATCAACAGTTGGGTACATTTGCTTTGCGTTGAATGTGTCCTTAATATATATCAGTACACCCCCACCCCTTCCTACAGTTCGGTCCCTTCTAAAACATGTATACCCCGGAACATCAATTATGTTAGTTGGAATTTTATCATGCAACCAAGTTTCGCTAATACATAAAAAATCGATGTTGGACTCGGACAACAATATCCTGATCTCATCTCGCTTGGGAAATAAGCTTCTGATATTTAAATGCCCTCCTAAAATACCTTTAGGCTTTACCGTGGAATCCCAAACCACTCTGGCATGATTAACAGTCTGAAAGAATAAAGTTTGTCGCTGTTTAGTCAATGCTTGTGTTTGGATTGATCTTACTTTGTCGGGGACAGTTTTTCTTCGCCGGCCAGCACTGTTAGCTGAGCAGTTCAGGGCACTCGCAATGACCAACTTGTTATCCACCGTCGCACCGGCCCCAGTCAACCCCCCAACCGCGCAGGTCGGCCTCTCCGCCTGCTCCGCCGTCCCTCCAACGTCGCGGAGCTGCACGTTCAGGTCCCCGTGCCAGGCCCCGTCCTCGCCGGCGGACAGAGACCGGAAATCCACGAGCACTCCCGGTAGCATAGAGCCGATCGAACCGGTGCCATCCAAGGCAAGAAACTCCACCCGCTGGCGGGGAAGGAGGCCCGCCACGCCGTCAACAGGTGCATCCACAGACCCACCCACAAGGCCTGGGCCTGGATTGAGCTGCACATCTCCCGCCAGCAGCACCAGGAGAAAAAGGTATGATACCGCATAAGATTTATTTACTTTAATGCGGTTGGAGTAACATATTGATGTGCGTAAAGTGCGCCTTGAATCCAAGATAAAAAAGGAGCGGTAAATGATGAGTTGTCCGTATCCGAAGTTATACAGATATATTTTCTGGGGAAAAAAGCTTGGTATTTGATCATTTCCTATAGACTCTGGTTGGGTTCTGGGTTGTAAAAATCCAGTCATAGAGGCAAAAAATGTGAAAAATACCGCTGTAGTGCCAATGAACAGCAAGTAAAAACTCAAGTAGAGACTCAAATAGCATTGTTTGTTTGTGTGCTGTCTCTGGCGTTCAGATTGTTTCTGTTCAAAACGCGCACATATAATTTGTTTTTTGTTAAATATCAGCGGTGATTGCGTCGATGTTAAAAGCTTGATCAACCAATATTTAAGATACATAGATCTAAAAAAGAGATGAGTTAATCCGAAAAAAAGTGCAGCAAACACGGAGCCCCACCAACCGTGTGTGCGCGCCATCATCTTCCGTAAAGCCAGTTGATTCTCTTAATTTAATGAGTTTATTCTCAACATTTTATCTCAACTTTTTTCTCGAAATTTAACAACATTTGACTCATAATTTAATGAATTTGTTCTCGTAATTTAACTAGTTTTTACTTATAATTTAATGAGTTTATTCTCAACATTTTATCCCGACATTTTTCTCGAAATGTAACAACTTTAATCTTGTGATTGTTGTGGCAAAAATCGACAGCAACTCACTGTGTAAGAAACAAACTCAGACCCAAGAGTCTTTTAACGTTTTATTTCTTGCAAGAAAGTCATGACAGCTTCACTTGGAAACCACAGAGTGTAAGAATAACACAATCCTTTTTCTGGGCACCTTTATACTTCTCCTTAACTCTTCAAGGTTAAACTCTCCCTTCCATATATGGCCATTCCTGACCCTTTGTTCCTCCACGTATGTCACTTAAAGATGTTTTTCTTAAAGATGTTCTTTTTCATATCTCAGTCAGGGATATCTCTTTAAAGATTATAGATCTGTCTTACCTAAGACCACTTATATCTTTCATGTCAAAGTCTAACCCACCACAGGTGTACATCTCCCAGATAAGATTTGTGTCTTTGAAAAACATTACTTAGAAATATGAGTACTACTTAGAAATTTTGAAATTTCCACAACAAGATGGTTTTATTTATTTTTTTATTATTGCTTGGCCCTAATCCTCTTCCGTAAAAATGAGTTTCTGAATGTGGTGACAAACAAAATAAAATCACTGCATAATAGTCCAATTGTCTTTCTCAAAGGTTTTATTTCTTGCAAGAAATACCAGACTGTCATACAGAGACAAAGTTCCTGCAGTGTGTTATTTATGCACATGGTGACCTTCTAGGTCATGATAAGGCACCAGCAGGTCTCAAAGTAGAATGCCAGTTGTCGCACAAACATTTTTTTTCTTTAGGCCTCAACTCCCAAAACTACTTTTTACTATCTTACTTTTCCCAGTTACTATCCCTCAAAGCAATTCTAAATAATGCAAACATAACACAGTGTTTAATAAGCATATTAACATATGAATAAAAAGCGTACATAATTAATAAAAGCACACACACACAAATTCCCCTTTTTTATCATTAATTGTTAACTGATAATAATAATAAAACGCAAATTTAAGTTGCTTCATCACACTTATACTCTTCAAGGTTATAAGCGTGATGAATTTTGCATACTCATCAAATTCCGTCCCCTAATGTGGGACATGCTGATGAATAGACTCTGTTTCACAATTTAAAGGGTTAGTTCACTCAAATATGGAATTTATGTCATTAAGTACTCACTCTTACCTGTCCCAAACCCGTAAGACCTATGGCAATGTGTGGATCAAATACCTTTAAATTTCAACAAAATTATCTTAATTTGTATTCCAAAGACAAACAAAGGTCATACAGTTTAGGGACGACTTGAGGGGAAGTACTTAATGACAGAAATTTATTTTTTTTGGGTGAACTAACCCTTTAAAGGATTAGTCCACTTTCAAATAAAAATTTCCTGATAATTTACTCACCCCCATGTCATTCAAGATGTTCTTGTCTTTCTTTAGTTGAAAAGAAATGAAGGTTTTTGATGAAAAGGATTTTTCTCCATATAGTGGACTCCATTGGAGCCCAAACGGTTGAAGGTCAAAATTACAGTTTCAGTGCAGCTTCAAATGATCCCAGACGAGAAAAAAGTGTCTTATCTAGAGAAACCATCACTCATTTTCTGGAAAAAAAAAATTGTAAACATTTTACACATTTTAACCATAAATTCTCATCTTGAACTAGCTCTCTTCTTCTTCTCTATTATAGTTCCAGCAGTGTAGACACTGCTAATTGTATTACTGCCGTCCACAGGTCAAAGTTTCAATATGCTAGTGCAAGTATATAACAATTAGTTCAAACTTTGACCTGTGGAGGGCAGTAATACACTTAGTAGTGTCTACACTGCTGGAATTCAAATAGAGAAGAAGAAGAAGAAGAGAGCTAGTTCAAGATGAGCATTTATGGTTAAAATGTATACATTTTTTATTTATTCTTTTTTTTTAGAAAATGAGCAATGGTTTCTCTAAATAAGACTCTTATTCCTTGTCTGGTATCGTTTAAAGCTCTTTGAAGCTGCACTGAAACTGACATTTTGACCTTCAACCGTTTGGAGTCCAGTGAAGTCCACTATAAGGAAAAAAATCCTGGAATGTTTTCATCAAAAACCTTCATTTCTTTTCGACTAAAGAAAGACATGGGGATGAAAATTTGAAAGTGAACTAATCCTTTAAGGGTGCTGTGAATCTCTCAGAAATTTGGTGCCCTAAGGCAAAGACATACACATTTGTAGAATTTGTTATTGATGGTTGACACAGCAAGTCACATGGTCGTAAAGTGGCCCCAGAATCTACTAAAAAGGAAACCATTGTTACTTCCACTAACATTGGGTATCTAGGTATACTTAAAAATCCTTCACTTTAATACATCATCAAACATTTCAGAAACATTACTTAATTCAGAAACACAGAAAGAAAAGCAAGCTTTTCCTTCATTGCAGTGAGCAGAATGTAAGTCAGTGTATTTGTAAAGTTAAAAAATGTTCACTCCCCTGTGCTTTGATTGTTGGCTGCTCACCCAGGACAGTCCAAGGCCCAGTGCTCCTTTTTCTTGCATCGTTTGCACCTGGTACAGTCTCTGACTGTATGGTCCTCAGTTCCACAGATCCAACAGCCCAATCTGACAGAATTCCTTCCAGCCCTGTTGGAGAATCCATCACCTCGCTCTCTTCCACCACCTGTCTGTTGAGGAGGGGGCGCAAAAGAACTGCTTGCACTAAGGCCCGCTGCAATTCCCTGTTGCTCCTTCTTTGCCTTTTGCTGTTCTTCCGCATGCAAAGCATGTGCCAGGACAGTAGCTATCTGTCCACTCCCACATTCAATGTAACTGGATTTTACAGCTTGTGCAATTTCCTTTCTCAGTCCATCCAGGAAATACGTCTCCAGATAACACTCCCATATGCCTGGTTGATTTCCTCTGTTGTCGGGCTCTGGAAAGCCGCTGTACTTGTTGAATGTCTCGTAGAGTCGATTGTAATAGTCCTGAATAGACTCCTCTCTGTTTTGGCAGCAGCTAATAAGCTTTCCTCTGTCCACACAAAATGGGAATGCTGCCTTTATGGCGTTTGCTATGTCATTGACTGCAATACGATGCAGCCTATTAGACGCATCATCCCAGTCTATGTGTACTCTCCAAAATCTTCTCTCGGCACTGGCAACTTTTCACTCACTTTGTGCCAATTTGTAGCCCCCATTTTCATAAATAGGAGCCTTCTTAGTTCTTGCACAGTGGGGCTGAACTCCTGGCAGAATATGATCAGTTCAGTAGAAAATTTGTGACTTGAGTCAACAGGGTTCGACAGGTGAGCCATTGCCTCTATCATGTCTTTCACAGTCCATATTATAAAGCCAGTTTCTGGCCCATCGGATCCCGAAACTTCTTCCATTGTCCTTATGCTCTTATCCTTCTGTTTTACTTGATATCTTGTTCTTTTTTTCAATGGAGGAACCTTGCATTCCTTGGGGATTGGAGGAATCACATCAGTGTCTTCATTTCTGTCCTTTTGCACAAGAGGACGGGAAGTGGAGGGTGGTGGATCTTGGTCTTGTCTAAGCTCTGCTTCCGCACAAGGTTCTTTTAGTCTTCTCAATGAAGAGCAGTGGAGGTCAGGGTTCAGGGGTTGCAACACAGCCACTGGATAGGTATGAAAAGAAACAAAAGGCATCAAATGGGTTAGTAGGTTGATGTGGTGCAGTTGCTTTTCCTGCACATTTTTCATTATTCATTCCTTTCTTATCCCTAAATGGCAATTCTTTCATCATCGCCCTTCTTATTCTCTTATCTGCCTCCTCCAGCCAACAATTCACTGTCTGCTCACATTTCCCACACACACGTTTCACACAACACCCTTTCTGCTTTTTGCTTCCCTCCTCCACTGATTCCTCTACAACCTGTAGTCTTGTGACACTCAATGTTCCCTCTCTCGGAAAATCATGATATTTGATTAATTTATCTACATCTTGCATTCATCTTTTTCCAAATAATCTTCTCATTTGACAGAAAACCGGTGTATGTTTGTCAAGCTTGCTCTGGGACATACCCATATTGGCTGTCTGTATGGTTTTCTTCCAGTGTGCCTAAATAATCTGTTGGATGTTTCCCAACAGATCTGACCTTTCACCTGAAATCGGATAGGTAGAGCTCTTAGACAGACCCTGGTCTGCATTCCAGCTAATTCTGGTTTCCCCCTGGAATCTTTCAATGGAGCACTCTTGGATAGACCCCGGGCCACAATTAGGGATGCACCGATCCGCCTTTTTCACTTCCGATACCGATCCCGATACCTGGGATTAAGTATCGGCCGATACCGATCCGATCCGATATTCAAGTAATAAGAAAAGTGCTAAATTACCTAATAAACTGTATGCCTCACGGGCTGTGACGGTCGGCATGACAACCGCGCCACCGCAATCGTGGAGTGTCATCGGCGGTAGTGTTGCGTGTATATATTATATATTCTCAAACGTTGCGTTAACCGAGAATTTTCCGTCATTGATGGAATTTTTTTTAGCAGTGACAGAAAAAATCTGCAGCCTGTCCGTCATTTTGACAGATTACTGAGGCTGATGTAGCTTGTAACTGTAGTTCCCACCCCTGTCCAGTAGGTGGTGAGCGCGCTCCAGTGGCAGCAGAGCATGAATTCAGTCTCCAGAACAAAATGGAAACGATGCGTTTGATTACACGCACCCAGTTTGTCCATTTTATTATATATTATAATATATATTTACATAATTAAGTTTCTAATCCATTTCGTTTTGTTTTAAATAGTTTGTTTTATTTTTCCTTGCTGCTGACTTTAAGTTTAGCGTCTGCTAAATGACTAAATGTAAATGTAAGTTTATGGTCAACGAATGGCTTTTCTGAGGAATATACGTGACATTGTTTAAATACAGATTGAACTGACATGATACAGATGTCGGTAAGCTACTGCAACTTTTAACATATTTTTTGATTTTCATGTTTATTTCCTTCTGTAAATTAGATGATCGCGTTCACTCACGATCCTCAAAAAGTGTTCAAGATGAACACTGAAAAGTGACGCAGACTTGAACGTTTTTTCATAATACTTTTCATAATATAAATAAATGGTAAATATGAAAATGTGGATGAAATCAAGCTATTAAATGTTTTATCATTAAAATATAAAAATTTAAATGATGCAGCAACATATGATAGATAGGACAGAACAAAAAAATGCAATTAACAATCTTTCATTGCGCAAAAGTATTATAATATGAACGGCTCCATACAGAGCAGCACAAAGCGCTTATGCGCATCCCGTTTGCAGAATGATGCGCTTGAAGCATCATGGAGTTACAGTGCGCAATGGCAGCGCTCCGCAGTGAAAAGTTCAAAGCACAAAGTGAAGATATGTTGATGCGTATTGTATTACCAGTATCTTGATTAAGTATAATAATAGAAACATTGATTCATCTTGGAGAATTTCATTGTGTTGACTGTCGACTCGTAGCCGAACGTGACACGCAGTCTGAATGCTGAATGGAGAATGACTGAGCCGCAGCGGAGGGAGGCATTCACATGAACTTTAATTTAAACACTTAAATATTCATCTGTACCTCAAATTAAACTATGGAATGGCTTCAAAACACTTGGAAAATAGTGCACAGAACCTTTATGGTGCTTTTTAATGTTTTTGTGCCTTTTGTGGAGCTTAATAATAACACTAAATAGTACACAAAGAGTATTGGATTTGGATAGGTCCCGTCTGGCCGATACCCGATCCGGTAAAAATGGCAATATCGGAGCCGATACCGATCTGAATATCGGATCGGTGCATCCCTAGCCACAATCAGCTAATTCTGGTTTCCCCTGGAATCTTTCAATGGAGCACTCTTGGATAGACCCCGGGCCACAATCAGCTAATTCTGGTTCCCCCTGGTATCGTTCAACAGACATGGTTTCAATTTCATTGCAGCTGCTTTTTTTCTTGTTCCTACCCAAGAAACATTTTAACCAAACTGTTAAGCCCGGGACACACTGCACAATGTTTGGCTGTCCCAGACAAAAGACATCATTAAACAATCGTGGTGATTTCTGTGATCGTGGCTCTTAAAGTACAGATGAACTCAAAATCGCCCCTATTTACTTTGTTAGTGCATATTGCTAGTCTTGTGGTGAACTATTAATCTGTGCAAATTAAAACACAGAAAAAAAATTGTTTGTCACGGTAATCTTTAACCAGAATCTGAAAAGTTACTTTCAGGTCTGGAATGTCGTTCCTTCTCTGATAACGTCAGTTTGACGGCTTGTGTTGAAAACGCGTAAACCACTCTTCTGCAACCGTTCATCTGCTATGAGCGAGAGATGGAGAGGAGGAGTGCGAGAGATGGAAAGGAGGAGCACTAAAGTAAAACTCTGCCCTCTATTCAATATTTTGTTTCACTTGGAATTACATCACGACACTGGAGAAAAGTCATTTGCAACTTCCGGTTCACGCGGACTGTAACAGTGGTCCAATGTCATACAGTGAAAGAGGTTGAAAGATGTCCGTTTTCACGGTCTTACGACCAAAGATAGCCTACGATCATTTTCTGACAGTGTCAGAAATTTAGCAAGATCAACTCAGAGTGTGTTTGCTGCTACGACCTATGTCTACTGTCCAGCCAACGAGAATGCAACACGAAATCAATGTGACGTGCTAAAACTTAAAACTGCTTACCTCAAGTTCTTTTCACTTCTTCTTTTGCCGCTTCCTTTTTTTTAGCACACATAAAAACTACAACTGCCAAAGTGTGATTTAGCATGGTCTATTTGTTTACCACTAGCGCTTTCTGATGACGTTTTATTCTTCTATAGAAACTTGCATCTTAGCCTACGAGTCAATAGGTGTCATGATCGTACAGTCTACATGCATGTCGTACTCAAGTTTAAAGGTCCTATGGCATGAAAATTTCACTTTATGAGGTTTTTTAACATTAATATACAGGTGCTGGTCATATAATTAGAATATCGTGAAAAAGTTCATTTTTTTTATTGTAAATTATTTTTAAAAATTAAACTTTCATATATTCTAGATTCCCTACATGTAAAGTAAAACATTTCAAAAGTTTTTTTTTTTAAATTTTGATGATTAGAGCGAACAGCTCATGAAAGTCCAAAATCCTGTATCTCAAAATATTAGAATATTTTCTAAGATCAATCAAAAAATGGATTTTCAAAACAGAAACGTTCAAGTTCTTTAAAGTATGTTCATTTGTACACTCAATACTTGGTCGGCAGCACATATTACAGCAAATGACTTGCCCCTAGCACAAATTACAGCATCACTGAAGTGTGGCATGGAAGTGATCAGCCTGTGGCACTGCTGATCATCTTTATATTGTTGGATCGACTGTTTCTCATCTTTCTCTTGAAAATATCCCATAGATTCAGGTCAGCCATGTTGGCTGGCCAATAAAGAACAGTAATATCATGGTCAGAAAACCACTTGGAAGTGGTTTTTGCACTGTAGGCAGGTGCTAAAGTCCTGCTAGAAAAGGAAATCAGCATCTCCATAAAGCTTGTCAGCAGATGGAAGCATAAAGTGCTCCAAAATATCCTGGAAGATGGCTGCATTGACTTTGCACTTGATAAAACACAATGGACCAACACCACCAGACGTCACGGCCCCCCAAATCATTACTAACTTCAGAAACTTCCCACTAGACTTCAAGCAGCTTGGATTCTGTGCCTCTCCAGTCTTCCTTCAGACTCTGGAACCATGATTTCAACATGAAATGCAAAATTTACTTTTATCTGAAAAGAGGACTTTCGACCACTGTTCACTGTCCAGTTATTTTTCTCCTTAGCCCAGGTAAGATGCTTCTGACGCTGTTTCTGTTTCAGAAGTGGCTTGGTAGTGCTTCTCCTGAAGATGTCTGAATGTGGTGACTCTTGATGCGCTGACTCCGGCTTCATTCGACTCATTGTGAAGCTCTCCCAAGTGTCTGAATCGGCTTTACTTGACAGTATTCTCAAGCTTGCAGTCATCCCGGTTGCTTGTGCACCTTTGCCTACCCAATTTCTTCCTTCCAGTCAACTTTGCATTTAATATGCTTTGATACATCACTCTGTAAACAGCCACCCCATTCAGTAATGGCCTTCTGTGACTTACTCTCTTTGTGGAGGGTGTCAATGATTGTCTCCTGGACCATTGCCATGTCAGCAGTCTTCCCCATTAGTGTGGTTTCAAAGAACAAGAGATACCTGGAATTTATACTGTAGGGATGGTCATTTAATGAAACTCAAATGTAAATATTCTAATATTTTGAGATACTGGATTTTGGACTTTCATGAGCTGTACGCTCTAATCAACAAATTAAAAAACAAAAAAACTTTTGAAATGTTTTACTTTACATGTAGGGAATCTAGTATAAATTAAAGTTTCATTTTTTAAAATAATTTACAATGAAAAAATGAACTTTTTCACGAAATTTCTAATTATATGACCAGCACCTGTAAGTTCCCCTAGCCTGTATATGGTCCCCCAGTGGCTAGAAAAGGGTTTAAACCGAGCTCTGGGTATTTTGCTTTGCATTTGAGAAAATGAAAGCTGAGACGACCCAATCTGGAATCTTCCCCATATGTCGTCATAAGGGGAAAGGTTACCTCCCCTTTCTCTGCTTTGCCCATGAGAAAATGAGCTACTACAGTACAAGCCTGTGAGGCGAGCGCAATGTTTTTTTTCCTCGAGAGACATCATGGCTTGCAAACGAGTGAAGCATGGCAGTTGCTCAGTGTCTGGATGTACAAATGAACACCGAGGTATTTATTTAGTTCCTTTATCCGAACCAGGGTTCTAAATTAACTCCCACCAAATGAGGGTTAAAATTAATTTTGGTGGGTGTTAATAAAAATTTACTTGCCAGCAGGGCCGGCGCAAGCTCAACTGCCGCTCTAGGCAAAACCCCGTCGTGCCCCCCCACTTCACACTCACAATTGAACTCGATCTTATGCATGTGAAATCCTAGGTATAAAAGTTATAGGTATAAAAGCATGTATATACCTAAAAATGTACAAGCATGTTTTCTGATTTTTTTTAAAAAAAATTTCATTCTGCAATGTAAAAAATAATTACCACTAACTACAAATGCAAACACTTATATTAGATTTTTACGAGCTGGGCTATCCTACTGTACAGAAATGTCAACTTTTTAAACTTGTAACTGTTTTTAATTATTAATATGCATTTTAGACTAATTTTGTAAGTTGCAAGTGTATTATTTATTTATTTATATTTGAGTGTACCTTCACCATATGATTAGACATGGAAATTGCTGCGTTGTGGCTGGGGATGTTTAAATTGTCCAAAACAATCCGCACCCTATTGCAGCCCTGTTATTAAACACATAACCGTATTACCTTAACTTAACATGAATAGTTAGTATGTTACTACCTTGACAGTCGAAACAGATAACGATGGTTCTATTGATAATTAATGATAATGGCGCGCGTGCGACCAAGTGTAGCAGTGAGAGTGTAGCTGTACAGCCCCCTCTGTTGGTGAATATAATCACTTCACAATTGCTCCGATAACCAACAGGCTGCTGTATGTTGGTCGGGCTTTTTTGCAATGTATTTGCGGGTTATTTTGAACGAGCTATAAAACGGGTACTTTCCAGGGACAGCTCCATTCGGGGATGGAGCACCAAAAACCGGGACTGTCTCCAGAAAACAGGGACCTCTGTTGACGACGTTCACAAACCACTGTTAATTTTAACAGGGAGCATGGCAGAAGGCGTGCAAAGACTGCTCCCTCTGTA
Organism: Chanodichthys erythropterus; assembly: GCF_024489055.1. NCBI lineage: Eukaryota > Metazoa > Chordata > Actinopteri > Cypriniformes > Xenocyprididae > Chanodichthys > Chanodichthys erythropterus. The sequence goes on along the minus strand of NC_090228.1, from coordinate 31,642,636 downwards.
ATCACTAAAACGTTGTCATATCTCACAAAGTCAGTGCTTCCCACACATAGACTTTACTTGGGCGGGCCGCCCAGGTTTATTAACGGCCGCCCAAGTATATTTGGAGACACATTTTTGCTTTTTTTATTTATATCCTCTTATACTTTTATATCCGCCCAAGATAACGAAACCATCTGTGATTGATTAACTAGTCGTTTCATACCTGCTCGTTATGTGTTCGTCAGAACTGTTTACTCCCGCTGACATTCCCACGGGCGCTGCATTTTGCAAAGTCACAAGGCGGCGCTGTTGCGCATTCTACAAGCTTGCGCAACAGCGCTTCAGACTGCTTCAAAGTGATTCTAAATCAATGAAAAGTGCAGATTTATGCCAAGCGATTGCTAATGAACTCAAGTTGATGAATTATTACAATGTCTACTTCATGGCCTTTATATAAAATGTTTCGTACGGTTGTAAGAATGTAAAGGATCAGCCTGCAATAGTACATACATTTCAAAATAAGAGTCCCTGTGAATTTCGGGCTTGTTTATAATTAAAAGTCACACCCTAAGTTTGTTCTTTTTCTTTTGGGCATTATCGGTATTTTTGTTATACAATAAATTTTATTTAATTTGATTTCCATTTAATTCATAGTAAATTATTGTAGTCTCCCCCACAGGAAGAAAAGACTAAGAACATTATTTGACACATATATTATTTATTATATACATTTTACTTGTAAAATCTGTGTCCCATTCACTGAGAGAGACACTATATGACAGCAAGGAGAACATAAGAAAAGGAAAACCATTGTCACATGTAGTAGACCATTTTTGTACCGTGGGCAATAGAAGTATTTTTTTTTACCCGGCTACCACCGCAAGTATATTTCAAACCTGTGGGAAGCACTGAAAGTTCTGTTATAAATTAAGCTGTCACACATTGAATCACAAATTTACATAATGTCTAAATTTCTTTGTTTTTATGAGAGAATTTGCGATCGTGCAAACTCATAATCCACTCACTGCTCAAAACAACACCGTTCTTTTGAGGTTTTTGTTTTTTCAGTGATATGCCGCTCTGTTAGGGCAGGGTTTGGCACTCACTAGAATAAGGGAAACATAATTTAGATTTAGCATAACTAATCGGGTGATAACTAAACTCATAATCATTTGGCACCTCACACAAACACAGTGACTCTCTCCCAAACAATTAGAATAGGAAACTGAATATATGTCAGTTTTATAAGTCAAATTTAATGAGCGTGGGCCTCTTTATATGTAATATAACTTTGAATTATGCCAGCTATCTTTATTTGGTACCGACCTCACTAACACATGGATTCAGCCATTGTGAAGATTTCAGATGAGGACTTCAGATGACACCGGCTCTGAATCAACATGCAAAATTATCCTTGTATTATAATCATTATTGCCTTAATATGTTTCTGCTTAACTGAATGATGTGAACCACACTTCTATTATAAAAAAGAACCAGACATTTTTGCCATATGAACATAAAATTGAGTTATTTCTGACACAACAGATTTCTCTTCATAGTGATGTACACATGCATTTTACGTAATGCTGCTTTGAAGCTAGACTTATGTATTGTTAAAAGGGCTTTTTGTGATTTTGCAGCTGTTAACTAAGCATATGTTTGTTGATCATTTCCTTAAATAAATAGCATAATATAAAAAAAAAAAAAAAAAATGCTTGACATCCTTTTTTAACCATAGAAATATTGCTGCTCAAATTAAGAGGCAAATTAACCAATATTTTTTTTTTTAAAAGTGCTTTAAAAAAACATAAATCACTATTTTATTTAATGCACCTACAAAATTGTTGTCAGAAACGAACTCCATTGAAACAAATGTAAACAAAATAATCATGAAAACATGAAAACGCATTAAAACTGCCCTCAACTTTTAAGATATATGAAAAATAAAATATGTAAATAAATAAATGATGTTGGCATGATAGCACATTTTCCATAACGGCACCTATCAAAAAAGGTATTTGTAATAATGGCAGAGGTCTAACTAATATAGTGGCTCTGGTTAGTGTCTATAGCTAATAATTATATACAATCAGCGCAACATGAAAAGCCAACAATGCAGGCTAGAATTAGATGCATGATAATAACTGTAGTAGAATACATAAACAAACAAACAAACCAACTAAAGTACATTATCCTGAAACAATATTTTAAACTCACCATTCAGAGAAGTCCTGCTGTAGCCGCTGAGTTGCAACTTCTTCATCCGGATCAAATTCTGGGTCAAACTGAAAAGCTGCGTGTCTTTGAGCCATTGAGACAGAGCGACACGTGTCATAATCTGAAACCACGCCCACCGGGGGGAAAACAATCCAACCTTCTCCATTGACATTATGTGTAAGAGAGGTCAGACATTCACACAGAGATAAAGTTGCTGCAGAGTGTGTGACAATGAAGGAAGGGCCTCCTCCTGCTCTCATATCTCTCTAGCATTCAGTGTGAAAGCCTCTGTTCAGCTGTAACTTTACAACACATGGACTCAGAAGCGTACCCACAACCTTCACGCCCTTGACGCTCTTTTTATGCACATGGTGACCTTCAAGGTCATGAGAAGACACCAGCAGGTCTCAAAGTAAATGCCAGTCGTCGAACAAACATCTTTTTCTTTAGACCCTGACGCCCTAAACTTCTTTTCTCCTACTTTTCTCAGTTACTGTGCCTCAAAGCAATTCTAAGTAGGGCTGCAAAATTCCGGGAATTTTCAAAGCTGGAAACTTTCCATGGGAATTAATGGGAATTAATGGGAATAAACAGGGAATTTGCAAAATTACAGGTTATCCTATAACAGGGTACATTAATGTAGTTGAAAAGAACATCTTGCTGCATAATTTTGGTTAAAACAACCATATTTAATGCAATTTTAGTTCAGTTTTTACCCTGCACATTCCTCAGTCACATGACTTATTGCAGGGCTATTGAGGCCACGCCCCCTGCATGCTCTGTGCATTCCCCCAGTACATGACATGCACATTTGATCAAAAATACAGAAAAAACAGTAATATTGTGAAACATAACTACAATTTAAAATAATGGTTTTCTATTTTGATATACATAACAATATAATTTATTCCTGTGATCAAAGCAGCATCATTACTCCAGTCTTCAGTGTCACATGATCCTTCAGAAATCATTCTAATATGCGGATCTGCTGCTCAAGAAACATTTAATGTGTACAATTGTACAAAATATTTGTGTACAATATTTTTTTTCAGGATTATTTGATGAATAGAAAGTTCAAAAGAACAGTGTTTATCTGAAATCTCTCTTTGTAACATTATAAATGTCTTTACTGCCACTTTTGATTGATTTAATGCATCCTTGCTGAATAAAAGTATTCATTTCTTTAATTTCTTTAAAAAAAAAATAAAAATAAAAATTCTTACTGACCCCAAACTTTATTTATTTCAGATAAATGCCGTTCTTTTGAACTTTCTATTCATCAAGAAATCCTGAAAAAAAAAAGTACACAACTGTTTTCAACATTGAAAATAATCATAAATGTTTCTTGAGCAGCAAATCAGCATATCAGAATGATTTCTGAAGGATCATGTGACACTGAAGACTGGAGTAATGATACTGAAAATTCAGCTTCGATCACAGGAATAAATTACACTTTACTATATATTCACATAGAAAACAGCTGATTTTAAATTGTAATAATATTTCACAATATTACTGTTTTTACTGTATTTTTAATTAAATAAATGTAGCCTTGGTGAGCAGACGAAACTTCTTTTAAAAACATTAAAAATCTTAGTGGTTCCAAACTTTTGGACTGTACTGTACTTGGAGGAACAAAGGGTCAGGAATGGCCATATATGGAAGGGAGAGTTTAACCTTGAAGAGTTAAGGAGAAGTATGAAGGTGCCCAGGAAAAGGATTGTGTTATTCTTACACTGTGGTTTCCAAGTGAAGCTGTCATGACTGTTTGAATCTTTCTTGCAAGAAATAAAACATTAAAAGACTCTTGGGTCTGAGTTTGTTTCTTACACAGTGAGTTGCTGTCAATTTTTGCCACAACAGCTTTAAAAAGTAATTCGTAACATATTATGTTAGATTACACAGGTTTTGTTACTTAATCTAAATACTTTAGAATACTTTAGAATACTAATATGTAACACACACACACACAAAGTTAAGCAAGTTTTTATCTCACGATTCTGATTTTTTTATATAAACTTGCAATTGCAAGAAAAAGAGTCAGAATTGTGTGATAACTTTCTGACGATTGCAAGTTTATATCAGAATTCTGACTTAGAATTTCGTTAAAATTATTCAAATGTTGCATAATCTGCAAGGGGTATGAAGATAAGCAGAACTGTAGCTTGAGATGCTTTTGCAGACTGTCAGAATTGGAGAATCACCAGCTGCTGTTTGCAGTAATTGCCATCACAGTTTACATTAATGTTTAAATTACATTAAAATTATTTAAAGTATTTACTTTTGTACTCTAAAATGCTTTTAGGATATAACCGTGGTTTGATCACCACCCATTTAAAATGTACTTTTATTATTTTAAAAAAAATAAATATAACTGGTAAAGTGGGACTTTTATTTTGGAATGCAGGTTTGACGTCATAAGGATGCGCCGCGCAGCTGCTCTGTTGTGATTTAGCTGAAGAAAGGTTTGTGTTTTTAATCATAAAAAGTGTTTATATATATATATATATATGCAGAACTCTCTGATAATCGTATAGTTTTATCTGAATTGGGAAACGACTGTTGTTGTGAACATTGAGTTTATTTACTCATTAATTTAGTTTAAAATAGAGAGTCGCTGTTCATAATTTTCCCTGTTTTTCAAACATTTTATTTCATTGCCTTAAAATTATTTATTAAAAGATTTATTAATACTGTATATTGACATCCATATTGGGTGTTCGAGGAAGAAGGGGAAGAGAAGGGAGAGAGAGGAAAATACACACTTAATAAGGATGTATTAAAAACAACACACTTATTTTCCTAACACACCTGTGTGTCTAGTTCAGGACACCACATTTTGTGTTAGTTTGAACTCATCCAGAGTGTTATTCTTCTTCACACAGACAGTGTTTGAATATTTAACACACTAATAATGTGCCATAAATCAAACAGGTTTGTGTCAGATGTGCTTTGACCAGTTAACTACATGAATGCAATACAAATATAAAAAAAAAAGCATTTATTAACTTGACTGGTACATTAACATGAAGTCAATATTCACATATCACGAGTCATTCACCAATGAAAAAGAGGGATACGTTACTTCAAAACGTTTTGAGAAACTGTGAAAGTCCCGTACCAGTAAGAACAAGGTCACTCTGTAAACGCACCTGTCCTTGACCATCTTTCATTCATCTTCAGGACAAATTAATTTGTTTTCGATGGAATCTGAGAGATGTCTGTCCATCCATAGACTGCCTGAACCTTGATCTTTGACGCTTCATAAAGAGATCATAAAATTAATCCATATGAATTGAGCTTTTTAGTCAAAATTTTCTGAAGATAATCAATTGCTTGATATCATCATTTTTGCGTATAGAATCGATACACATTATTGTTGTTTATTGCCACACAGCCATCATCAGAAGCTGATCACTCCTCTCTTTCCTCCACGTAATTAAAGCTGTGACTGTGAAGTGCATGAAGTGTCCAACATACCACACTTCATATTTCATATGCTTACTTACAGGCCTATAGAATGGTGTGTAAACAAATTTATGAGGAAAAACTGTAAAAAATCACTTTCCAAGTGTTCAAAGGCTTAGTTTGTTTCATTTAAACACATTTCGAGAGTGTTGCCCACTTCTGCAACATCTGATTGAGATTTAGTTTAGATGTATATTTCTTTTTGTTAATTATTCTCATCTTAAACAGGACAAGCACACAAGCTCCTGGTGAAGCGACTGAGATCCATGCAACACACTATTATAAAGATACATTCAGTCTAGTTTATGTTATATTAACAAATGAACCTCAAGGATTGTACATTCTGCACTTTCAGCCAGCGTACCAGTGTGAGTAACTATTATTTATTTGATTAATATTTGTGCTAATGATGAGTGGTTTGTTTCAGACTCTCTTTCATGGGATCAGTGGAGTGTCTTTGGTATTCACTGTCCTTGAGTTCATCATCTCCATCTGTCTGTCAGCATTTGCCTGTAAAGCCAACGCCTGCTGTGCTGCTCAGGTGAGTCATGTGTTCAGGTCAAGAAGATGAGTGGCTGCTACGGTGGTCTGGGTGGTTGTTAGGACATTGCAGATCAACAGAAAAATAGGTAGTTTTTAACAAAACTGCACAAAGACACGTTTCCACAAAACCTTTCAGCAGGATTTTTGTCTTTTTTCCATTTCCATTTGAAATGCAGTGCTGTCTATAAACCTGTAATACTGGAACTGTCTGCCAATGTTATTGAATTTATATGACAGTAAGAAGGTATAAAACACTACATGTGCATTTCTCCAAAGGTGCTGAATGTTCACCAAGTTGTAATTCCACAGCCCTATGCCGTCTTTAGACCCAATCAATCCCATGATCTTATCAAATCAGAGGTAAGAGAAGCTTGTAGCCCCAGTCTAACTGGACTTTGTGTAAAATCGTAAAAAAAAAAAAAAAAACGGTCCATTATTTGGATTAGGTTTGATTTTATATATATATTTATACACACACACTCCCGACAAAAAGTTTGGGATTGGTAAGATTATTCCTGTGTGTGTGTGTGATTGTTCAAGAATTGAACATTAATTAATTGAGCATAAATAACATTGAAGCTGATGGCACATCTGTTTTTCTTGCAGGTTCCTCTGGTCAGCGACTCTTCCATGCCTCACCATCCTGCAGTAAATCCCCCACAATACAGTGAATGTTCTGCTCCTAAATATGAATCTTAAAAAGTGGACAGAGCTGTGGTCCTGCTGTTGGGCTTTACTCTTTCACAGGACACACAGGTTCTTCCAGTGATTTATTGTCCTTTATATCTGCTTTCCTTTCTCTAAAAAGAGGACATGAATGTAATCACTGGATCATATAGTAACAGATTTATTAGTCACTCGTGTAAACAATTACTATTCAAGACAAGATACTGTTTCACAATTTTCTTTATATCAACAATGCTGCCTGATCATCAGTGAAACTCACTCTTTTTTACTTTAAAGATAATAAACTCTTTAAATACCTTAACAAATATTACTGATACAAAACTGAATGTTTAAAACTTGTAAAGCAAAAGAAAATATTAAAATTATTCATAAAATTCCTCAAAGTCTCAGTCCTTTGTGTCTCCTTTAGCAGGCTTCCTGTTCTGGGATTGAAAAACAAAACACCAGTCTGTCCTGATAAAGTCTGATTTGTTTTCTTTCTGGATCTCAGGATTGGATCTGTTATTTTCCAGTGATAAATGGTCAATGTTTATTGAGTGTGGTCAAACATAGACACAAGCAGATCCTGCGCAGGACAACGACATGAACTCCAGAAGCCACTCAAAACTGAATTCAAAGAATTACGGCAGGTGTTTCCAAACTCAGTCCTGGAGGAACACTGTCCTGCAGAGTTTTTTGTGTTTGTGTTAGGGATGTGCATCACATCTCAGTGCATAGCCAATGATACTATATGTTATAGATACATATGAAGCAGCTTCTGATGCGTTACGATTCACCCCTATTACGATGCAGTGTAACACAATGCGATTCAATGGGGGAGAAAAATTATGCTATGTACAATTCAATATGTAGGGCTCTATAAAATGTTTTATTTTTTTCTCAAATTTCATTTTATTTATTTATACCAAATTCTGTTTTATTTTTTTTCTGGAGTCAGAAAAAGGTTTTAATGGTTTCCTAAAACATGTCTAATTAATTGAATTAATAAAATACAGCATTATTAATTTGTTTAGAATAATAGGGCCCTATGATTTATCATGATTATTTATTTTTTCAAAAATGTTATTTTATTGTATTTTAATTTTTCTGGTAATCAGAAAAATGGCATAAAACTTTTATTTATTTTCAATTAAAAGTAAATTTAAATAAACCATTTCCTTTTTTGGAAAACAGAGTGCTGCACAACAGGTTTACTATTAATTTTATTTGTAATACATGACACTACTTATTGTACTTATTGTACTATTTATATGGTGCTTAAAAAAGTTTATTTTATTGCTGCTCATTATACGTCCAGTGGAGGGCGATGTGAAACTTTTACTGTTTTCAGCGATGAGCAGCCTGTACATTTTTGTTAAAAAATGTGTTTTGGGGTTTCATGACCCTTTAAATAAACACAATAATGAAGTGATTAATCGAGTGATGATTGAACATTAGTGATGAACACCTGCTGTTAACAAGTATAATCACTGAAGAAAGAGGAAAAACAAGAACAGAAAAAAGAGAAGAGACAAGCATGTTATGCACATTACCCACTAAATCCCAAATCCAATTCCAATATGGATTTAGCTCCTCATTTGACAAGGCCATGGCAGAACATAAAAGTCAAGAATTTGTTGACCTCTGGGAGCGGAACCTCTGTTTTATCTAACTCCTTGTTGTGACTTTATGGGTTGAGGACTTACTATATTGGAAGGAGCTGTCTGACTCAATATTGATAAAAAATATTAATAATTATATTTAAGACCATAAATAACTACCATCAAAAACTATATTTATTCCTCAAAATATAAGTTATCTTTTCCATTGACATATTTGTTACCATTTTTTTTAAGCCAACGTCCTATACTTGGAGCACAAATACTTTTCCAATTTAAAGAAATAAGCCATTTTGCTTGAAGAATACCTATATTTATAAATATATAATCTTTCTTTTTTAACTTGATCTCTTTAGGATATAAATGAAATAAAAAAGTAAAGGTGACAGTGGGATGTTAACATTTAGGATCTTTATCATTTCTTTCACACCTTTCCAAAAATTCCTAACTTCTTCACACTCCTATATGCAATGATATAATATACCTTTAAACTTACTACATCTTAAGCAAGTGTCAGGGACATTTTCATTATATTTATGCAATATCACTGGAGTTATATAAATCCGCATCAACCACTTATATTGTAGCAGTTTCAGACGTGTGTTCATTGTCTGTGATTGAGCTTTTTTACATGCTTCCATCCAGTCCTCCATCTGAATATCATCAGTGATATCCAATCTCCAGGCTTCCAGTTTATAGATTGAAGAGTCCTTTGATACTGACACCAGCATATTGTATAATGATGAAATTAAACCTTGACTAGAACAATTTCTTGTAATTTCTTTTTCTAAGATAGACAACATTGGCATATCCAGATAATTATTTTGTTTTGAAATTATTTGAGTATGACATTTTTTATTTGTAAATACTTACAGAAATGTTTTGCTGGAATATTGTATGTATTGACTATTTCCTCAAATGTCATAAGAGTATTGTTAAGATTACATCTGCTATCTTTCGGATACCCTTGTTGGCCCAAATCTTGAAACCTGCGTCCAACCTGCCTGGTTTAAACTTTCTATTGCCCCAAATGGGACTAAAACAAGATAAAGGGTAGGTGACACCTAAATATTTGTTCACCTCATACCATACGGCAATCATATCACAATTATAGGGTTAGAAACATTTTTTTTAAGATCTTTAAATTCCGAAGAGTATAAATATAAATTTAAAGGTCCGATTTGATAGCAGAAGATTCTGTATCCACCCAAGTTGGGCAGTCCTGAGATAAAAAATTAAAAATAATTGTTCTAAGTTGGACAGCCCAATAATACCAGTGAAGGTTAGGGCACTGTACACCTCTTCTCTCATATGGCAAATACAAAAGTGTCAGTCGGAGTCTGGAACATCTGTTATTCCAAATGAATTTAGTGAATATCTTTTTAAGTCTTTGAAAAAGAGATTTAGGGGGAGGCAGGGAAATGTTCTGAAATATAAAAATTTTGGTAAAACATTCATTTTTAAGATATTTATTTAGCCAATTAAATATATGGGTAAGGACATCCGTCTTTCCATAGAGCTATTAACACTTTCAACAAGTGGATCATAATTTACTTGTACAACATTTTCTAACTTTGGTACAATTTTTACACCCAGGTATGTAAAACAATCAACTATATTGAAGGTTACAGCACAGCTACTAGGTTGCTGTCTGTCAATCTCATTTAGATACAGAATAGAACTTTTAGAATTATTAATTTTGTATCCAGAAATTTCTCCAAATGTACTAATAAGATCTAATAAAGCAGGTATTGATGTATCAAGATGTTTTAGAAAAAGAATTACATCATCAGCAAATAATGCAATTTTATGTTCTATCTGTCTAATCTTAATGCCTGTTAATTTCACGTCTTTTTACAGCTATTGCAAATTGCTCGATGGAGATAGCAAAGAGCAGAGGAGAAAGGGGTGAACCTTGTCTGCACCCTCTTGATATACTAAATGGTTTTGAAACTATGTTATTTACTTATTTACTACTAATATACTAGGCTATTATAAAGTAACCTAACCCACTTACAATACCTTTCACCAAACCCAAATCTAGACAACAAATCAAACAAATAAGACCATTCAACCCTATCAAAGGCTTTTTCGGCATCCAATGATAGTAGAGCAGTATCACGTTCACTCCTCTGTTCATGAAGAATATTTAGGACTCTTCGAACATCCTGAAATCCTTGCCTGCGTTGTATGAAACCATTTTGATCCTATCCTATTAAATTTGGCAAAATACCTTCTAATCTCTTGGCTAGAACTTTACATACATTTTTTGTATTGGAATTTAACAAACTAATTTGCTGCATATTTTCACAGTTTGTGTTTGATTTTCCTGGTTTTGGTAATAATATGATTAAAGCGCCTCTCATTGATGTAGGAAGAAGACCATGGTGATACGCCTCTACTGTCATTTACAAAAAGGGGGTTAGTAACTTTTTTTTAAAAGTCTTATAGATTTTTATAGGAAGCCCATGTGGGCCTGCGGATTTTCCTGATTTCATAGAGTCAATTGCTACTCCAATTTCTTGTAATGTGAGGTCTTCATCTAATTTGATCTTTTCTTCAATTGAAATCTGGGGTATATTTAGACTGTCTAAAAATTGCATCTGTGTTTCCAAATTTAATGAGCACTCTGAACTATAGAGTTGTAGCTAATTAACTCAAAGGGGAAATATTAATAATTATTCATAACTCAATATGATTTATTAATTATGATTAATTATGAATATGTAAATCGGTTAATCAGATTTACTGGATATAGCTACATTAATCTTAATATTACAATCAATTAACCTGTTGTCCAGGGAACACTTAGTGTTGTTTGTTTATTAATTCTAAGAAATGTTAATTTCCAAGTTATGGAAAAATAATATTTCTTATTGTACTGTACTACTCAGAGCACGTAGTCCGGATCTATCACTTAAGAGGCAATTCATTAGCAGACGGAGTCAGAACCAAACATGTCTTGTGCACAATCTTTATTAACTAACTCACAAACACATAACTAAACTAACAAACACGTAACATAACATACACAAAGGGTCACACACACATACACAAGTCAGAATGAGTAATGATAGAGTTGAACCGGAAGAGATGCTGTTACTAGAGCTACATGAAATGTCAAAGGCAATCTGGAAAGGACTCATCAGTTTCTTCAGCAATAGCAAAGGTAAGTCTTACAAATTAATACTAAATCGCTATTTAGTGTTAAATGTACGATATTTGCAAGATGCCCTTAGGCTGAGGAGCATCGGCTCTGCCATCTGAGGAGAGGTCTTGAGGATTCAGTCTGAAGTTATTGCCAGTCTTTTCCATGTTGTATGAGGAGCACATGGCTAGTTTTGTAGGCCGAGGCCTACAGGCCTTGCAGGCCTGGCCTAGGCCGGCCGCAAGGAGGTCCGTTCGGTCATCCAGAAGTAAGGAACAAGAGAAGGAGTGGCTCTGTTCAATCGTTTTTAACCCCTGGTCAAAGCCAACCTCTTAGGAATGATGGGGGCCAATGAGGTCGTTGTATTTCCGGGTGACACACACCTCCCCTTGGTGGGGCTTTTATGACCGAGCAAGATTAAACTGGTTGAGCTTTGAAGAAGGACTATTAAAGATCCTTGTAACACTTGCGTGTTGTGCAGGTATGGACATACCGCATACACAAGCATTTAAATCTGCTCGATACGACTGCATAGACACCAAACATGGCATAATTGAAGTTACCGTGCAGGTCATAACATTTAACAATCATCAAACATGTAAATACAATGAGTACAATACAACAACAGTAATAATGGATACCTTTATGAATTTTGTATTTTTGTATGATAAGGATACTGCTGCATGGTCAGAGATGACTATGCTGTGATATATAGTTATTTTGTTAAGCAATTGTGCAGATATTAGAAAATAATCAATACTCGAGTATGTTTGATGCATACCAGAATAACATGAATATGATATTGCTGTTGGATTAAGATCCCTCCAAGCATCTGATAAATTTAGGTCTTTCATATATTCTTGTATCAATTTTCTAGCTTTAGTATGCGTTTTATCAATCCCTGTGGAACGTTCTTTAGTAGGATCTAGTACACAATTAATATCCCCTGCGATAAGATAGTATCCAGGTAAACTAGAAGTTTGCAAAAACAAATCATTAAAAAATTTAGTGTTGTCATCATTTGAACCATATACATTAATTAAATTGATCTTTTCTGAAAATATGGTACATTGTAGCATAATATATCTTCCTAATGGATCTTTAGTTACCTTCTGAACCTGTATTGGAACTGATTTATGAATTAAAGTCATTACTCCTCTTGCATTAGAAGTGTGACAAGCATCAAAAACTTGCCCTTGCCATCTCCGTCGAATCCTGATTGTTTCACTTTTTACCCTGTGGGTCTCCTGAAGAAAAACTACTTGTGCCTGTAATTGTTTAATCCTCTCCATTACCTGCTTTATTTTTTTTTAATATTACCCAGTCCTCTGCAATTCCAGGTTAAAAATTTCACATTCCCTGTCTCCCCTATGATTTTTTACATTTCCTATTAAGAGGCATGTTCCTTTTTATAGACTCACAGATCTTAAATACTGAGAAGCAAAAACTACAAATAAAAACAATCATGAGCAAAAAACATATTGCTAAGATACATTGAACAACAACACAGTTTTCCCCAGTAGCGTCCATGCTATTGCATTTAAACCCCCACCCCTATACACCCCTTATATGCCGTTGATTGGTCCACACACCCGTGAGGAACTATCAGGTACTTTTATCTAAATTTATTACCACAACCCTGCTTGTAAACTTGTTCTCACTTATTATATTAAAGTGTAAACGCATATTTTCACTTCTCCATAGAACAATAACAACTAAATCTGCCTAGTTATTTTACAAATTACAAATTTTACAAATTACAAATACGATCAAACATATTATTATTGATTCAGTCCTCACACCAAAAAAAAGGATAACGAAATATGTGGAATGCAATCTGAATTATTTTAAAGTAGCCTACATTGAAGACTATAATAGTCCAGCTGAACTGAGACTACCTTTATTCTTTGTCTAATTCTTCTATGAAGCTTTCCACTGCCACTGGTGTGTCAAACACCCTTGATTTCTCCTGATGTGTAACAAGTAGACGAGCAGGGTAGATGATCCTGTGCTTACTGATTCCTCTCTCTCGTAGCCTCTGTCTCACACCATCATAGGCTCTCTGCTTCCTGTGAACTTCTGCAGAAACATCTGGATGGAACGGAAAGAGTGTGTTCCTTGTATGAAATCATCCCCTTGGACCTGGCTGCTCTCAGCACCTGTTCTTTTTGTTTGTAGTTCAAGAACTTCATTATTAGTGTTCTTGATGGTGCACTGGCATCTCGTCTTGTGTTCTGGTCACCTATGTTTATTGGACCCACTCTATGTGCGCGCTCTATGACTAAAGATGTGCTTGAGTCTGAGTTTTTGGAATCCAGGCCTCTAAGAAAGCACACGCATCGTTTCCTTCTTCTTTTGTTCCGTCTGTTTCTGTTTTCCATGTCGTCAACTTTGTCTGTCAGTTTTTTAACTTGTGATTCAAGTGAATTTGTGTGAGCACGCAGTTGAACGATTTCATCCTCCGTTCCCGAAATGCGTTCCTCTGCCTCTTTCACTCGCTCCTTCACCTCTTTGATCGCTGACATAACACCGTCGATTTTACTCGTAACTCGTTTGTCCATTTCTTTAATGGCTTGTAAAACATCTGCATTGCTGGGGTTCAACTCAGTTACTTTCGTAGCTTCACTGTCGTCATCTTCCTCCATCTCTCTTAGCTCGTCTGCATGATCAGAATCATCTCTTGCGCTTCATTGTTCTCTTTTTCTTGAGTTCTGTTCTTTTTTTTCGGTGCCATTTCAGTCGTTAGTCTTTTGTGCATTAATTACCAAAAGATGTGATAACATTTTTAAGTGATTTTGAAGGATTATTACTGAGCAATGTAGGAGGTTAACTCACGTCTTCTCAGTACCGATCCATAACCGGAAGTCCACTTAGCCTCCTTTTCTGAAACGGCCTCTGCTCACCAGCTCGCGTTACCACTGCCGTTATGTCAATAAACAGCAGCTCAGTGAATACCTGTGTCTCATCCCCTGTTTGTGAGTGACAGTACTGTTTTAGATTGACAGATGTTTGTTCTTGTATTTTGTATTGTTAATGATTTCCTGTCCTTTTGTAGTCTTGTACTTGGTCTTTGTAGTTCTTCTACTGTTTCCCCACCCTAATTAAAGGGTTACCTCAGGATTTAGCATTAAGCTTTGTATTAGTAGAATACCACTAGTATTTTCGAATTACCGTGCTTTCCCCCTTCATATCAGCCCGAGATGAGAGATTTATGCATTTTTATTCTGTAAAAAAGCCTCAGATGACGCAAAAATCGCCATTTTGCGTCATCGGAGGCTTTTTTGGCCAGAGGCTTAAAACTACAGCCAGTAATAGCAGGTAGTTCCGCATTTTTTCACCACGCCCATACATATGCGCGTTTGAGGTTACTCACGGACATAGATCAAAGATTTTATCAAAAGTGGGTGTCAATTATATTTTTAAGCTTACAGTAATTAACATTATTTTTTTATAATCTGCACTACATCAGTGGTTCATCTCGCAATTTTATCGGTCTCTGCAGTCATCTCAACCAATACAGCAACAGGCTTTTGTGGTAACGTTAGCATAAATAGATAAATAGACTAACTCAGTTTTACAGAACAGTGGCTTTACTTTGATAACAGTCAACTTATGCAACTTATATGTAATTGTCTATCTAACGTTACTTTGCTAAGTTGAAAAGTGAAAGTGAATATCGATGGTATCGCGGTGTCCTTCAGAATGGTTCTCTTCATTGCAAAGATATTTGGTTCGTAGTCCTCGTGCTTGAAATGGAGACTACATATTCTGAGGTTTTTTATGTTTTCTATAACGGTGTCATCTCCAAACTTCGGGTGTTTGATGGCCCGCAGCCACTGTTTACATCGCTCCAAATCTTTAACTTAATCGGAAAATGATAAAAACTTACTTGTCCTTTCCTGGTTTTGGGTGTACATCCAGGTACAAAGCAATTTAGCACCATTTCACTGTAAATGTATGAATTAACTCACAATTTATTTGTATGAATTTTGGTAATGCCGCCTGTAACCGATAGGCGTGGTTTGGGCGTGGCCTTGCAAGGGCAGCAAAACAAGTGCATTCTGGGAGTTGTTGTCTTTCATCCACATTAGTCAAAAATAAATTTTCTGCCTTTTCTCAGTCTAGAGAGCTCCAAATTCAAAAATAACTTCACATTTCTACTACATAAATGACCAATTTTAAATACACATTCATCTTTCCGGGGTGAAGTACCCCTTTAAGCCTAAGTGCTCCCTGTTTTCCCTCAAGTAGTCATGTATTTTAGCCCTGTGTTGGCCACTGTCTCGCATCTGCTGTTGCTTGTATTCCTGGACTTTGTGCTGTTTCCTTGTTCATTTCATGGATTATGTTTCAGCTTTTGATTTATTGAACCACATTTAATCAGCATATAGATCCAGCTTCCTCGCTTCATTTTTAACATCATACTAGAGGTAAGTCTTGCACTACTAATTATTTGATCAATTTGTTAATGACTCTGATTGGGAAGGTGTTTATTACCTACTTTTTTGTTACAAATAAGGAAAGATTAACTTCTTTAAGCAAAACACAGACATTCTACACAGTTAAACATTTTCAGTTAAACATAAATTTATAGGACACTGATGTTAGCTGCTCTTCTTATTTTATTATTCAAATTATACATAAATGCAAGTCTTCTTACCAGAAAAAAAAAAAAAAAACTTTTCTTGGTAGTCTTTAAAGAATTTAAGGATTATATTTCTACCATTTGAACTAACAATAATTTTAATTTTCTGTCTTCATCATCAAGGTGGTTTGAGTGAATTGAAGCATGAAGAAACAATAAATGTTATGACTGTGATGATCATTATGTAACATTTTTTGTACAATATTTACAAGCCTGTTTCAAAACCAGCATGAAGATTATATAAAATACAACTAAACCAAATTAAATAATAAGAGGTCTACAAAGAGTACCCGGGACCCGACCCGAGACCTGTATGGGTTCGGGTCTATATTTTAAATGGTCAGCTGGGTCCGGGTTGGGTCCCAATCTATTACTTCGGTTCCCAGGTCTGTTTAACATTGTGTGTATACCCGAGCCGATCTGATTCGGAGATCACCCTGCCGTGTTGAGAGTCAGTCAGCGGCAGCGCTGTGCGTGTTTTGTAACTTGCAAAGTATGAGCCAGGAAATAAAGTGAAAAAAACACGTGCGACCCCAGCCATCAGAAGCAGAGCGGGTGGAGTTAATGCAAGCAAACGGTGATCATCGAGTTTTCATATTACTATTGTGTGCAACAGTAATGCAAACAAACTTAAAATCTCAAAAACTGCTTGCAGCCTTGCACACTCACATTTAAATAACATATTTCAAATCATTAACTAAATCTGAGATGAACGTGAATGTTTTCTATGATGCTCAAATTGCGTTTAAAAGCTTATGTTTCAGGTTGCTCCAGCTAACATGCATGTGCAGTTTCATGCGAGCGCACTTTCTTTATTTTTATAATAATATTATGAATGAACAGTCTTGTTATATCTGAAGTTTTGGTCAGACTCGGCTCAGAAAGCACAGAAATGATCGCAAATAGGCAATGCTAACGTCAGCGGCCATGTCACTGAACAAGCAATCGTTATTCAAAAGGGCAAATTAACAGTCAAAGTTATTTTATTATATGAGTGGACTCGAGATACAGCAAAACTGCAAAGTCGCATTTGTCATCGGACTTTTAAAGCTGTAATAATGAGTGGATTAAGCATTTAAATCGGCAAGAGATGGATGAACTTTCTTGGCAAGCAGGATTGTACATCACAGTCAGGTACAAGGGAGAAGTAGGTAAGACAAAACATTTTATTTTCGCAACTGGTTTATTGACTTATTAATAGCAATTTGCTGTGGAATAGACCTGTGTGCCGATCGGGTCCAATCGGGTCTGTTTCTTCCCGCCCAGGTTCGGGTCCAGCTTTCAAATAATAGACGGGTCCGCGTTGGTTCCGGGTAGTACATTTATGGCATTTCTCGGTTCTGCATGGGTCCGGGTCCAACTTTCAAAATAATAATCGGTTCTGTGTAGCACATTTACGGGTCTCTTTTTGGGTTTGGGTATGAATTTTTGGACCCGTGAAGACCTCTATCCTCTAGACCCCTGAAGGTGTGCTGTGGTATCTGGACCGAGATGTTAGCAGCAGATCCTTTAAGCCCTGTAAGTTGCGAGGTGGAGCCTCCATGGATCAGACTTGTTTGTTCAGCACATCCCACAGATGTTTGGATGTTTGGCAGTGGCCCTCCAGGACCAGAGTTGCCCATCCCTGACCTGAAGTCACCAAACTTGGTACGTATATCGTTCTCCTCAAGCCGGATAACTTTCAAAATCACATGCATGTGGCTATTGTGGTTCAGGGTCAAATTGCCAGTTGGCCTCCCTTATTTACCCACTTAAATGCGTTTTTCAACCGTGTGATGATGGCGCTGTAGTAATTGAACCTATTATCACTGTTTACAGCTGATGCTTTACATGTCAATATGTTTTAACCTGAGGTTAACATGTTTTTTCCCCTTTTGGCCTTAGACCTGATGGTGATAAAGGAGGAGATTCAAGATCTGAATGAAACAGAAGAGAAACATGATTCCACAAGTTGCTCACAGACTGAAAAGACTTCACCAAAAAGATCTCAAAATACAACAAAAATAAGTTATTTCACCTGCCAACAGTGGTGGAATATGCCATCAGTGTGGAATGAGTTTCACAGACATGAAACAACTAAAGACACATGTAATAACTCACGCCGGAGAGAAGCCTTACATGTGCCATCACTGTGGAATGAGTTGTGCAACTATTGGGAAAAAATTTAATATGTCAATATCTGCTTCAAGCTATGCAAAACACCTCTCTGAGCTAAACAGACACAGTGTCTGTTGAAACCCAGGGGGTAACGATGGGACATCCAAACTGAGAGCTTTCCCGAACCAAGGGTGCCGGATAATTTAAATCTAAGACAGAAGGGGGACCATTGTGTTTCTTGCTTTGTAATTTAAAATAGTTCTAAAACAGAAGGGGAGCCATTTGTGTGTGTGTGTGTTTGTTACCTTCATCCTGTATGGAAAAGTACTGAGGAGAGTTGCTCAGACATTTGGGGTATAAATGTTTGTGGGTTCTTTTGTGTCCTTAGTTCACACTCGGGGCAGACATTGTATGGTTGTGTCGACTGTGGACTCTTTCTTGCAAGAAATAAAATCTTTATAAAGTGAATTCTCCTAAGGTTTGTCTCTTACTAGTGATGTCAGCTAATTAATTTTTGCCGCAACACAACCAACACAAACCTTAAAGTCCACCTGAGGATTCATACTGGAGAGAAGCCTTACAGCTGCCAACAGTGTGGAAAGAGCTTCACTAGAAAAGAGTGTCTTAAAGCCCAAATGAGAGTTCACACTGGAGAGAAGCCTTGCAAAGTGTGTGGAAAGAGTTTCACAAATAAAGGAACCCGTTATAGCCACATGAAAGTTCACAACGGAGGGAAGCGTTTCACATATCTTTAGTGCGAGAAGAGTTTTGCACATCAAATAGTTATGAAAGGTCATTGGGAAACATTCTGGCAAGACATTGCAGTGTTCTAAATGTAGAAAGAGGTCTTTCTGTCAACATTAACTCATGCTGTTCCAAACCTGAAAGACTTTTGCTCATCTTTGGAGCATAAATTAAGATATTTTTGATGAAATCTGAAAGCTTTCTGTCCCTCCATTGACTGCTACATAAATGAAGCTCTAGCGCAAGTTCTGCTGGGAAGACTCAAATGTTACGTCACTTATCAATTCAGATCTAACCAATCATTATCTAACACTTGGAGTATAAAAGATCAGCACTTACGCTTGTCTGAGTTCGCAGATGCTGACGGAAACTTTCAGTTAACGGAGCGTCAGTCGCAAACCAATTTGCTATGTCTTCTAACAGATATACCGTGTGCGATTATTCAGATTCCGAGGAGGATTTCGTTCCACCATCTCCTCTTCCCCTGCGTCGTAGTACGCGCATTCAGTGCCGCGACACCTCATGGGTTCAGTGGCCCTCGGACAAAATAATCAACACTCTCGAGGCTGTCGGAATCCCGGTCAGCCAAGGATTATCCAGAGAAGACTTGCTTCTCATGGCCCAAAATACCCTAGGCAGTCCACCTATCACGGCCGACACCGCTGCTTCAACTTCAGCGCCGTCAGGCCACACCAAACAAGTCGGAAAGAAGAGGGCCGCCAAGTCGTCTTCTCCACATTCAGCCAAAAGATCCTCGCAGTCTGCACGGATAACATCTCCTCCGACCGTTTCCGGACCTGTGGATATTAATTCGCAGCTCATTCAGGTTGTTCAAAGCCTTTCTGACACCGTTAAAGGCTTAGAATCAAAGGTTTCGAAATTTGAAAATTCCTTTGCGTCCTCTAACCTTTCAGCAAATTCTTTTCCAAGCGCTCTAGCAACTCCAACGGATTTTCCTCCACCTGCCGGATTAAACTTTTCATCGTGTGTGCCTTCGACCTCTTCTGCCTTGCCAGCTTCTCTTACGATCCAGACGCCATTCCAACATGCTTCGGCCGTGCCCGCTACGCCAAACTTCAGTCTCTCCACGGCTGTTCCAGCTCAAGAGTTTGGTAGGAGTTTTGTTTCACCTGCTGCAGTAACGGTGTCACCCCAAATAAGAGCTAACATCATCCAAGGTAAGAACATAAACCTGGCAACCTTATTGCTTCCTTCACCTGCAGCTGACAGACAAATGGTTGACTGTGGTGACGTGGCAGTCTTTCTCAAAACGTCCGATCCCAGATTACAACGAAATCTCTCATTTGGCGAATTCGTTATTGCTTTCAGCATCTACCGAGACATTCTGTGCCAAGTGTTCCCAGATCGAAGGGAAGAGCTCGATCTTTACCTAACCATGATGGCGGATTTTAATCAAAGATATGGAGGAACTCTATTTTACGAATATCACAAATCTTTTTCTGCCAAATCCGCTTCTTACATTTGCCTGTACAACACAAAACTGAACTGGTCAGTTACCGACACCGAACTGCTCGTCCGTCATTTTGGCGGTCAAAAGATCTTAGCATGCACTATATGTAGCGCTCACGGACACTCGGCTTCATTCTGCCCTAAAGCATTCGCTACTAAAGACCCGGCCGCTGTCCATAGTGCTGAAAACGTAAGCGCTCCTCTCGACCGTAAAGGTCGCCCTATTGTGGAGTTTAACGGCATTAGCCTATGTAATAATTTCAATGAGTCTGTGTGTTCCTTTTCTCAATGTAAATTTGCTCATATTTGTAGCTTTTGCAAGGATCCACACCCGAAATCAGTCTGCCCTCGCCGGTACAGGCCAGCAACCCGAGGGAAGACCCAAATTCAGAAAAATTCTGAACAGACACCCATCAACACCTATTAATATTCCAGTCCTCTCTAGCTACCTCTCTTCTCACCCCGATCCAACTTTCGTTGATTACTTAATCACCGGTCTGTCTCAAGGGTTTCGGGTGGGCATCCTTTCCCATCTTACATCTTCTTTTGTGACAAAAAACCTTCGATCCGCTTTATCAGAGCCTGATGTGGTTTCAGCTCTGTTAGAGAAGGAAGTAAATAAAGGTTACGTTATTGGCCCTTTTGCTTCTCCTCCCTTTTCTCCTTTTCGGATCAATTCTATCGGCGTTGCTACTCGTAAATATTCTGGTAAAAAACGTCTCATCTTCGACATGTCTTCTCCTCATTCTATTCATACCGCAAGTGTTAACGAACTAATCCCTTTAGCTCCGTTTTCTCTGCATTATGCTTCAGTCGACCATGCCATTCATTTAATCAAGATAGCCGGTCAAGGCGCTTGGCTGGCTAAAGCCGACATTACTGATGCTTTCAAGACTATGCCCATTCACCCCTCCGACTGGCCATTATTCGGCGTTAGATGGGAATCAAAATTTTACTTTGCAGTGAGGCTCACGTTCGGGTGTAGAAGTAGTCCCCATATTTTTAATTCTCTTTCTGAAGCCCTGTGTTGGATCCTGCTAAACGCCTGTAAACTTCCATTCGTTTTACATTTGCTCGACGATTTTCTGCTGATCGATTTTCCTTCTTCCCAATCTTCAATTCTCGACACGCTTAAGCAAGTTTTTATTGATATCGGCGTTCCCCTTTCAGAGGAAAAAACCATGGGCCCCTCAACTTCGCTAGAATTTCTCGGCATCTTACTCTATACTGTCAACATGCAAGCCTCTCTTCCAAACGAGAAGCTTTTACGAATTAGGGAGTTTCTGGAAACTTTTTCTTCGTTACCTTCCGTATCTAAGCGCGACATGCTTTCTCTGCTCGGTCACTTAAATTTCGCTATGAGTATTATTCCTCAAGGCAGGACATTTATTTCTCGGCTGTTAACTCTCGCGCACTCCGTGCCAAAATTAAGCGACCCAATTCAGGTAGACGAAGGGTGTTTGTCTGATCTCAGCTTTTGGTCTCGCTTAATAAATCATTGGAACGGTATTTCCTTTTTCTATAATGATGTTCCTGAATCATCCATAGATTTGCAATTGTTCACTGACGCTGCACCCTCTATCGGTTTCGGGGGTTTTTTAAAGGGCAATGGTTTGCCGAGGAATGGCCAAAAGCATTTCCCAAGCCTGAATCAGGTTCCGTCTCTTCCGCTCTTCATGAAATCTACCCTTTGGCGGTAGCCAGTGTTCTCTGGGGCTCCGAGTGGTCTCGCAAACGTATTATGATGTTTTGCGATAACGAAGCCACGGTCGCTATCATCAACAAAGGTAGATCTTCCTCTCTGTTGATCATGCCAGTTCTAAGACGTTTAATTTGGCAATCCGTCGTTCATAATTTTATTATTTTGGCCGCGCACATTCCTGGTCACCGTAATATCATTGCTGACTCTCTTTCTCGCTTTCGTTTCCAGGCTTTCAGACGGCTCTGCCCTTCAGCCAATCAGGATCCAACACCATGCCCTCCACTAGCAAGGATCATATTAAATTAGACCAATTGCTCAAATCGGCTAGTCACTATATCTCCAAAGGCGTGGCTCCTTCCACACTTAAAGCTTATACTTCAGCATGGTCTTCATTTCTTATGTTTTGTTTTTCCCTTCAGATTTCTTTATTTCCCATTCTAATATCGACCGTCTGTGCTTTTCTAGTTCACAATTTTGAAAATCGCAAACTTAAAATTTCTTCCATCCGTAGGTCGCTCGCAGGCATTCAATTTTATGCAAGATATTTTAATCCTAATTACCCAAGTCTTTTCTCCGTGCCATCCATTCGCTTATTACTCAAAGGGATGGCTAACTCGTCCAGCAAACCTCCAGATCACCGCCTTCCAATTACTTTGTCTATTTTACAAAGATTAATTCTTTCCATCCGCAATGGTCTCTTTTCCCCTTATATTAACATTTTGCTGGAAGCAGTGTTTCTATCAGCCTTCTACGGTTTCATGCGCCCAGGGGAATTTACTTCAGATTCTAAACATTTCAATCCTGCCCTTGGTCTGTCTTTTTCTGATTTAGGTTTTTCACCCAATTTCTTTACTCTTTTTCTGAAGCATTCTAAGAATGATTCTCAAGGATCTGGTGTCACTCTAACCTTTTCTAAACTTAATAACAGCTTCTGTCCTTTCAATTCCATGATCAAATATCTCAAAGTCCGGCCTAAAACTCTCGATCATTTTCCCCTTTTCCTCTTACCTGATGGAGCACCCCTCACTAAAGCTTGGTTCAGGACTCATTTAGCTACCACCATAGAAAGCTGCAGCCTTTCCCCCTCGCTATATACTGGTCACTCTTTTAGGATCGGGGCTGCCACCACAGCAGCCCAACGAGGAGTTTCATCTTCAGCCATCAAGCTCCTGGGCAGATGGTCCTCCTCTGCATTCGAATCCTATATTAGACCAGATTCTAAAACCATCCTCGAAGCTCAACAAGCTCTCTCAAGTCAAGTTTAAGGTAAAATCATGCAAATACTGGTGGTGGTGTTTTCGTATTTCATTTAATCATTTCCAGCTTCTATAGCTGTTCAATTTTTGGGGGCTCGTGCGGCCTCATCTCTGTGTGGCCTATCGTGGCCGTGTGACCCATTGCGGCTTTGTCTCTGTGTGGCCGATTGCGGCCTCGTCTCTGTGTGGCCTATCGTGGCTGTGTGGCCCATTGCGGCCTTGTCTCTGCGTGGCCGATCGTGGCCTTGTCTCCGTGTGGCCTATCGTGGCTGCGTGGCCGATCACGGCCTTGTCTCTGTGTGGCCTATCGTGGCTGTGCGGCCGATCGCGGCCTTGTCTCTATGTGCCTATCGTGGCGTGTGGCCGATCGCGGCCTTGTCTCTGTGTGGCCTATCGTGGCTGTGTGGCCGATCGCGGCCTTGTCTCTGTGTGGCCTATCGTGGCTGTGTGGCCGATCGCGGCCTTGTCTCTGTGTGGCCCATCGTGGCCGTGTGGCCGATCGCGGCCTTGTCTCTGTGTAGCCTATCGTGGCTGCGTGGCCGACTGCGGCCTCCTCTCCGTGTTGCTTGTTTTCCTTGTCGCTCTCTTCCTTTTACGTTTTAATATGTTTTTCTCTGTTTCAGGAACTGCAAGATTCTTCTCGGGTGGGTATTCATTCCCCCTCACAGTTTTGAGGGGAAGTGGGCTCCGTCCCGGCAGTCACGTCTCACCACCATTTTTGGGGGTTGGCTACGCCCCTGCCTTCAGCTTCAGGCAGGATACGCAACGTCTGCAACCCTCAGTATCGTGAGCTACGGACGGGGCCTACGCCAAAGATCATAAACTTTCTATATATTCTGCTTACCGTTCGGTAATAAATATCAGTGTTACGTCATTTTGCCTCCTGAGTCTTTCTGGTAGAAATGAAGCTCTAGCGCAAGTTCTGCTGGGAAGACTCAAATGTTACGTCACTTATCAATTCAGATCTAACCAATCATTATCTAACACTTGGAGTATAAAAGATCAGCACTTACGCTTGTCTGAGTTCGCAGATGCTGACGGAAACTTTCACCTCCATCCTCCCCACCACCACCAGGATGGTCCCTGTCCATACTCCTCGGGGGTTGGCTACGCCCCTGCCTTCAGCTTCAGGCAGGATACGCAACGTCTGCAACCCTCAGTATCGTGAGCTACGGACGGGGCCTACGCCAAAGATCATAAACTTTCTATATATTCTGCTTACCGTTCGGTAATAAATATCAGTGTTACGTCATTTTGCCTCCTGAGTCTTTCTGGTAGAACTACCATTTTGATGCTTCAAAAAGAGTTTGTGATCCATATGAATTGAGTGGTTTAGTCAGAGACTTTATTGCTTTATATGATGAACAGCTTTGATTTAGTGCAGTCTATTTCAGCTTTTCCCCTCCGTTTCGTATAAAACACTGTTTGTGGTCATTCAGTTTGAAATGTTGACTACAAAATGTTTTTTCAGATTGTCTGTCACGTCGTTCTCTTTGTATTTACGATTCATAGCAGCCTTTAGCCATTGCTACAATGCTCTGGATCCTTTAAACTAAAAGGAACTCACTTTCACTACACATTAACTCTCTGAATTCTTGCACCCGGGAACAACATGAGTCAACACCATTATGACTGAAAGTTTGCTAAGAAGTGTTTCTTGCTAAAGCAAGGTGGTACTGGACTCATAGTACTTGACTTTTCAACATAGTCTATATTCCAGTTCACAGGATACTTGATGTCAGATTCTTTGGACTCGCACACAAAACATTTTACTGATATGGGCTTACTTAAATTAGCTTGCGCTTAACTTATTTGTTATTTAAGAAGTGTTATTTTAGTTTTGATCCAACCCATAGATGGTGTATGTGTAGTGCAAAAAGAACAAATATGCATTTCACTTAAAATAAAGATCCCCTTTATTTATAACCAATGCTAGGAGTTGTCCTCTGCATTTAACCTATCCAAGTTAGTGCACACGCATTAGGAGTAGCGAGGAGTGAACACAGTGCAAATTGTGGACTCACACAACCGGAACAATGGGCAGCCATTTTGCTATGGCACCCGGGAGCATCAAGGACACCTCAGTCATTGAGATGCGAACCCGCAGACCTTCAAACATTAGGATATGACTACCCTTAAGTGCTTTTCCACACATGAGAAAGAGAGATCTTTCGATGTGTCTGTGCTGATCATATGCTTGTTCATTTCAGAATTGTTTTTTTAGAATTTAATGTC
Source organism: Chanodichthys erythropterus (assembly GCF_024489055.1). Classification (NCBI taxonomy): domain Eukaryota; kingdom Metazoa; phylum Chordata; class Actinopteri; order Cypriniformes; family Xenocyprididae; genus Chanodichthys; species Chanodichthys erythropterus. The sequence continues at coordinate 31,616,847 of NC_090228.1, read as the reverse complement.
TGAACAATCTTGATAGCCTGTACATATCTGTTTACATCTCAAAAAGGGTTTCATGAAATAAACACTGCCCAATAAGAACTGATTAATTGAGCAATGATTGAAAATTAGTGATGAACACCTGCTGTTAACAAGCAGAATCACTGAAGGAAAGAGGAAAAAAAGAACTAGACAATCCCAAATCCAATCCTAATACAGATTCAGGTCCTCTTTCGACAAGTCCATGGCAGAACGTAAGAGACAAGAATTTGTTGACCTCTGGGAGTGGAACCTCAGTTACATCCAACTCCTTGTTAGGACTTTAGGGACGAGGACTTTATAAGCTCATTTGATCAAAATATTTTTGATAACATGTTGGCTGAACAGCCTTAACCATCCAACCTCTAACCGAGACAGTGGAGGGATCAGGTTACAGTTTGTACCTGTTTGAAATCTTTTACATCCACCTGGAAGCTCACAGTAATGTTAAGTTTGAGGATACAGCAATGTACAGCAAAGCCGAGTTTTATGAGTTACTGTCCGTGGTTGAGCCTTTTATTACCAAATCAAACAAAGTCATGAGGAAGAGCTTTAGTGCCACAGACAAGATTGTCAGTGACATTGAGGTTTCTGGTCACAGGTAAGTCTTAACATGTACAGATTGCTGTATAAATTAATTAGCTTTGCTTTGCCCATATTTTTTTTTTACTCCCGTTTATTTATTGTAGGCGAGTCCTTTGGCTTTCAATTTTGGATGGGAGCCACAACCATTGGTAGAATATCAGAAGAAACATGAAAAGCTCTACACCACACTATGAAGAAGGATTATTTAAAGGTTTGCAATCAGATGCAAAAAAGAATATTCATAATAAAAAACTTGACTTAAGTATTGCCAATAATTTATGAAATAACTCCTTTAAGGTAACACTTTACATTAAGATTTCATTTGTTAACAGTATTTAACAATATTGGTTAACATGAACTAACAAAGAATAATGTTACTAATGTTAGTTTTAACATTTATTAAGACTTTATTAAAATCCAGAGTTGTATTTGTTAATATTAATGCACTATGATGTAACATGAAAAAACTATTTAATTTTTACTAACATTAACAAAGATTAATAAACGCTGTAAAAATGTATTGTTCACTGTTGGTTCATGTTAGCTAATGCATTATCTAATGTCAATAAAACATTAGATTAAGCATCGTTGTTTACATTGATGTTACATTTAGCAGGATGTGCTTCTAGGGGATCTTACTGATTATGCCGTTTTCAACTAGCCATGTGTTAATCCGATAATGTCATGTTTACAGACAACAACTGAAGAAGAGTAGAGGAACATTTCAGAAGAATTTTGACATGAAGTGAATTTCCTGCCTTGGTGCAATAGATGGAAAGCATATCTTCATTCAGCTCCCATTATTCTGCCACTATATAAGTCCAAGTTGATAGCTGTAGTGGATGCCAACTACAAATTTACTGCCAACTATGAATTATTGAACAAATTTTAATCCGCATATAGATCCAGCTTCCTTACTTCATTTTTAACAGCATACTAGAGGTAAGTCTTGCACTATTGATTATTTGATAAATTTGTTAATGACTCTGATTGGGAAGGTGTTTATTGCCTCATGAGTTTTTTGTTACAAATAAGTAAAAGTGAATAATTTCTTTAAGCAAAACAGAAATTCTACCCTGTTAAACATTTTCTTAGTAAATTCAAGGACACTGATGTTAGCTGTTCTTCTTATTTTATTATTCAAATTATACATGTAAGTCTTCTTACAAAAAAAAAAAAAAAAAACTCTTCTTGGTAGTCTTACAAGAATTTAAGAATTATATTTCTATTTGAATTTACCATAATAGAAAAGCGTCAAAAACTATTTTCTACCTTCATCATCTTTGAATGAAGAAACAATAAATGTTATGGCTGTGCTGATCATTGTCACATTTTTTGTACAATATTTACAAGCCTGTTTCCAAATCAGCATGCAGATTATATGAAATACAGCAAAGACAAATTAAGTACAATTAATTTAATCTTATTATGAATGGGAATATATATCGCATTGGAGTTTCAGGCTTGATTTCCTGGAAACAGTGGACAGTTTTGCTGCCCCTCATAACCATCTGAGCTCCAAACACTTTTCTTTAATTCTGAGAAACCGTTACATAACACAGGATGTGTTACCTCAGAGGAGTGAACTATAAAAACACACAGCAAAGTGCAAAAAAAAAAAAAAAAAAACGAGTGATTTTTTTCTGGTAAAACAAAATAGATCTCATCTGACTACCTTTATACAAATCACTATTTTTGCATTAAGTCTATTTTGTTGTTGTTGTTTTTACTTGTACTGGGTGTCAGGGTTCTGTTGCTTCTGTCTATTTTCTTGTTTTTGTGATAGAGCTCTGACACTGCCCTGTTGTCCTGTCTTTGAGTGAGTGTGCGGTTTCAAGACTTCTCCCAACATGAAACCAGACACGCATACGACGGAGCGCACGACTCTAGTGCTCTCGTACGCTCACACAAAGACAGGACAGTAGGGGAGTGTCAGAGGTCTGTCACAAAACCAAGAAATAAACTAGTGACAGAACCCTGTTCACCCACGGAAATTGCATTTTCAGGGAGGGGAGAAATGGGAACACGATGTGACCGCACATAGCACTTTCACTTTCGTGATCATAGGGGTAGGGGCTCAAGCACCACCCCACACCCCTCCCCCTGTGATTTGCAAATGTATCATGTTAAGATTTTACTTATCGAGTTACATGCTCAATAACTAATTAAGTAATATGTAATTACTGGGTTTTGACAGATGCACATGCAGTGAGTGTAATGACAGAGAATGTGGTTGACCCATTTCAAGTCCATTTGTCCTTCATAACAGAAGTGACGTTGTGTTGTGTGTCGTGCCACATCCAGTGTAGCATCACTAACTCTGATTATAATGGTTTCTATTCTCTTTTGTCCGGTCTTGACACAGTGTTATGAAATAGCAGTGCCCGGCCACATGTTCTCAGTGTTCCACCTTTGAATCCTAGATCATTCCTGTGCCATGAACAACAAGGTTCTGGATGTGGCAGTTTATCGATGGAATCACAGTTGTAGATGGTTGGAAACTGAAATCTATTGCTTAGTGTAGATGTCAAAACTATAATGACATATTACTTAACAGATAGTTAATAGTCATGTGCCTCAACAAGTAAAGTCATAACATAATGATATATTTTCAAGTCATTAGTTAATGATTAATTAAAGCAGACAACTGGAAGTACATGGCTTCAAACCATTGTGGTAATTAACACATTAACTTACAATATTAAAACAATATGTTATTAAGGAATTAATACATTATGACACAATTAATAATTCATTTTCTCAATTTATTTAATTGAAATTTTGTCTCTGTCATGTTGTATGCAAGAGTTTTTCAAACTAAACATAGTTTTGAAATTTTTTGTCGAATAATAGTTTATCAGATTAATTGCTGTGCTTTCACAATGAGTATAAGCATTGTAAATGCAGTAATACAGTATATATACATACCAAACACAAAGTTCTCTCCTCTACAGCGCTTCCTCTTCACTGTGTAGCTGGCTGAAGCAGTCATCACTTTAGCTTTCAGTTTTGCTTTCAAAGATCATTTTTATCGATGCCATCAATGCTTTTTTCTTTTTTAGATGTAATTATTGAAATCAAAACAGTCCAAAAAATAAAAACTTCAGTCAAAGCAGCTTGTGTGCATCAACCAGAACTAATCTGAGAGATCAGCCTCTGAAGTGTCAAATTTCTACCATTTTTGCTTTGTGGCAGGAGCATTATCCTGCTTAAAGACGCCACAGCCACCAGGGAATACCGTTTCCATGAAAGGGTGTACACAGTAGCGTACTGTTGGGTTTCAGTCAGGGCCTTTAGTAACGATCTGCTTAACACCAGCGAGTTGATCTTCAACCACAGTGCACACCACTATGCATTATAAGATCTTGTGGCATCGAGAGAGGCTGTGTCATAGAGGAAAGGTTTGTGCCATCTAAATGGTTGCAGCATGGGGACTACAAACCAAGATGGCCCCCTGGTCCGGGACTACAATTACCAGGTTCCTTGGCGGTGGAAGCACAGCTGTTGCAAGTGATGGAGAAAAGTTGTTAATAAGCTGAGAACAAAGAGACTGGCTGTGTCTGAAATCGTGAAACCATGGTGGATGATTTTAAGCACACTCATTCAATCCTACAATGCACCGCAATAACGACTGTACAACCAATGCATGCTGAACAGCTAGAGAATGGGTTAATGCACTGTGAGAGTCAGAATTTCCACATCTCGCCAGGAGATGGCGCCCGCAGCTGAATCAAACATTCATTAATTTTTCAAACTGTGTTGGTCCAGCATAATATCATACAGGTATAAATTCCAGTTTCTTGAAGAAACCAGTTGCTTGATCTCTGCCTGGACTTGATTTGTGAAGCAATCAATCCTTTGGTGATACCTTACCTCTCTCTTACGATGCCACATAGCTACGTAGACACATCACCACAGCATCACCATCTACTGCCCAAACTCCAGCAATTCCAATCAGATACAACCTAAACAAAAATGGCTGAATAAAATACCACAATAACTTCCTCTCTCTTAAACAGTAAAAAGTAACACTCACCCATTACTTGTAAATGAAATCCATCCTCCGATCCTTTCTGATGAAACGTTCAATGACCTCCTCATGCAGTTGTGTGTCCTGCTTTAGATGAATGAGCAGCTTCTTCTTTATGGAATAGATGTTAGTGCAGGGAGTCGTGTTTGTCCAGTTGTATTCCATGAATATGTTTTGATGCGCTTGAGAACTTAGAAAGATCATTCAAATGATGCAGTGGACACTGATATTGTCATGTTCAATCATATGAGGGCATAAAGCTGTGCTCCTCCGAAATGTCAGTAGGTCACTTGGACTCTTCCCCTAAAGGTTTGTTATGCTGTGCATCACTTTGGGCTCAGCTCTGAGTCTGCCCAAGTCAAACTGTGCACTGTAGATCTCATCCAGGCTCCTAAGCTCTGCTTCGGGAAATGTCTGCTCGAATTTTGCATTCACATGTGCATCCAGCAATGCAACAAACAATAGTCGCTGATTTGCACGATGATGCTGTCGATTAGCGCTATGTGTAGCTGTCTGTAGTCCATGCAAGTCTGTTTGGCCTCTGCCTGTGCACCATTAAGTCCCGATGCCATTACAGCGGCTCCATCATAACACTGTGCCACTAACTTTGTTTTGCAATAGTAGCTGCCCATCACTTCATGAAGATGGTAGATCATGAGCTTATTGTCAGTAACATACTGGAGTACACGACAGCTGTGCAGTGTTGCTGAAATCGGTGGTCTCATCCGCCATAACTGTGACAAACTTGGTGTTGTTAGGTTTAAGGTTAATTTAGCACCTCAGCAACAGAATTTATGAGATAATTTTTGAGTTTTCCCATATGTTCCTGTAAAAACGGTGGCTGTGGCAAGGTGGTGTCGCAAGTCAGCATTGTATTCTGATAGCAGAGACAGTAACTCCAATTACCTTGATTCAGGGACTCAAGGGACGCAATCAATGAGGCGCTTCAGTATGTCCCAGTTTTTCTTCACTCTCTCATTGTGCAGGCTTGTCTCTCATCTCTGCTGGTCATCCAGCTGCAAATCCACCCGGACTCAGCTGTACCACCACTGTAAGGTGCCTGGAGTTTGATAGCTGCCTTGGTGAAGCTATTAAGGCTGTTCAAACCCGTTCTGATCCATGTTCCCTCACTGGTATCAAAAAGCAAGCATGGCCAGCAAAATAGCTTGTTCTGCTCAGTGCTAGCTGTTAGCCAGTCATAGTGGTCATAGTTACCCTCAGTAAAGTGCCTCACAAAACCTTTTTTTCTGCCCTTGGTCAGCCCAGCTTAGGTGTAGGTCTTCCTTTTGAAATAATCTCTTTCGTCTCTCCAAACGAGCGCCTTGAAAAAGGCTCATGAAAGAGATTGAAATCAGGATCGGTAAGAGGTGTAAAAGCCGCAGCCATTACTTAGTACACTTACATCGCTTACAAACGACCAAAAGTTCAAACTGATGATGACATCAGCGGGGGCTAATGCCGACACATCGCTGGGCCCTTTGGGGAGTTCTGTCACTACACATCAAAATGTAATTGGCTGATGACAAACATCAGTAAAAGTTATGTTCAAATTTAAAATGCCAGCTTCAACGGAAGGCTAGCTCTACTAATGCTGGTCCACGGAGCTGTGATGCATTTAGATCAGATGACATATGGAAAATCCAGCTCAGCCTCACAAAAAATAACCATCATTTTTCTAAAAATAACGTACTGAAATAGTAATTGAATTTAGACAGGTTCTGACACACTTTAATTATAAAAAAATATATAATTTTGATATTGACAGAGCCAGCAGAGAAGGCCCTGATAGCTATGACAATACTTGGTCTGCAACAATGCTTAGGTAGGAGGTACATGTCAAAGTAAAATCCACATGGATGGCAGCACTCAAGGTTTCACAGCAGAACATTGGAATGGTTTTGCAGGTGGAGGCCACTGAAATTTTTTCCCCTACTCATCTTTTCTGACTGTTTTTCACTACTTCACTAGTCATTTGGCTAGGGTAGGTGTGATACCTGGACCCTACAGAGGTTACACAGGCAGTCTAACTCCTCCAGGATGGCACATCAATACATGCCATTGCCAGAGGTTTGCTGTGTCTCCCAGCACAATCTCAAGAGCATGGAGGAGATTCCAGGAGACAGGCAGTTACTCTAAGAGAGCTGTAAAGGGCCGTAGAAGGCCTTTAACCCATCAGCAGGACCGGCGTCTGCTCCGTTGTGCAAAGAGGAACAGGATGAGCACTGCCAGAGCCCTACAAAATGACTTCCAGCAGGCAACTGGTGTGAATGTCTCTGACCAAACAATCAGAAACTTTCATGAGGGTGGCCTGAGGGCCCGATGTCCTCTAGTGGGGCCTGTGCTCACTGCCCGGGACCGTGGAGCTCGATTGGCATTTGCCATTGAACACCAGAATTGGCAGGTCCACCACTGGCACCATGTGCTTTTCACAGATGAGAGCTGCTTCACCCTAAGCATGAAAGGGTCTGGAGAAGCAGTGGAGAATGTTATGATGCCTATAACATCATTCATCATGACTGGTTTGGTGGTGGGTCAGTCATAGTCTGGGAAGGCATATCCATGGAGGGACGCACAGACCTCTACAGGCTAGACAACAGCACCCTGACTGCCATTAGGTATCAGGATGTAATCCTTGGACCCACTGTCAGATCCTACGCTGGTGCCAGCAATGCCTGGCAGTTTCTGGAGGATCAAGGAATTAAAGGGTCATGAAACACCCCTGTTTTACCCTGGTCGTTCACACCTCTGAGTTTCAAAAAGTCTGTGAAAATGGGCGTGTAAAGCTCTGGAAAAGTGGGAGTGTAGAGGGGGGAAGAGGGGAGAGAACAATCAATGAAGCACAGACAAACAACACACTCATTATACAGAATAATGAATATTAATATATGAGCACAGAGAATATGACGACAAACTCCCAAGCACAAGGGAGAAATGCGAAAGAATACTTAATAGGGCTAATAATAGGTTACTTTGATTACGTTTACGAGCACTACAGTCTCAAAATCAGTCTTTTAGAATAATCGTGTCGTCGCGTTCAGATAGGCTACACCACTGTATATGTGTCCAGTTAGCACATATAATTCATTTGAAGAAGACTTGATGAAATATGTGTGCATAAATAACGTTACACCGTGCTGGATAATGTTTGGTGCAGGAGAATGTGTGAAATAAAAACTTTAAACACGGATACTTTATTCTGTATATGAGCTAGGATCCATGTGGCTAGTGTTATTAAACTCATCGCGGAGCTCCGCGCTGAAACCGATCATATGCGTGCTCCGTCTGTATATCATAAAAACAATCGTATTTTTCATGTGTTCGTATTCAAACTCCAGTTATGACCGCATCGCAAGCAAAATACAAACAACACTCATGTGCTGCTGTGCTGAGGGAAACAGCCTACGGCTCACGTGTTTGAACACAGAGGTGAATGAGCCGCACTTTTGTGACATTTGATTTTATGTCATGAATATATATGTCGAGAATCGCTCGAAACGGTCTACGTCAGCATGTTCGAAAGTACACAATGATGTCAGATTTTGTGACGTTGCTCCAACTCAGCTTTTCAAACAGGAAGACAGAAAATGTGTCAAAAAATGCAAAAATAACTATTTTTCACTTATGAATAACATTAATGAGTACCTTCAGTGTTTTCAATGATGTGCAGCCTGTACATATCTGTTTACATCTCAAAAAAAAGTGTTTTGGGGTTTCATGACCCTTTAATACAATTGAATGGCCCTCATGCTCACCTGACCTAAATCCAATAGAAGACCTCTGGGACATTATGTTTCGATCTATCCAGTCCAATGTCTACAATTCAGTCCTCTGTAGGTTGACAATTTTCATTTACATCAAACAATGTGGCACCCTTTTAATCCTAACATCAGATGTGTTTTAAAAGTGTTACTTTAAAAATTTTTTTTTTTTTTGATCAGTGTATAATATTTTAATAAATACACTGGTATTTTATGTTCTTATTCTTCACATGGTATTTCATGTCTTCATTAACTGATTTTGTACAGGTCAGTCTCATATTCAGAAACAAGAATGTCCAGTACCGTCATACCCACAAACTCTGGGACGCTGATCATCCAGTTTCAGCAACCAGAACAAACGGCATCAGCTGAAAGAGGGACAAATGCTCCAGTGAATGTTCATGTCCCACAGGCAGCTTCACTTCCTCAAGGACTTGAGGCATTTCTGAAAGGAAAACCAAAAGCACTTGGGGTGAGAAATCATTCAATAATTGATTATCATATGTGTCTGTCAGTCTGTAGGAGAAAACGTACGGGAACAAATCCAAAAAAGCAGTAGTACAAACATTAACTGTTGAGTTGGGCGGGTTTTGTTGTGCAGATCTGGTGACCCTGCTCAGCTGACAACTGTGATTAATTATGACCCCTGCAATAAGTATCTGTTTTCTGGTCTTATTCAGACTGTCCAGATAATGGTCGGACTGCTGATTCTCCTGTTTGGCATTGTGTCTACAGTCTATGCAGTATCCTTCTTTGTCTTCAGTGGTATTCCTTACTGGGGATCTCTGATCGTGAGCAAACTTTATACAATTAAGTACAGTTCTGTCTTTTATAAGCTAAATATTCTAACTGAAGCTTCCTTTCTCTCTCTTCTCAGTACATTACCGCAGGATCACTGAGCATTGCTGCAGAAAATGCACTTCATGTCAAAGGCCCCTCCAGTCTGTGTTTGGTATGCACCAATTATTATTTATAGAACACTTTAAGTACTTCGATACCACTGCAGCAACTATAAGTCTTATCAAAGACAAGCGAATAGACAGTAAAAATAAGACTACACACATAATGGCTAATTGCCTATTTTTTTCTAAACGCAAAGCCCAAACATCACAAAACTTGGTACACATGGACAACAAGACATTCTGCGTAAATGTGCAAAATGTCATTAATTTCTGATGCTCAGGGGTGCTAACAGCAAGTTTTAAATTTTAGCCATTTGTCTGTATTATTACAATATTATTTGTCTGTTGTAAAATAGTACATTGAAGAATAGTTCCATACAGAGACACCTGTATTATGTTTGAAATTCTAAGACTTTTATTATATTTGAAGAGAGATATTGCCATTGCATAAATATATTGTGTCTTTATGAGTCATTTGTATTTGGACCCCGATTATTACCACTTGCAACTTTATTTATTTTCATAATGCTCCATATATATTGTTTCATGATCTGCTTTAACACATTGGGTAAAGTGCTTGCAAACTTATTAACTTGTTTTTTGTTATTGTTTTCTGCCCATAGGTGAAAGGTTCACTTGGAATGAGCATCATAAGTGCTGTAACTGCAGGCATTTCCATTATTATACTTTCATTGGATTTATCTATAGGACCATTGAAAACTTTCTGCATTGGTTATCAATGTTATAATTCAGATTACAAGTATGAGGTATGTTAACAACTTTTCTATTCACTTTTATTTAGTAATTACTATAAAATCACTGTGTTGTCAGTAAAGTTAAAGTCCAGCTGTAATCTGCAATAACCTGTCCATTCTGTTTGTACTGACATTTACTGGCATTTCAAATATGTAATAGATCTACTATTACTGATCATTTACAACATAAGAAGGCATTGACATTACACATTAATTTTAAACTCATTCTAGTTTGTTATATTACCAAATGAACCTCAAGGATTGTACATTCTGCACTTTCAGTCAGTGTACCAGTGTGAGTAACTATCATTTATTTTATTAATATTTGTGCTAATGATGAGTGGTTTGTTTCAGACCCTCTTCCGGGGGATCAGTGGAGTGTCTTTGGTATTCACTGTCCTTGAGTTCATCATCTCCATCTGTCTGTCAGCATTTGCCTGTAAAGCCAACGCCTGCTGTTCTCCTCAGGTGAGTCATGTGTTCAGGTCAAGAAGATGAGTGGCTGCTATGGTTGCTAGGCAGTTGCTAGGGTGTTATGGGTAGTTGTTAGGACATTGCAGATTGACAGAAAGATGGGTAGTTTTTCAGTTTAAAAAATCTGCACAAAGACACATTTCCACATGAAAACACTTCAGCAGGATTTGTCTTTTCCTTTTTCCATTTCCATTCGAAATACAGTTCTGTCTATAAAGCTGTAATACTGGAACTGCCAATGTTATTGAAATTATATCACAGTAAGAAGGTATAAAACACTACATGTGCATTTCTCCAAAGGTGCTGAATGTTCACCAAGTTGTAATTCCACAGTCCTATGCCTTTAGACCCAATCACGATCTCCATGATCTTACCAAATCAGAGGTAAGAGAAGCTTGTAGCCCCAGTCTAATAGGACTTTGTGTAAAATCGTAAAAATATATGTATGTACAATACCGGCAAAACATTTGGGATTGGTAAGGTCTTTAAGTTTTTTCTGCTTACCAAGGCTGCATTTATTTAATTAAAAATACAGTAATATTGTGAAATATTATTACAATTTAAAATAACTGTTTTCTATTTAAATATATTTTACAAAGTGATTTATTCCTGTGTGTGTATATAAATTTATATATATAAATGATTATGTTCAAGAATTAATTGAGCATAAATAACCTGTGAAGCTGATCTGTTTTTCTTGCAGATTCCTCTGGCCAGCGACTCTTCCATGCCTCACCATCCTGCAGTAAATCCCCCACAATACAGTGAATGTTCTGCTCCTAAATATTAATCTTAAAAAGTGGACAGAGCTGTGGTCCTGCTGTTGGGCTTTACTCTTTCACAGGACACACAGGTTCTTCCAGTGATTTACTGTCCTTTATCTCTGCTTTCCTTTCTCTAAAAAAAAGAGGACATGGATGTAATCACTGGATCATATAGTAACAGATTTATTAGTCACTTTTGTGTAAACAATTACTATTCAAGACAAGATACTGTTTCACAATTTTCTTTATATCAACAATGCTGCCTGATCATCATTGAAACTCACTCTTTTTTACTTTTAAGATAATAAATAAACTCTTTAAATACCTTATCAAATATTACTGATACAAAACTGAATGTTTAAAACTTGCAAAGCAAAAGAAAATATTAAAATTATTCATAAAATTCCTCAAAGTCTCAGTCCTTTGTGTCTCCTTAAGCAGCTGTTTTGGGATTGAAAAACAAAATCAGAGATTAGAGTAGCCCAAACAGTCTATCCTGATAAAGTCTGATTTCTTTTCTTTCTGGATCTCAGGATTGGATCTGTTATTTTCCAGTGATAAATGGTCGATGTTTATTGAGTGTGGTCAAACATAGAAACAAGCAGATCCTGCGCAGGACAACGGCATGAACTCTAGAAGCCACTCAAAATTGAATTCAAAGAATTACGGCAGGGGTTTCCAAACTCAGTCCTGGAGGAACACTGTCCTGCAGAGTTTTTTGTGTTTGTGTTAGGGATGTGCATCGCATCTCAGTGCATAGCCAATGATACGTTATAGATACATATGAAGCAGCTTCTGATGCGTTACGATTCACCCCTGTTACGATGCAGTGTAACACAATGTGATTCAATGGGGAAAAATTATGCTATATGCAATTCAATATGTAGGGCTCTATAAAACTTTTTATTTTTTCTCTAATTTAATTGATTTATATTAAATTCTGTTTTCTGTTTTATTTTTTTCTGGAGTCCATTTTAATGGTTTCCTAAAACATTTCTAATTAATTGAATTAATAAAATACAGCATTATTAATTTGTTTAGAATAATAGGGCCCTATGAATTATTATTATTTATTTTATTATTTCAGAACAATTTTTTATTGTATTTTAATTTTTCTGGTAGTCAGTTGAAGGCATAAAACTTTAATTTATTTTCAATCAAATGAAATTTAAAAAAAAAAAATCGTTAGTTTTTTGGCAAGCAGAGTGCTGCACAACAGGTTTACTGTTAAAAATGAACATGGATGAAAAATTGTGATTATTCCTTCAAAAATAGTCTTAATAATTATTGTATTATTATTATTATTATTATTTGTAGAAGTAGTACTACATTTATACACATACATTCTACCATACAATAGTACTACTCTAGTAATAGGGCTATATTTCTGTCACAAGTTAACCCAAACTTTTAGTTTGACAGGTTGTCGTGAAGATCTTGAAGTTTCTGTGTGTATATCAGAGTTGGGCAAGTTACTTCCATAGAGTAATACATTATATATTACTAGTTACTGTCATAAGAAAATAAATTTGTTACATTACAATATAACTGTCTCTGAATTGTAATGCATTGCATTACTTATTTTACTATTTATATGGTGCTTAAAATGCTAAAGTGTAGTTTATTGCTGCTCATTATACATCTAGTAGAGGGCGATGTGATAATCATAAGCATACATAAGCACATCTTGTTATATCGCGGGAATAACTTGTTTACAAGAGCAAATTAAGTTTACATCGACTATTGAGTTATGGATTGCAAACTTACTTTTGCATTCACGCACAACCCATCATCCAAAAGAGTGAGATTAATAGAGAAAAGTTAGGGTGACAAAAAAGAATATAGCTGCGAGCAGCGTTGGCGGGCCCAAGCCCGGTGGCACCGCCACCCCGGTGGCTTCAGTGCAACTGTGCACAGCGGGCAATAGGCATTTAAAACGGTAAAACATCAAAGGACTATGTCAAATTCACTCCACATTTACTGCACTACAAGGTGCCGCTATAGAGCCCCTCCTCCCTGCCCATTTTCAGAGGATTACATGTGCCAAGTTTTAACATTATTCTGATGAATTTTGAAGCAAATCAGGTAAAAAATATAGCTGCGAGCAGCGATGGCGGGCCCAAGCCCGGTGGCACCGCCACCCCGGTGGCTTCAGTGCAACTGTGCACGGCGGGCAATAGGCATTTAAAACGGTAAAACATCAAAGGACTATGTCAAATTCACTCCACATTTACTGCACTACAAGGTGCCGCTATAGAGCCTCTCCTCCCTGCCCATTTTCAAAGGATTACATGTGCCAAGTTTTAACATTATTCTGATGAATTTTGAAGCAAATCAGGTAAAAAATATAGCTGCGAGCAGCGATGGCGGGCCCAAGCCCGGTGGCACCGCCACCCCGGTGGCTTCAGTGCAACTGTGCACGGCGGGCAATAGGCATTTAAAACGGTAAAACATCAAAGGACTATGTCAAATTCACTCCACATTTACTGCACTACAAGGTGCCGCTATAGAGCCCCTCCTCCCTGCCCATTTTCAAAGGATTACATGTGCCAAGTTTTAACATTATTCTGATGAATTTTGAAGCAAATCAGGTAAAAATAAGAGGGTGATCTCAATGTATGCTGAAAGTGACACATGTTCTGCTTCCAGTTGGTGGCGCTATGACTTTGAATCACAATAGTCACATCCATGTGATCAGCCTTGTACAACGAAGACTAAGCCGAAGTTTCATCAAAATCAATTAATGTATACAGAAGTTATAACACTTTGTTTCCCTTTTCTTGCCATAAATTCGTTGCCTCGCCACGGCCAAACCGTTTGAGGTATCCAAAATCCGTTTGCAATTAAACAACTTCAATGTGTTAGCAACAAGTTAAAAAAAAGCTTGGTGTAAATTGGATAAACCCTGTAGGAGTAGTAGTATAAAATTCATAGCCTGTTTTTTTCAAAAAATTAACATTCAAACAAAAATAGCCGACTTCCTGTTGGTCGGAGCTAATGAATGTAAATTAGAAAATTGTCCGGCTTGATGAGAATAATATGTGTACCGAGTTTGGTGACTGTAGGAAAAACTAACCCCCCCACTTTTGTCAAAAGGTGGCGCTACTGAGCCCCTCCACCACGCCCATTTCTATGGCTTTGTCCATGTCTACTGGTTGACAATATTGATGTGTGTGTCGAGTTTCATGCAATTTGAAGCATGTTAAGAGCCTCAAAAACACTCAAGAATATTATTACAGTTTGACCTGTTGCCATGGCAACAATATTTCAAATATCAAAAATCCTGTCATAGGTCTACATCTGCTGTGTATTGACATTACACTGATGAAGTTTGAAGCAAATCAGGTAAAAATAAGAGGGTGATCTCAAAGCATTTCAAAAAGTGATACACTTGCTGCTGCCAGTTGGTGGCGCTATAACTTTGACTCACAATAGTCACATTCATGTGATCAGACTACTACAACCAACACACTCGTGAAGTTTCATAAAGATCAATATATGTATGCAGACGTTATAACACATTTCCTGTTTCCTTTTTCTCGCCATAAATTCGTTGCCTTGCCACGGCCAAACCGTTTGAGATATCAAAAATCCCCTGGCAATTTTTAATCATCAGTGTCTTGACTTCATGCTGAACGAGTTTGGTGGCGATCGGATTAATCGTCTAGGAGGAGTATATCAAATTCCAGAGCATGCGTTTTTCAAACAGCCCTTAATAGCTGACTTCCTGTTGGCGTGGCGATTAACTTAGAGCGCGAAAGTTGTTCGGCCCGATGAGGTCTATATGTGTACCGAGTTTCATACTAATACGTGCAAGCGTGTTTAATATATGGACCAAATTTTCAGACTTTTTTCAAGGGGGCGCTGTCGAGCCCCCCTGCCACGCCCGGATACCAGCCTCTGCGGCGTCTTAATGGCCGCGGATTCCAATGTGTGTGCCAATTTTCAAGAGTTTTTGAGCATGTTAAGGCCCCCAAAATGCCCCGGAAGACGGTAAAAAAATAAATTAAAAATATAGCTGCGAGCAGCGATGGCGGGCCCAAGCCCGGTGGCACCGCCACCCCGGTGGCTTCAGGGCAACTGTGCACAGCGGGCAATAGGCACTTAAAACGGTTAAACATCAAAGGTCTATGTCAAATTCACTCCACATTTACTGCACTACAAGGTGCCGCTATAGAGCCCCTCCTCCCTTCCCATTTTCAAAGGATTACATGTGCCAAGTTTTAACATTATTCTGATGAATTTTGAAGCAAATCAGGTAAAAATAAGAGGGTGATCTCAATGTATGCTGAAAGTGACACATTTTCTGCTTCCAGTTGGTGGCGCTATGACTTTGAATCACAATAGTCAAATCCATGTGATCAGCCTTGTACAACGAAGGCTAAGCCAAAGTTTCATCAAAATCAATTAATGTATGCAGAAGTTATAACACTTTGTTTCCCTTTTCTTGCCATAAATTCGTTGCCTCGCCACGGCCAAACCGTTTGAGATATCCAAAATCCGTTTGCAATTAAACAACTTCAATGTGTTAGCAACAAGTTAAAAAAGCTTGGTGTAAATTGGATAAACCCTGTAGGAGTAGTAGTATAAAATTCATAGCCTGTTTTTTCAAAAAATTAACATTCAAACCAAAATAGCTGACTTCCTGTTGGTCGGAGCTAATGAATGTAAATTAGAAAATTGTCCGGCTTGATGAGAATAATATGTGTACCGAGTTTGGTGACTGTAGGAAAAACTAACCCCCCCACTTTTGTCAAAAGGTGGCGCTACTGAGCCCCTCCACCACGCCCATTTCTATGGCTTTGTCCATGTCTACTGGTTGACAATATTGATGTGTGTGTCGAGTTTCATGCAATTTGAAGCATGTTAAGAGCCTCAAAACCACTCAAGAATATTATTACAGTTTGACCTGTTGCCATGGCAACAATATTTCAAATATCAAAAATCCTGTCATAGGTCTACATCTGCTGTGTATTGACATTACACTGATGAAGTTTGAAGCAAATCAGGTAAAAATAAGAGGGTGATCTCAAAGCATTTTAAAAGTGATACACTTCTTGCTGCCATTTGGTGGCGCTATAACTTTGACTCACAATAGTTACATCCATGTGATCAGACTACTACAACCAACACAATCCTGAAGTTTCATAAACATCAATCAATGTATGCAGAAGTTATAACACATTTCCTGTTTCCCTTTTCTCGCCATAAATTCGTTGCCTCGCCACGGCCAAACCGTTTGAGATATCCAAAATCCGTTTGCAATTAAACAACTTCAATGTGTTCGCAACAAGTTAAAAAAGCTTGGTGTAAATTGGATAAACCCTGTAGGAGTAGTAGTATAAAATTCATAGCCTGTTTTTTCAAAAAATTAACATTCAAACCAAAATAGCTGACTTCCTGTTGGTCGGAGCTAATGAATGTAAATTAGAAAATTGTCCGGCTTGATGAGAATAATATGTGTACCGAGTTTGGTGACTGTAGGAAAAACTAACCCCCCCACTTTTGTCAAAAGGTGGCGCTACTGAGCCCCTCCACCACGCCCATTTCTATGGCTTTGTCCATGTCTACTGGTTGACAATATTGATGTGTGTGTCGAGTTTCATGCAATTTGAAGCATGTTAAGAGCCTCAAAAACACTCAAGAATATTATTACAGTTTGACCTGTTGCCATGGCAACAATATTTCAAATATCAAAAATCCTGTCATAGGTCTACATCTGCTGTGTATTGCCATTACACTGATGAAGTTTGAAGCAAATCAGGTAAAAATAAGAGGGTGATCTCAAAACATTTCAAAAAGTGATACACTTCCTGCTGCCAGTTGGTGGCGCTATAACTTTGACTCACAATAGTCACATCCATGTGATCAGACTCCTATAACGAACACAATCGTGAAGTTTCATAAAGATCAATATATGTATTAAGACGTTATAACACATTTCCTGTTTCCTTTTTCTCGCCATAAATTCGTTGCCTCGCCACGGCCAAACCGTTCGAGATATCAAAAATCCCCTGGCAATTTTTAATCATCAGTGTCTTGACTTCATGCTGACCGAGTTTGGTGGCGATCGGATTAATCGTCTAGGAGGAGTATATCAAATTCCAGAGCATGCGTTTTTCAAACAACCCTTAATAGCTGACTTCCTGTTGGCGTGGCGATTAACTTAGAGCGCGAAAGTTGTTCGGCCCGATGAGGTCTATATGTGTACCGAGTTTCATACTAATACGTGCAAGCATGTTTAATATATGGACCAAATTTTCAGACTTTTTTCAAGGGGGCGCTGTCAAGCCCCCCTGCCACGCCCGGGTACCAGCCTCTCCGGCGTCCTAATGGCCGCGGATTCCAATGTGTGTGCCAATTTTCAAGAGTTTTTGAGCATGTTAAGGCCCCCAAAAAGCCCCGGAAGACGGAAAAAAAAAAAAATAAAAAAATAAATAAATAAATATAGCTGCGAGCAGCGATGGCGGGCCCAAGCCCGGTGGCACCGCCACCCCGGTGGCTTCAGGGCAACTGTGCACAGCGGGCAATAGGCACTTAAAACGGTTAAACATCAAAGGACTATGTCAAATTCACTCCACATTTACTGCACTACAAGGTGCCGCTATAGAGCCCCTCCTCCCTGCCCATTTTCAAAGGATTACATGTGCCAAGTTTTAACATTATTCTGATGAATTTTGAAGCAAATCAGGTAAAAATAAGAGGGTGATCTCAATGTATGCTGAAAGTGACACATTTTCTGCTTCCAGTTGGTGGCGCTATGACTTTGAATCACAATACTCAAATCCATGTGATCAGCCTTGTACAACGAAGACTAAGCCAAAGTTTCATCAAAATCAATTAATGTATGCAGAAGTTATAACACTTTGTTTCCCTTTTCTTGCCATAAATTCGTTGCCTCGCCACGGCCAAACCGTTTGAGATATCCAAAATCCGTTTGCAATTAAACAACTTCAATGTGTTAGCAACAAGTTAAAAAAAGCTTGGTGTAAATTGGATAAACCCTGTAGGAGTAGTAGTATAAAATTCATAGCCTGTTTTTTCAAAAAATTAACATTCAAACCAAAATAGCTGACTTCCTGTTGGTCGGAGCTAATGAATGTAAATTAGAAAATTGTCCGGCTTGATGAGAATAATATGTGTACCGAGTTTGGTGACTGTAGGAAAAACTAACCCCCCCACTTTTGTCAAAAGGTGGCGCTACTGAGCCCCTCCACCACGCCCATTTCTATGGCTTTGTCCATGTCTACTGGTTGACAATATTGATGTGTGTGTCGAGTTTCATGCAATTTGAAGCATGTTAAGAGCCTCAAAAACACTCAAGAATATTATTACAGTTTGACCTGTTGCCATGGCAACAATATTTCAAATATCAAAAATCCTGTCATAGGTCTACATCTGCTGTGTATTGACATTACACTGATGAAGTTTGAAGCAAATCAGGTAAAAATAAGAGGGTGATCTCAAAGCATTTTAAAAGTGATACACTTCTTGCTGCCATTTGGTGGCGCTATAACTTTGACTCACAATAGTTACATCCATGTGATCAGACTACTACAACCAACACACTCCTGAAGTTTCATAAACATCAATCAATGTATGCAGAAGTTATAACACATTTCCTGTTTCCCTTTTCTCGCCATAAATTCGTTGCCTCGCCACGGCCAAACCGTTTGAGATATCCAAAATCCGTTTGCAATTAAACAACTTCAATGTGTTCGCAACAAGTTAAAAAAGCTTGGTGTAAATTGGATAAACCCTGTAGGAGTAGTAGTATAAAATTCATAGCCTGTTTTTTCAAAAAATTAACATTCAAACCAAAATAGCTGACTTCCTGTTGGTCGGAGCTAATGAATGTAAATTAGAAAATTGTCCGGCTTGATGAGAATAATATGTGTACCGAGTTTGGTGACTGTAGGAAAAACTAACCCCCACTTTTGTCAAAAGGTGGCGCTACTGAGCCCCTCCACCACGCCCATTTCTATGGCTTTGTCCATGTCTACTGGTTGACAATATTGATGTGTGTGTCGAGTTTCATGCAATTTGAAGCATGTTAAGAGCCTCAAAAACACTCAAGAATATTATTACAGTTTGACCTGTTGCCATGGCAACAATATTTCAAATATCAAAAATCCTGTCATAGGTCTACATCTGCTGTGTATTGACATTACACTGATGAAGTTTGAAGCAAATCAGGTAAAAATAAGAGGGTGATCTCAAAACATTTCAAAAAGTGATACACTTCCTGCTGCCAGTTGGTGGCGCTATAACTTTGACTCACAATAGTCACATCCATGTGATCAGACTCCTATAACGAACACACTCGTGAAGTTTCATAAAGATCAATATATGTATTAAGACGTTATAACACATTTCCTGTTTCCTTTTTCTCGCCATAAATTCGTTGCCTCGCCACGGCCAAACCGTTCGAGATATCAAAAATCCCCTGGCAATTTTTAATCATCAGTGTCTTGACTTCATGCTGACCGAGTTTGGTGGCGATCGGATTAATCGTCTAGGAGGAGTATATCAAATTCCAGAGCATGCGTTTTTCAAACAACCCTTAATAGCTGACTTCCTGTTGGCGTGGCGATTAACTTAGAGCGCGAAAGTTGTTCGGCCCGATGAGGTCTATATGTGTACCGAGTTTCATACTAATACGTGCAATCATGTTTAATATATGGACCAAATTTTCAGACTTTTTTCAAGGGGGCGCTGTCGAGCCCCCCTGCCACGCCCGGGTACCAGCCTCTCCGGCGTCCTAATGGCCGCGGATTCCAATGTGTGTGCCAATTTTCAAGAGTTTTTGAGCATGTTAAGGCCCCCAAAAAGCCCCGGAAGACGGAAAAAAAAAAAAAAAAAAAAATAATAATAATCCTTAGAAGAACAAGAGGGCCCTGCGCGAATTTTCGCTTGGGCCCTAATAATAATCCTTAGAAGAACAAGAGGGCCCTGCGCGAATTTTCGCTTGGGCCCTAAATATAGCTGCGAGCAGCGATGGCGGGCCCAAGCCCGGTGGCACCGCCACCCCGGTGGCTTCAGGGCAACTGTGCACAGCGGGCAATAGGCACTTAAAACGGTTAAACATCAAAGGACTATGTCAAATTCACTCCACATTTACTGCACTACAAGGTGCCGCTATAGAGCCCCTCCTCCCTGCCCATTTTCAAAGGATTACATGTGCCAAGTTTTAACATTATTCTGATGAATTTTGAAGCAAATCAGGTAAAAATAAGAGGGTGATCTCAATGTATGCTGAAAGTGACACATTTTCTGCTTCCAGTTGGTGGCGCTATGACTTTGAATCACAATAGTCAAATCCATGTGATCAGCCTTGTACAACGAAGACTAAGCCAAAGTTTCATCAAAATCAATTAATGTATGCAGAAGTTATAACACTTTGTTTCCCTTTTCTTGCCATAAATTCGTTGCCTCGCCACGGCCAAACCGTTTGAGATATCCAAAATCCGTTTGCAATTAAACAACTTCAATGTGTTAGCAACAAGTTAAAAAAAGCTTGGTGTAAATTGGATAAACCCTGTAGGAGTAGTAGTATAAAATTCATAGCCTGTTTTTTCAAAAAATTAACATTCAAACCAAAATAGCTGACTTCCTGTTGGTCGGAGCTAATGAATGTAAATTAGAAAATTGTCCGGCTTGATGAGAATAATATGTGTACCGAGTTTGGTGTCTGTAGGAAAAACTAACCCACCCACTTTTGTCAAAAGGTGGCGCTACTGAGCCCCTCCACCATGCCCATTTCTATGGCTTTGTCCATGTCTACTGGTTGACAATATTGATGTGTGTGTCGAGTTTCATGCAATTTGAAGCATGTTAAGAGCCTCAAAAACACTCAAGAATATTATTACAGTTTGACCTGTTGCCATGGCAACAATATTTCAAATATCAAAAATCCTGTCATAGGTCTACATCTGCTGTGTATTGACATTACACTGATGAAGTTTGAAGCAAATCAGGTAAAAATAAGAGGGTGATCTCAAAGCATTTTAAAAGTGATACACTTCTTGCTGCCATTTGGTGGCGCTATAACTTTGACTCACAATAGTTACATCCATGTGATCAGACTACTACAACCAACACACTCCTGAAGTTTCATAAACATCAATCAATGTATGCAGAAGTTATAACACATTTCCTGTTTCCTTTTTCTCGCCATAAATTCGTTGCCTCGCCACGGCCAAACCGTTTGAGATATCCAAAATCCGTTTGCAATTAAACAACTTCAATGTGTTCGCAACAAGTTAAAAAAGCTTGGTGTAAATTGGATAAACCCTGTAGGAGTAGTAGTATAAAATTCATAGCCTGTTTTTTCAAAAAATTAACATTCAAACCAAAATAGCTGACTTCCTGTTGGTCGGAGCTAATGAATGTAAATTAGAAAATTGTCCGGCTTGATGAGAATAATATGTGTACCGAGTTTGGTGACTGTAGGAAAAACTAACCCCCACTTTTGTCAAAAGGTGGCGCTACTGAGCCCTCCACCACGCCCATTTCTATGGCTTTGTCCATGTCTACTGGTTGACAATATTGATGTGTGTGTCGAGTTTCATGCAATTTGAAGCATGTTAAGAGCCTCAAAAACACTCAAGAATATTATTACAGTTTGACCTGTTGCCATGGCAACAATATTTCAAATATCAAAAATCCTGTCATAGGTCTACATCTGCTGTGTATTGACATTACACTGATGAAGTTTGAAGCAAATCAGGTAAAAATAAGAGGGTGATCTCAAAACATTTCAAAAAGTGATACACTTCCTGCTGCCAGTTGGTGGCGCTATAACTTTGACTCACAATAGTCACATCCATGTGATCAGACTCCTATAACGAACACACTCGTGAAGTTTCATAAAGATCAATATATGTATTAAGACGTTATAACACATTTCCTGTTTCCTTTTTCTCGCCATAAATTCGTTGCCTCGCCACGGCCAAACCGTTCGAGATATCAAAAATCCCCTGGCAATTTTTAATCATCAGTGTCTTGACTTCATGCTGACCGAGTTTGGTGGCGATCGGATTAATCGTCTAGGAGGAGTATATCAAATTCCAGAGCATGCGTTTTTCAAACAACCCTTAATAGCTGACTTCCTGTTGGCGTGGCGATTAACTTAGAGCGCGAAAGTTGTTCGGCCCGATGAGGTCTATATGTGTACCGAGTTTCATACTAATACGTGCAAGCATGTTTAATATATGGACCAAATTTTCAGACTTTTTTCAAGGGGGCGCTGTCGAGCCCCCCTGCCACGCCCGGGTACCAGCCTCTCCGGCGTCCTAATGGCCGCGGATTCCAATGTGTGTGCCAATTTTCAAGAGTTTTTGAGCATGTTAAGGCCCCCAAAAAGCCCCGGAAGACGGAAAAAAAAAAAAAAAAAAAAAAAAAAAAATAATAATAATCCTTAGAAGAACAAGAGGGCCCTGCACGAATTTTCGCTTGGGCCCTAATAATCCTTAGAAGAACAAGAGGGCCCTGCGCGAATTTTCGCTTGGGCCCTAATAATCCTTAGAAGAACAAGAGGGCCCTGCGCGAATTTTCGCTTGGGCCCTAAAAATAAATAAATATAGCTGCGAGCAGCGATGACGGGCCAAAGCCCGGTGGCATCGCCACCCCGGTTGCTACAGGTCAGCTGTGCACGGCGGGCAATGTGCATTTAAAACAATTAAACATAAAAGGACTATGTCAATTTCAAACCAAATTTACTGCAGCGGCTGATGCTCCTATGATGACAAACCACAAAAGCCACATGCATGAGATTGTTTAAATTGAGATGACTTTCATGTCACAGAATGTTATAAGTCTATTTCAAATGAGTGCAGAATATCATCATAATCTGAAATGTCTGGGTTTTTTCTCATTGCGACTTCAAGCTGCATGATTTTAGCCCCGATTTTAGCTCGCAGACAGGTTTTGTGAAATCGCAGACAAATGCCCGAAATCACAGGCAAATCAGTGCTCTGTTATGCAAGTGCTCTGTCACAGTTTCTCCAACCATTTCCTCCTCCATATTCTTCTTTTATTTTTCTTGTTTTCACTGCAAATCAGCACACAGGCCATTCGTATTGCAAGCAATCATGCAGTGTGAAACCTTCTGTCGCCGATCCATCATGCATTTTGAAAACCAACAGTGACTGAATCGAAAGCGAAAGTAATGCAGTGTGAAAAGGACAGTGACCAGACTAGTTTGAAAATCATGCAGTCTGAAGTCGGCTTCAGACAACCCCTATTAAAATTCTAGACCAAATTATATACTGTTATTTGTGCAAACTCCACAATGCTCTGAAATAACTAATCCAGCAATAATGTGAATGTCTGTGATTGCTGATGTTGTATAATCCTCACTCTTCTATTCATGTTTTTTGACCTCCATGAGCTGTTGTTTGTGCACCAATCTTATACACCAAAAGCATGCATTCATTTAATTTTAATATGTGTGGTATAAGATAAAAAATAAAATGGAAAAATAATAAATAATAAATAGAGCCAAATCACAGAACCTGCAAAGACAATTTTAATGTCAGTCTCAGGTATTAATAAGGTTCATATCTTGAATTTTCTGCTCACTTATGCAAGTTTATTTTAAACAGCCACTTTCATAATCATGTGAAATTTTACTGAAACAGGGTTTTTTAATAAATTTGAATTATATCAGTAAATAAATAATTCAAAAATTCTTATTGTAATTGTTAAAAATAAATAACTCAATATTTAGAAAAAAATAAGATTGTAAAGCACACATATGCATACACACAGAGAGAAAAAGATATATATAGACAGTGTGACAGACATAGACCCACACACAGATGTTTGACTTACCCAACCCTGTTTTAAAAATAGGTATATGCTGCCCTCTAGTTGTTACTCTATGTATGACATTAATTATATTTGATTGAAAAATTGATTAATCTGCCTATTTTTAATTACACATGCTTTTTGAATTGGAAGAAAATGAATAAAATGTGTTTATTTCAAACATCTATATTATTCTATATATAAATTAATTGTGTATAGTGTTTTTTTAATAGAGAATATGAGTCATTCCGTTTACCTTTTTTACATTACTTCAATCTATTACCATGGCAAGACGGTTCGAGATATCCATTATTCGTTTTCAATTTAACATCTTCAATGTCTTAGCAACATGTAAAAAATGTTTGGTCTGAATGGAATAAACTCCCTAGAAGTAGTAGTTTAAAATTCAGAGCCTGTTTAGTCAAAAAATCCACATTCAAACCAAAATAGCAGACTTCCTGTTGGTCGGAGCTAATGACTGTAAATTAGAAAATTATCCGGCTTAATGACAACAATAAG